>NC_069725.1:17701066-18013566 GCF_027358585.1 Pangasianodon hypophthalmus
AGGACCTTGCTCTATTCTCTGTTGTGCTTATTAAGCGTGATAATGGACGCCTCCTGTTCCCCCACAGTGCATCTGTACAAGTGTGGCGCTCAGAGAGACAGCTGTGGCATGTGCCTGAAGGCGGAGAGGAAGTTCCAGTGTGGCTGGTGCAGTATGGAGGGCCGCTGCACCCTACAGCACCACTGTCCCATGATCAACCCTTACACCAACCGCTGGCTAAATCTAGCCACCAATAACGTCAAGTGCACTAACCCACGCATCACTGAGGTCAGTAAACCCGTCTGTTCTTTTTACTAATTAAAAACGGATGAACTGCTTGCTGGGGCACATTAACCTGGACCATTTATATTTTATAGAGTTCTTTTGTGAATTCTGTAATTTGTTAAATATATCCAATATTTATTACATATTACCAATATTTAACATTAATACTATGGTTAATTTAACTGCATTAACAGCAGGTTAAAAACAGCATACTGTATGTCTGTTCTGAGAGTGCCATTTTTATTGGTCTTTATTATGAAGACAGGAATAAAACACAAATGAAGTGCTGTTATGGGACATGAACATGAAGGCCTGACATGAAGCAGAGTTACTGTTACCACTCCGAAGTTACACCTTATAGAATTGCAACAGCCATAAATGGTCACTCCCTCACTCGCCTCTTTTTCTTCTCTTTCTTAATGTTAATAAGAAAAACAAACAAAGCTTGTCATGTTAACAAGACACTGCAAATCCCTCTGTCCTGGAGACACTGCCATGCCAGAAAGCTTAAAGAAACAGCTTTACCTCTGCCTGTTACAAATCGCTGACACTGGAGACCCCTTCCAAAAATGCTACCATATTACAACAGGGACATTAATATAAACCTTGCAGCTGGAACTACTGTCAGAGCTACTCTTCAGACCAATCAGAATTGAGCAATCAACAGTGCCGTGCAATAAATTACATTAATATAGATGAGGAGGTGCCTCCAGGGTTTATTTATCTACTTTTGCTCGCCTCTGCTTTATATGAAAATTTTTCATTAGCGATACTAATGAACTTGCTGCTGAATTTGCGGCAGACCGATTCACATGGACTAATATGGACACATCATGGCATATAATGATATAATTGAAAATGCATAACAACATGTAAAAGCCTTATGCCTAATTTTAGAAGCATTGGTTCATGTACAGCTCATATACATTTTGGACTCTACACACAGTAGGGTCCAAAATTCAGAGACCACTAGTGAAAATGCTTCTATTTTCACTCGTTTCTAATTTCATACAACAGTATTCATTACAAATGATATTATTGACAACAACTTGGGTGAAAAGTAGAACCTTTGAAACATTTACAGAGTTTTTTCGGATTTGCCCTCTTTGCTTTAATGACAGTGTGCACTCAAGCTGGCATGGCATGGATCCATTTTAGATCAAATTCTTAGCAGTATCGTCTGAACACATGCTTCAGTAGAAGAGATTAGACATGAGGAAAATCTGACCTTTTGTACAAAGCAGTTAACATGGACAATATCACAAATTTGCTTTTAAATAGTGAAACAGTACAGATATTGAAAATTTATCAAGATATTGAAAATGTACTTTCTTCGTTTAAAATATTTCAAAATTCTAAAATCTTCTGTTTATTTCCAATTTGAAATCCCAGATTTTTAATGTGGTATATAGTATATAGTATATATTGGATCATGATGACCAAAACATAGGTCAAATGCTGTAGGTGACATGACTACATATGTAACGCAGTTTCTTAAACACAACAGTCGACCTGAGCGTGTGCAACATTTACTCTGTTCTTCTCTCTATGTGTCTGTCCAACCTCATTCTCCTCTTGTTATCTCTCCTCAAATCACTTTGCAGGGGGGAGAGCAGCTGGTGTTTGATTTCATTGAGTGACTCACATATATATGCATGTATGTGTGTCTTTTTGGATGAGGCTCTCTGTGTGTGTGTGTGTGTGTGTGTGTGTGTGTGTCACCTTCAGTCTGTCTGCAAGGGCAAGAAGTTTTAGCCATCACTCTAGGGTGCAATGACCAGACTCAAGATAGCAGCAGTGAAACATTATCCTTCTTTGCTTGTGTGTTTTCTTTGTATGAGGAGAAAGAGAGGATTCTGATGTTTAAATCATATAAAGAATTATACAATAAATTTATCTTTAGTGTTCAAACCTACTCACTCATACATTGCTTCAATCCATACAGATGGTAACTTAAAGGAAAATAAACAGTAGCTCTGTTATGCTTTAAGAAGCATTTTACTGCCATGATTTGAGTCACCACTAATCAATGCAAAGTTTTTCTAACTGATCACCTTTAAACACCAGTGGGCGTGGTCACTTCCAAGATGACCCTGTCCCCATCCACAGAGCATTAGGAGTCACTGAATGGTTCGATGAGGATGAGAATGATGTAAATCATATGCTATGGCCTTCACCAGATCTCAACCCAAATCAACACTTACAGGAGATTATGATGCCATGATGTATTGAAGCTGTTCTGTAGGTTCATGGTTGCCCAACACCGTACTAAGACACAAATTTGTCACCCATCTACTTCAATATAACGACTCAGGTCTAGTGAGCAAGTAAGACAGAACATGATCCATGTGTGCTCACGTATAGAAACACACACACACATATACCCGCAGACACACAGGCTGTAGTAAAGCCGTAGAGTGATCGTGTTTCAGTCTGTGGTTTGACTGAGCTGAGGTTATCGATGCCTCTGCTGGTAGGAGGAGAACAGAAATAGGAGCTCTGTCCTACTCTCAGTGTGTGTAATTGTGTGTGTGTGTGCAAGGAGAAAGTAAGACATGGTGTATAATTAGCACGAGTAACGCGTGGCTGGACTGTGTTTGGGTCTGGCCTGGTGCAGAACCCACACACTGAAAAATTTGTGTTTTCCGGACCTGACGGTGTGCAGACAAGCTAATTAAAACGGTTGAGTTATAGACTCTGGTAGTAGTGCCTTTTTATTTTGTGTATAAATACAAAAAATAAAGACTAGCCACCCAGGCTACACTAATACAAACAAGACAAATCTCATCTCAAGGTAGAAAGCCAAGTCTGTGCAGTGACGTAGTTCTGGTCTACATATATATATATATATATATATATATATATATATATATATATATATATATATATATGTGTGTGTGTGTGTGTGTGTGTGTGTGTGTGTGTGTATGTGCATGTCTGTGTTTGATCAGGGTTTGAAGCATTCATTTGGTGCTATATATAGCTGTCTGGAAGTGTACCTTGAGCACCAGGAATAGACGAATGGACAGGCTGAACATGAAAAGTAACAATCAGCAACTAGGGCATGATGGAAGGTCTGAGAGAGAATGATAGACTGCAAGGAGAGAGAGAGGTCAGGAAAAGAGCATTGAGATCTGCTCAACTTTTCTTTGTTCAAGCCAAATCTAATAGTATAGCGATTAACCATGAAAGTCTCCTGCACAGATGACACAATTCCTAAAACCATCCTAAAGCCATTTTTTAATCATATTATTGGTGAGAAAAAGTGTATGAAACCTTGTGTGCTAACCTCGCCTGCCATTTAAATACCACAAAGTTTTGTTTGCCAGCACTTTACAATAAACATCTGTTCTTATATAACATAGTTCAACTGAGGTTCATAATGGAGTGTGTTACATAAATGGTCCCAGTTTATAAATGAAAGAAATTAAGCATACAAATTCAGAAAATTAGCCTAATGAGTGAGACACCACTTGGATGATAGCTAAGCTACTATCCATAACGTTTGGCCATTCACCCACATGGATTAATGAATCTCAATTTGTATCAAACCTCAACCAAAAATCTCAGACATTTGGTTTGTACAACATGGCGGCATTCAAAAATGCAAGAATAAACCAGCAACAGTGTGGCTTGAACAGAAGAAATTCTGGGTTTTAGTATGCACAGTATTAAACTCAGATTTATAAGCTGATTTGTATACATGCATGGATATTAGCAACGCTGGCAGTGAGAAGAGGAATGTCATGAATAATTAATGCTTCTTTTAACAACATTCCATCCCTCCTCCAAAGCCCCATTAATATTTAAGAAGCTTTGTTAAATGGAGAGGGACAGGCATCAAATGAGACTGGGAATAAGAAGAAGCAGGACCCGTGCTGTTCATTTGCACTAAATAGCTTCTGTTTTGCTTTATGTTTTGTTTTTTTTTTCATTTACATGAAGAGATAATGACTCTCTGCACATATTACTCTACAAAGAAAAGTATAAATATCTGAATATAGTTCACACAAAATCTAAAAAAGTCTAGGCAAGTCGAGTTTTCCCCTACTGTAGTCCATATATCAGATTAAGTAATACAGCTTTGAGAATAATCTGAGACACCTGCAATCTGACGGATGTCTTTTGTTGGTTTCCCATCTATACTTTGCACAGTTTGGCTTGTCAGTTGTTCAGTTGGTGTATTGATGTGTTTATGACAAATGGGGGAAAAATGGCACTGACACTAAATGAAGGCTCATTTAGCTCCTGTGTGGATATAAAAGTTCTGAAATAGCTTTTTAAAAAAATGCACAAAATGAGGAGTTGAGTTAGTTTCATTTATTTGAAAAGTGGATGAGGGTGTGGCATGCAGTGAAACGTAGGGAAAAAAAATTGTTGGAGCAAAAATTTCACCCAAATCGAGTTAACGTTATAATTATGAAACTGTCCTCCTGTATTTAGTGATCTTAACCTACACAAAGAGAAAGTGA
Organism: Pangasianodon hypophthalmus; assembly: GCF_027358585.1. Taxonomy (NCBI): domain Eukaryota; kingdom Metazoa; phylum Chordata; class Actinopteri; order Siluriformes; family Pangasiidae; genus Pangasianodon; species Pangasianodon hypophthalmus. Next base: position 17,705,803 of record NC_069725.1, read on the forward strand.
AGAGGACAGAATGTGGTCTGTTAATCTTAAAACATAAAGCACTCTGCTGTTTTATAGTTCTTATTGGCACATTGCACACAGCCATGTTGAAATGACTCAGAGCTCAGAGTTCCTGAGAAATTCAACTTTCTAAGTAGGTATTATGAGAACGCCTTTTTTTTTTTTTTTTTCTTGCAGGTCAGGAACTTCCTAGTTGGTTATGAATGCATCATAGGAACTGCTGGTCAATTCTAGCACAAGAGGCAGAAATAAGTGTTTTAGCCTGTAAGACTGATTAATCTGAGATTTATTGGTGGCAGTTTAAAAAAAAACACATATTTCCATGCACCTACCTATATGTTTTAAAATGCCTCTTATATTAGCTTTATTCTCCTTTGTTTCTGGGTGCATAATTTAACAGGTCTCTCTGTTAAATGTGAAATTAATTGGAACATAAAGAACGTAATATAGGTGCTTTTAAAGAGCTCATATGCACATCTCGTTTGACTTTACAGAGTCTTAACAGCCCAGCTTAACTTAGCAACGACCTTGCACACTCATGGCCATTCTCCAACACCTCTAACCTACACAGGCTGCACTCATAAATACTGAAGTGACAAGTAGGAAGACTCATAGTCACACATGCATGCACAAGCAGCATCCATAGTCATCCACATAATCAACTCTCTCTCTCTCTCTCTCTCTGTCTCTCTCTCTGTCTCTCTCTCTCTGTTTGTCTCTCTCACACACACATGCACGGACTGGCCTTAGGAGAAAAAGACGTCCACTTTGAAATGAAAATAAATAAATCATATCGGCCTGATTGAAGCACCGCTCCGCTCACAGCTACAAACATAGCATTACTGTGACAACGTTGTCCCTCCTGGGCTCACGAGTCTATTTGCAGAAGAGTATTAAATTGAACTCAGTCATCCAAAAAGCCCGGTGCTCCCAAAACAAAATGCCTTCCCCTCACTGCTCTTTCCTTTCCTTCTCTCCTCCTGTGCTGCTGACTTCAGCTGGACAGAAATTCTCTATAAGGACCTCCTTTTCTTTCCTTCTTTCCCTGTTTTTACCTCTGCCAGCCAGTTAAACACAAATCAGTTAAAAGACAGTTAAACACAAATAGAGCATTTAGTTTGGGGTTTATGCAGCAAGAAACAAGTCATAATCTGAATTTTATCAAGCCCATAAAGTGTGTTCCAGCAGCAAAATGGGACATGCTTGAGCCACCATAAAACAGTCCGTGCTGGCTGGAGTAACAAATCATACCTTCGCTCCTTTGCTGCACACTTTATTACGACTCTCATATTATTATACACGACAATGCAAGAGGGAAAGAATTTTCAAAGGACAAAAATAAATCCACCATTTATGCTTACATATACTGTTATAAAACTTACTCCTATTCCTCAATAGACAAGCTTTTTGTTCAGCGTCACATTTAGCTCGGGAGCTGCTCAGATATTATACCGCTCCCTATAACCCCACCATCTCTCCCTCCTCTCTCTCGCTCTCTCTCTTTGTCATTGTCTCGAGCTAAAAACTGCCACAGTAGGAACACTACACAGTTTTAGCTCAAGGACAACATTCTTTCAGTGGCAGATATTAAAGCTGATACATAGAACAAGCTTTTCTCTGAATTATGAGTAAAAGCAGCGAGGATGTTGCATCCCCACTTCCCCCAAGGCAAACACAAATCTCTTCTGTCAGTGTCTAGCAACCAGTGCATTGCTACACTTTGTGTATGTTTAAGCTTGAATAAATTGTCGCACACGTACAATTCATACTGTCTTTCTAGCATCCTGTCTTTGGCTCATCCTTTTCACTTCCAAGGGTGGCCTGGGTTTTATGGCACAAAGGAATTCTCTGATGCTCGCCATAAAATTTGGCTTCTTGCAAGGCCCACAGCACGCCAAATCAGCTCGTTTATGGAGGATTTTGTAATCAACAGCCTGATCCAGCATATGCAGTTAACCCCCTGCCTCCCTGAGTAGTGTGAGAAGAGGAAATAGACTGCCTTTTTTTCTTCCTGGCATATTAGCCTTCTTTGAATGTGACAGTCAAGGGAGTGAGGTGGGCAACGCCTGTCCTCTTAACAGGATTACACTGTGAACAGAGCCACAGGATATGCGCACATAGAGAGCACAGAGACTCTACGCTTTACACTAGTGTATACAGTCAAGACACCACACTGGCCTCTGTGTGTGTGAGTGTGTGCGAGACTGAGATGCTGTCAAGCACTCACACACATACATATGAGTGTATGTTATCTCAGTTACCCCCAGGGAAGCAGCTCTCTTCAGAAGTGTGTGAAGCATAAAGATTCTGTTGGAAGGTCTGATTCCTTTCTGCAGGGCAGAACTGGGACAGTTAATGAGGGTGAAATTGCTGTGCCACTACTACACTACTGCCCCTTGCTAAGCTTTCTGAAGATTGCACCATTGTAGGCCAGTTATGTCCATTCACTGAGTCTAACATCACAGTGCCGTCTCTTCAAAGCAGGATAAAGATGTTTAAAGTGTGAACTCACAGACAGAGATATGGTGACCCATGCAGGATAAAACACTTTTGGGATGTCATGGCTGGCCAGTCATGCTCAGTTCAGTGTGTTTGTTTCCTTAGAGTGCTTTCACACCTATTAGTCAGCAGGTCAAGGCTGTGGGCTATTGATAAGATGATTATGAGTTCAAATCCAGGCACTATCCCGCTGCCATTGGACCCCTGAGCATGACCCTTAACCATGACCTGCTCAGCTCAATTGTAAGTGGCTTTGGATAAAAGCGTCTGCTAAATGTGTAAATGTCAAATGTAAATGTATTAGTCAGTTTGCCGAGTCTGAATCAGACTGAAATTGGTATTTTTGTTTTGTTTGCTATTTGGTTCGGTTTCACATTATGCATAAGGAAATGACCCGAAAAGCATTAGCTGAGGGGCATGTAGACGGGGACAGGGCTGAGAACATAATCATAAAATGTTTGCAAAATGTACTTATTAGTTGGTAAAAAGGTAAACAAACCTTTAGTAAGCACACACTGAAATCATGGAAGTGACCCGAGCACAGAGAACACGGAGCCAGTGCTAAATAAATAGTGACAAAAATAACAAAAATGACCAGTTTAAAACATTTTGTGTACTGTATCTAATGTCTTTTCACGTACACACACCTTTCTCTTTCTGTTGGTAAGAACACATTGTACTTGTCTGGCATTTCAGTTCTGTCTCCCAGCTCATATTTGGTTCAGTTTCTGCAGTTGGAACAATTCATGGTCAAATCTCTTTCTTCCAATGGAATTATGCTAGAGATAACTTAAAAGCAGACTTAGTTCAGTTCACATGGTCTCAGATCTGTTGTTTTGGTTCATACCCAAGTGTGAATGCTGTGTTCTTACTTGCCTGAAAGAATTGCACTGAGAAGGTAAATGCACCAGGGTTCAAGTTAAGCAAAGTAAACACTGCACATGAGAAAGCACTGTTAGCCTCAGCTTTAAATGATCAGTACGATGTGTATTGTATACGTATAATACTACAATTATAAGAACTTTGCCCATTACAATCGCATTGGCTATTCAGGCCTGCATGTTTACACACTTCCCTGCAGCAGAACAATTGAACATGGTGACAAAAACTATTCTGAGCAATATATATAGTCACCTGAGGCTCAGGGTACCTTGTCCCAAGCTCAGATACTCTGTAGGTATGGTGTACAAGACTCCAGTAAACCACACGGTTTCCAGGTTGCTGCATGCAAGTCTGATCCATGGTCAACCATTTACAATAAAGTTCAAAGCAGACAACTCTTGATCATGTTGAGTGATGAACACTACCAGACTTTCTACTGATAGATAGTCTATTGTTGTCTAGACTTTGGAGAGAGCACATACAGCACTCTATTTCCTTTCTGACAGACTCATCTTCTATTAGGTTTGGTGCGAATCTTCACTGTACTCTTCCCCTCTGTACAAGCTATTCCAACTTCTGAAAAAGCAGTCTTTAACTCTGTATAGCAGTGCACATTAAACTGGTCTTGTCTCTCTTGCTCCTTTATTTCCTTACCTAAATTGGCTGAAGTCAGATTTAGTCATGGTAGATGTAGTCTGATATGGAGATACTTAGAATTACTTTCTCATTTGCTTTTTTATCCACAATGTTTGCCTCCCAGGGTGCTTCATGGCCAAGAACTAATATAGGATTCATGTATTCGTGCCCTCCAGCATTGCAATGACGTGCTGCCTTTACATCCTGAACAATTAATGTCCACTAAATCGAGACTACAATGCAGCAGTCCCACTGGGTCGTGTAGGCTCAGTTCTCCGGGGGTATTCTGAGTGAGATTACAGAACGTGACTAGTCTCAGATCAGTGAACAGTCACGGCCTAAGAACTGTAGTTGAATTGCTTTTACTTTTGCATGCCCGCCCACTAATGGTTTATTGATTGTGTATGTAGTGGACTGTTGAGTGCACATGTCCCTCTCTCTACTTCTATCTCTTACTCTTTCTCCATCTGCCTGTCCTCTCTGGAGAAGGGCCAGGACTGAGGGACTGATGCACTCAGGGGTTTTAACAGCACAGAAGGCTGCACGCCACCCAGAGCCAAGGTCATGCTGTGATGCCATATTGTATTTTATGAGAAGATGGGCAGCAATAAGTACTGATATGGTCTCATGGATGATTTATCGCCCCTGGTGACAGCATGCAGATCTGATTCAAGCAGGTCTCCAGAATCTTTTTTTTGGGCCTTTAGTGATACACATATCACGTATAAGCTAGCACGGATGACAGGTCTTTTATAAACACAATCAGTGTGTGAAGGTAACTGACCTAAGCTTTAGGCATAAAGGCAGTTATGGAACCCAACAATCTGTTGCTTATTACTGTCTTGTATTAGATCTGTACTAAGTAATTAGCTTTATTCTCTTTTTCCTTTTCCATACAGGTGACCCCAGTAGCTGGGCCTCCAGAAGGGGGCACCAGGGTGACTATTCGTGGGGTGAATCTGGGTCTGTCTTTCTCTGAAATGGAAGATAACGTGCAGGTGGCAGGAGTACGGTGTACCCCGAAAGAGGATGGCTACATCATTGCAGAACAGTGAGTCCTTAAATAACCATGAAACCAAACCTGAATCCACAATGATCTGTTCATCATTTAAACAAGGTTATTTCAGAATGTCAGTGTCGTTGTGTTTTTTTTCGGCTGCTCCCGTTAGGGGTCGCTACAGCAGATCATCGGTCCACATATATGATTTGGCACAGTTTTTATGCCGGATGCCCTTCCTGACGCAACCCTCCCCAATTTTTATCCGGGCTTGGGACCGGCACTGGGAGTGCATTGTCGTGTGCAACCCTAGTGGCTGGAGTTGGCTCCCTGGCCGAGAATCAAACCTGGGCCGCGATGGTGAACGCACCAAGGCCTAACCACTACTCCTCCAGGGACCCACTATTTTCAGAATGTCAATAATTCTTTTAAATTAAACTGTGTCACGTTTGGAACAAAAATCTAGTTTAGCTCATCTTTGATCTGTCTCAAAATAGAATGCACTGGAAAAACACAATGTCCTACATAAACCCCCCTGCAGAACAGAAAAAAGAATCTGTTACAAATAGAACATTCTTGCTAACACACTGGAAGACAACATAGTTTATAGACTAGTCAGAGTCAAAAGCAGCCAATTAGAGCTGTCATAGCAGTAAGACGTGCTAGCCACTCCATAAGGGGTGTTCAGGGGGTTCTGCTTTGCTCTACTGAACCTGCTGGCAGTTTTCCTCACACAGGAACATCTTCACAAAGGCAGTACAAACAACTCATGATGGACAGCTATCCTGAAGATTACGTTCACAGCCATCTCCAACAGGGGAAAAAAAGGCTAATTAGAGCAGAGGCAGACCTGGCTAGTCTCCTTCCGCTGGGAGATTGCTACCCACCCTACCTCCCACTCCCTCACTCCTCAATAATCACTCAGCATCTGTTTGTGTTTACTTGTTTGCTGAATGGCTAGTTAACCTAGCTTTTACAGGCTTCTGCAAATATCTCCAAGCCAGCACCTTGTAGGTCAACAAGAGCCCCTACTGAATACAGAAATATGGAAAGTTGTTCATAGGTTATCATTGATTATTTAGATTATTTATAAACATATAAATATATTAAATACCAAAAAATTATTTATGCTTATTTCTTTCCAGCAATTCAATCAACTAATACTACTACACTCACCATCCACTTTAATAGGAACACATGTACACCTGCTATTTATGCAGTTATCTGCAGCCAATCATGTGGCAGCAGCACAATGCATAAAATCATGCACATACGGATCAAGAGCTTCAGTTAAGGTTCACATCAAACATCAGAATGGGGAAAAGTGTCATTTCTGTGACTTTAACCGTGGCATGGTTGTTGGTGCCAGATGGTTTGTGTATTTCAGAAACCTCTGATCTTCTGGGATTTTCACACACAACAGTCAGAGTTTACACAGAATGGTGCGAAAAACAAAAACATCCTGTTTGCCGAGGGTCTACAAGCTGAAACACCTTGTTGATGAGAGAGATCAGAGGAGAATAACCAGACTGGTTTGAGCTGACAGGAAGTCTATAGTAAGTCAAATAAGCACTCTTTACAACCGTGGTGAGCAGAAAAGCATCTCTGAGGCTATCATGGGCACAGACTCACCCAGACTGGACACTTGAAGACTGGAAAACGGTGATTTTCTCCAGGTGATTTTCTAATCTTCAACTGTCTGGTTTCAGTGAGTCTGTGATGATAGACTCAGATTCCCAGATGCTTTTCTGCTCACCACAGTTGGAAAGACTGATTATTTGAGTTACATATCCTTTCTGGCAGCTTGAGCCAATCTTATCAACAAGGTGTTTCCACTCACAGCACTGTTGCTCGTTCAATGTTTTTTGTTTTTTGCACCATTCTGTATAAATTCTAGAGACTGTCGCGTGTGAAAATCCCAGAAGATCAGCAGTTTCTGAAATATACAAACCAGCGCATCTGGCACCAACAACCATGCCATGGTTAAAGTCACAGAGATCACACTTTTTTCCCCATTCTGATGTTTGATGTGAAATTTAACTGAAGCGCTTGACCTGTATCTGCATAATGCATTTGATTTTATGCATTGTGCTGCCGCCACATGATTGGCTGATTGGATAACTTCATAAATGAACAGGTGTACAGGTGTTCCTATTAAAGTGGACAGTTGGTGTATAGAACTCTTTACCAAGTTTAATTAATAAACAAGTCACTACCTATAGTGCAATATTACTGACATTTATCAAACAGTCTGTCATGGAATAGGAATATTATCAAGTGCATATATGACGAACACTTTTTTTCGAATCAGACAACCAAATTAAATTAAGGTCAGAGTATTCAGTACATTTTACTGGTTCAGTCACTGGAAGAGGGTCTTACCTGCATTTCAAGCCCTGATTTGTTCAATTACAATGAGTCAAATTAAAAATAAAGGCCATTTTCCACTGGCTGTCTTGCTAACTGAAGCACTGGGATGCTAAATTTATTTTTTTTTGGCATGTGTGCCATTTTGCAAAGTCTAATTATTCCTCATATTAAAATGTAAAAGTTACAATATGATGCTATGCCGAGTGTAAAGTAAAGTGTTCCCACATTTTAGAGGACAACGGTTGTACTGTTTTCTTTGTTGTAATGGCATTCTCTGTCATTTTAATGAAATATGTCTTTAATCAAAGTGAAGTGACGTGGTGCATGCCGCAGCATGCTTCATAACATAACATAGACCAACTAATCAATATGTGACCTCTGGGGCTCCCGAGTGGCATAACAGAAAAGCGTTTGCCCTATCATCCGGAGGTCGTGTGCTTGAATCCCGGTAATGCCCCAGCCATCTGCGGCTGGGAGAGCAAATCTATCAATCACAGCAACACTAGCCAATAATGGGCTTCTTTAAGCTTATGCTGCATGATATGATAGGTGAGATATAACTGGTGGGTATTGGCCAAGACTAAATTGGTAGAGAAATTTGTTGCCAACTATATTTATTATCTTATTTATTGATTAGCTGTTCTAGCTAAAGTCCCTATCAAATGAACAGATCTGTATTCTACACTTGGGATCAACCCCCATTCTCTTTGAGCCATCACTTTTGCATAGTCTCTTTGATTCAAAACGGACACGAAATTAATAAAGGGCGTAAAACGCTGTGTAATCAGGCAAAGGCTTCTGGTGCTAATAAGGTAGGCTATTAATTAGTGAATACTGAGTATATACACACTACCCCCCGCTTGAGTCTACACCTTAATGTCATGGGTACTGCAGTCTTATTTACACGTTCTGAAGCGTGATCACACATGGCCGTTTGTAGAAAGATGCTCATGCTGAATGTACAACATAGCTGCTACAACGTGCCATGGCCTTTTAAGGTTGAGTGAATTACAGGATTCTGTGAACTTTACAATTGACAGTGTTTTTATACCATGACCTTATTTCAGAGCAAATCTTTAGAGATGTAGAAGGTTAGCCTTGACTCCAAGCCTGGGATACAGCACACTGGGTGCAGAATTTTCTCTTGCCCTGTGTGTGTTGTTTTTTTGAGGATCTATAAATAGTTCCTGTCTGTGCGTCCATCCTGGTTTCTTTTCCCGTGCAGTATGTCGTAGGGGCAGAAGCAAGCCAGGGCAGCTGTAATTGAAATGCGTGACGTGCAAGGGAGGAGATTTGTCAGTCCTCCTCGCCTTTGACAGCAGTTTAATCCAAGCAGGATAGAGCCGGGGTGAATTCATTTGTATGGAGCTGTGGAGGAGTGTCAGGAGGAAATGAGGAAAGGGGCTACACATGATACTAGAGCCTACGAAGCAGAATTTCTCCGCTGTGTAGCCTCTAGAGCCATTACGTCACCCCCAAGTACCATCAGCTCCAGTCATTTATCTTAGGCTGGCACAGAGCTAACGCTGCTGCTTAGAGCTGCTTTCAGAATGTAATAGAAGGTGTATTTGTATGCAGTCGCATTACACCTATGTGTGTATATTCTAAAACTGTACACCAGCTGAGTTACACCAGCACACATGTCATACGCACTAAGCTAGCATGATTGCATTGCAATCTTTACTACTCTCCACAAGTGCCAATCGATGAGTGGCACATTTTTATTATGTCATTTGATCTGGCCACCTTCCTGCACGGGTGACATCAGATCAGAGCGTATGATAAAACAGTATTGATCTGCTGCAGCTACTCATTGTGATTTACACAGGCCTTCAGCTCTCTGTTAGGGGCCTTATTTATGCCACAGCAGGGTGCAAACATTACGAGGACGTGGCAGACTTCTGCTTTGGATGCCCATGCAGGGGCCAATACCTCTTGACTGAACATCTGTGGCATAGTAATTGAGCACTGAATGGCACAAATACAGTAGTATTGACAGAAGGTCAACTTAGAAGGCTGGACTTGTAATTGCCACAATGATTCATTATACAGAGATGCCAACATTTACGATTTGTGATACACTTTTCTTCATTTTCAGCTAAAGCACCGCTCAGACCAGTCGTGAATAAAATTCACCTGGCAGAAAAGCTAATTCACTGAAAGGGAAAAGGGAGCATGATGTGAAAGGGGCATGTGCTTCTTGTAGCAGTTGATTTTGCTTCTCAACAGCTTTATCTAGGTGAACTTTTAACCTGTAAATTCACAAACCACAGGCTTGTGAGTCTATAGAAAGCCAGTGGGTGGGAGTGTGGCCTTTCTGTGCTCTCTTCTAGAGTAATTATTAAATAGTACCAGACTTTTGCTTCACTTTTTCTGGGAAAAACAAATCTAGCTAACATTATCCCTGTTTTCCAAAATCACGTTACCATTCGCCTGAATCACCAGCATATAAAATAGCGTTGGGAAAATGAGCACAAAATGGACTGTAGACTGGATATACACTTTTGTTAATTTTTTTAACAAATGTATAAAGTAATACACACTCAGCTGGTAAATCTAAACCTTTCTGCAGAGTGAGGTTAAATGCAAGTTGAGCCAATATGTTTCATTATGTATGCTATCATGAAGTTGTCCCATTCACGGACAGACACTAGGAGTTTTGCCTGCTAGGATTTTCATGTTGGCAATGTTGACACCTGTGCGTTATAGATAAGTTTCCTACACAAAACAATCCTAAATACAACGCTCTAATTGCTGTGAATTTGATGTGCATTTTCAGGATAGTGTGTGAGATGGATGCATCTCCAGAAGACACCAAGGCCGGTCCTGTGCAGCTATGCGTGGGAGAGTGTAAGCCCGAGCTGCAGGCTCGCTCTTCCCAGCTCTACTCTTTTGTGGTAAGGATTCAAATCCCAGCATGCCTCTGCATTATGCAAGAAGGACGTGGTATTACTTGCCTTTATTTTGGTAGTACTTTAATAGTTCCACTTATAGGAGCTCATGAATAATGAAGAGCATAACAAACTAACCACTATTTCACTTTTACACATATCGTGTCCATATAATGTCCATTTCATGAACTATTCACCTTTATTTATTTCCTTTACCCATTAAGACACCAAGCTTGCACATTTTACAATCCACCATGTTAATTTCTTAAAGACACTTTTGAAGCCAGATGTGTTTATCACAACTAGGTAAATAAATTCCACTTTTATGGCTCATTTTTCCTTTTTTATTTCCTGTTGTTATTCTCTCCCACTGTAAAACATTTGTTTTATTGATAGTGGATAATAGCATTATTTGCGCACTTACTAGTGAGCTAATGTGTCTAATGCAATCATGATGCAAAACACCGAACTGAATCGAGTCTTTGATTGTGGACCCTTCAATTGAACTGTTTTCAAAAATTGCACACGATTAGAAATTACAGGCTTAATTTGTCACTGCTTTTCAGCAGAATAGGAACTGTGCTTCCTGCTTGCGAAGCAAAGTTCCTGACAGCATAATCAAATTAGTTTTTAGTATGGAGCAATTATAAACGTGTGGCACCATGGGGAAAGCACACTGAACACGGAGACAATGAAAGCTGTTAGCTGAATTAAAGGCAGGATGGCAGCCATGTTCCTCTACCCCAAAAAGCACCTGAGGGGACACTTAAGCACCGCCATTCACACACACACACACACACACACACACGATTACCCCTCCCCCAGCAATTAACAGCTGCTGGTTATTATAAGAGCCGTTTTCATTATGAGTTTGTTGAGTCCCTTCGACTCCTGGTGTGAGTGTGTGTGTCTGAGCATGTATGATTTTCACCATGGGCTTTTAAAACATGTACCTTTCATGTCATGGTCTCACACACGAAAGGAACATGTTATTGCTAAAGCTCCTCAAAATGCTGCTGGACAACAGAGTAGAATTCCTAAGTGGATACCTGTTTTATAACACAAGATGAGGCAGAAAATGCTGTTAATGTATTTTTCGCCCTCGTGCATGAGGAGTCAGCCACCATCTATTTTAAGACAGAGCTGTGTGTTTGTGTATTTCTCCATCTGCTTGTCTTCAGAGACTGTACATACATGCTATTTTCAGTCTGCGAAATAAAATGATGGGTAACGCTGCTGAAAGAGATGGGGGGAAGGCAGAAAATGGGCAGTGGAGTGCGTAGAAGATATTTTTCATGGATTTTAAGCATTTGTGTCCTGAACTCTCTTCCATGAGATATCACCACTCCGGTTGGGTAGAGAACAATCTTTTCGGGTTCTTCACCCCGTGAATTTTAAAGAATTAGACTTGCTTGTGTGAGAATATAGGTTTTTCTTCAGTACCTAAAAGCTGCTATTGGAAGAGCAGACATCCAAAGCTGTTCAGAATGTCTAGCTATACCTGCATTATGTGTCCTGGTAAATTAGTATCTCTCTCTCTCTCTCTCTCTCTCTGTCTTGATCTTTATGTCCATTTATCTCTTTAACTCAGACACCATCTGTAACTGGGCTATCACCCAGTCGAGGTCCAGAATCAGGGGGCACTAAGGTGACCATCATTGGAGTGAATCTGGGAGCAGGAAGCAGTGTCAGCGTTCTGTTCGGGAACCAGACCTGCGAGTTCTATGAGTAAGAACTTGCCTTTTACCACTTGGAACATCTAGTCACTGTCCACCACACCTGCACTATATGTGTGATTACAACTGACATGAATTTTGATATGTTCTCCTGTACTGCCGTTCAATAAGAGATTAAAAAATCCACTGTATGACTACAATCATCAAAACTACAATCGTTAACACTTAAGGACATAAGCTAACAGAGTAAACAGGTTTCTTTTCTCAGTGCAGGTAAATGTGTCAAAAATTATTGTCTGAATAATAATCCTCTGTCCTGAAGATTTTCCTGTATTGGAAAACGTAAAGTTACAGCTTCATCTGCACTGGGAAAAAAATGGCTTTTTGATTTAAATTTTTTTGTCAAGTGGTCACACAAATTTTATTTGTTTACATGCAGATGTATATTTTTAGTAACATTTACTCATTTTTTAAATTTATGTTAGCTTAATTATATCAAGTAGAGTTTACATCAAATGAGTAATTCCAACTATATCTAATCATGTTCCATCTACTTGAATAAATTATGTAGATGAAGTCACAAATTAGCTGTCATGAGTAAAGTTAAGTTAATGTAGAAGCAAGAGCAGTATGCTGAGGTGGAGAGAATGGCCGCTCTCATCCAGGGCAAAAAGGAATGACATTCATCATGTGATTGATTGCCAGTCAGGACCTCAAGTGACACCGGCTTATTTTATAAGTATTTTAAAATTGGTTGTTATTATTTGTTTGAACCAAAAACATATTTAAACTGAATAGACAAGCAACAATTAAATGTACAATTTACTAAAGGTCAGATAAATGTATTTCAGTGAGACGCAAAGCTCTGACACAGGAGAATTCTTCGAAAAATGCTAAATAAACATCTCCTCATAAAAAACCTCAAGAAACATTTTTAATCTGTTTTCGTGGAGCATCTGTGTAAGTTACTATAGAAACGATGATGATTTGCCTTGCAGCTGGAACAATGCTGGTATAGAAAATTAATCAAAACCTTCTGATCAATCAGAATTGCGAATTCAACAATACTGTAGTATACTAAAGAAATAATAGTCTTTCTGATATATATTAGCCATCGATATAGTAATCGTATTCTTGATTCTGTTGGAGCTATTGACTCATTTTCCTCTAAGTTAACGGTAGAGCATTTTTTTTTTTTTTGTATATGAGATTGTACAGACAGGAATAATAACTCAGGGCCTGCATCTGAGAATGGATCATGCATGCTAGCTGCACATAGGTGGTGAAACTGGGTTAGAGCAGGCCTGTTGTAATAAAGGTATAGCAGATGTAATGCATGACTTATTAGCATTTGCAGTATTACATTTGAGTTAAACGTATGGCTGTTTCTCACAGGCGGACTATGACGGAGATTGTGTGCTACTCTGCTCCCTCTTTGACGGGGGTGGGCCCAGTGCAGATCGCTGTAAGTGTGGATCATGCCCAGGTGAAGGAGAAACTCACCTTTGAGTACATCGATGATCCCACTGTACAGCGCATTGAGCCTGAATGGAGCATTGCAAGGTAACAGCTTCCCATCATAACTCCTCCATCTCATCTGTCTCCTCTATCCAGTTATAGGTTTCTGGAAGTGAAAAACTGCTCATGGTGCACAGAAATACAGTCTAAAGCACATCTACCCTGGAGTGAAAAAATTTTGTGATCTAAATTAGAGTCTGATTATTAACAGAAGGGCCATAAACATGGAAGCCAGATACCTCTCTAACGTAGCTTACTGTAGTTTCTGTTCTGTGGATTAGTTTAAATACAGGGTCAGTGAAAGCAGCCACTATGGAAGGTCTCAGTGTGTGTCCATCTGGTGCTGGCTGCCCCTGAATATGCCACTGCAGGGCTGACAGGTCTGAAATTAGCACAACTGATGAGCGTTTTTAACAGGACATAGAAGGAGATGCACAGAACATGTGGCAGAGGTGTGAGGATGCAGCAGATGGCATGGAAATGAATTTCAGTGTGAGACCTTACAGCAGGACCCCAGGATACAGAGAATAAGGGGAAGGAGAGAAGAAAAGGTGTTTGCTATTCATTTAGGGAAAAAAATTATTGAGTCCACTAAATTCATTTTGTTGGAAAAAAAATTAAACAGGATGGTGTACTAATTTCAAAATAAGTCCAAATTATACATAGTGATAAAGACAGAAATAAGAATAAGAGATGTGCTTATGAATGATGCATGCATATGTGAATGATGCAGCAGCCCTGCCTTCACCTTTAGTCCAGAACAATTGGAGTCCAGCATTCATTCTTCTGCTGATAAACAAATTAGGAGGAGGCTAGTGTATGATCCTTCACCTCCAATAGCAAAACCTGAATGTTTAAGAAATAGAAATAGAGGAGTTTACTCTAGCTGGGCATGGAAGTTTCTTTTCCTCAATGTCTCCATTTCAAAGGCACAAAGTACATTAGATCTTTGACTAACAAAATGCATTTCTGAACTTATGGGACAGGCTGTTAAGAAAAGAAATAGCTAGATAGCTTGCAAAGAGAAACGTCTAGGTGACAGCATAAATGCAGTTAATTATTCTCAACTAGCTAATTGTTTCCATTCTTTTCTGTATTAGCATTTTGCTCTAATTATCACTCACTTTAATATCTGTCTATGTGAGATAAGAATGTGAGATATATATATATATATATATATATATATATATATATATATATACATATATATATATATATATATATATTAGACGCCCCTTTTTTAGTGCAAACTTTGTTATAGATTTTTATTTCACGACTTATTTTATGATCAAGTCAGTACAAAAACATTTTAGCTTTCCAAACATTAGTTTTCCAGGACAAAATGAAGTGTTACAGAAGAACATTTGAATGTCAGTAAAGAAAGCAGCAGATTACATAAGAGACACTTTTCGGACAAAAAAACATAATGAAGGCTGCTGGGTTTTGCTGCAAAAACAAGAAGCAAGTGTGACAGTCAAAGTCTCCAGAAGAACTGTGGCTGCTTCTGCAAGATGCTCAGTAACACTTACAGCTCATTTCCTTATAAAACTGCACACATTGTACCTGAGAATAACTATTTTTTTTAAAGCAAAGGGTTGTCACACCAAATATTGACTTTAGTTCATTTATTACTGTTTACTGCTCTTTATAGTATTTTTTGAAATGTAGAAACACTTAATTTTATTATTTTTCAAGGCATCTTTGTTCTACAGCATTTCTTTTCATGTGCCTAAGACTTTTGCACAGTATTGTATAGATAATATATGCTACAGCTGCATGCAGTAAATTTCTCTTTATACTTTTGTAATGATCTGAAATCAGGTAGACAGACTTCAGAGCAATGCTGAATTCAAATGCGTACTCTTTTCTTTCCCTTACATGTCTCGCTTCCTCCATGCTAGCTTTACCTCTTTCTTTTGCTCTATGTAATTTCATGAAACATTTCAGCACAATGCATCAATAATCGTACAGTACACGCCACACCCGTCCACATGAATACAGGATTTGCTTTCACATCTGCATATCATTTACACATTTCAAAACAGCCCCTGGTAAGTTTTCTTAGTATGTACGTTCAGGGGTTATTTTATTTTAAGTTTGCATACATCATGTCTAAACCAGTCTATGCAGTAATATTTTATGAGTTTTGTAGTGCTAATGAATGAAAGATGATTATTGCCCTCTCATTGACATCTAACTTAACTTTTCTACACTGACTTCCTGTTTTTTATTAAGGAGCTAGATAAAAGATGCTCCCTACAGAGTAATCAGTAGCCTATAACGATAGAAAAAACACTTTCAGTAGTGGTCAGGAAGTGCCGTGGATCCTCCCTGTGTGCAGGCAGAATGGTCCAGACCAGGCCAAAGAGCAGCTATAGCATTTACACTGTGCTAATATCATCAGAGCATCGCTAAAACCAAAAGCCATATGGTTCACTACTACGAGCTGAGCATGGCTAATATAGTGGCTCTGGAACTTGCGACATTTTGCAAAGAAACTTGCGACATTTTGCAAAGAACAACCAGCAGCTTCCTCTCTCCAGCCCATGTTTCTACGCTTGTTTTTGTCACATAAAGCCCTGGACAACACCGGAATGTTAACTAGGATCATTGTGGTTCCTGCTCCTTTGGTGTTTCCAAAGTCACATCTGTTGTGTTTGATTACATCTACTGAAGCCGGTTAAAAGCATCTTTAATCATTACCTTCACTCAAGCTTATTATCTTCACAGCACCATTTGACAAAGGAGCAAGTTTTAATGGCGGGTCTGTGCGTTAAATTGTGGAAGTAGA
The DNA here is from genome assembly GCF_027358585.1 of Pangasianodon hypophthalmus. NCBI lineage: Eukaryota > Metazoa > Chordata > Actinopteri > Siluriformes > Pangasiidae > Pangasianodon > Pangasianodon hypophthalmus. The sequence goes on from NC_069725.1 coordinate 17,722,063, forward strand.
GAACATACTGCAAGTTAATGTTCTTTTCGAGGTGTGAAGCTGACCATGTTTTTTTTTTTTTTTTTCTAGTGGACACACTCCCCTTGTAGTGACCGGAACCAACTTGGATGTGGTCCAGGAACCCAGAATACGGGTCAAGTATGGCGGACATGAATCAGTAAACGTATGTAGCAATAAAATAATTTTTTTTTTCCTTTCTTGCTTTTTTTAATCCTTTGTCCTGTCTTTTCACCATGACCTCAGTTACCTCTGTGCTAAGCTTTTAGTAGAATGACTTTCTTGTGTATGGTTATATATTGGAAGAGAATGGCTAATGAAACCGAAATTGCATCAGTTCAACCTCAGGGATTCACAACCTTGAGCATCAACATGCATTGTCTGTTGGCTGGACTTAATTATTGGTGAATTATTGAGGGAAAGTGTGACAGAGCACAATTTACACTGCAGTTGTCCTTTTTTTGTTACACACAGGCCAGACCAGCCCTGAATTTGGAGCTATGCATCTCTGCAAATGACATAACTGCTCCTCTGAATAATTTAGTACCCACAATGAGGCTTGCAAGAAATGCTTAATTGGATCGTTTTGACCACCACAATTTGCAGAGAAGGACTGCTTTGGCCATTTGCTTTTATTTTGAGTAAACCATTCTGCGTGAAATGCATCATCTTCCTCAGTGGGTGTTTTATGGCATACTAAGTGCGTTAGGGAGAAGAGTGAGGTTGGAAAGTGGGAAGATGTTCTTCCTTTCTCACTGGAAAATTAACTATATTTACTAGCCTTCATCAGTCTAACAAGGGCTCCAGTAATCAAAGTAAGGCCAGAATCATTATAAATCACATTTGTTTCTTTAGTCCTGGAAATGCGCATTTAATTAAGGGAATGCGATTTTTCTGGAAAGAGTGGTTGTGAGAGTGGATAGTGGGTGAACTCGGAAAGTGGAGGAGAGATACAAAACCATGCATTAATCCTGAAAACGTACACTGTTGCACAGTGTGATGACAGCGTGCCTACACAGCCATGCCATAAGTACGAAATAAAACATGACAGAACATGCTGTTTTAGGAAAATAATCAGTGACAGGGTGGTGTGATGCGACATGAAGTGATGAGTTGTTGCAAGCGTGAAGCTGATTATTTTCCAATAAAAGGACATTTTATTAAATCAAACTTTTTTTTATTAATTAAAGAATGAGAAATCAGAGTTTTTAATCTGGTTATTGTTGTATTTATTGTTGGCACGTGTTACAGGAACAAGTTGGTTCCTGTTATCACTTACATTTTTACAGCTAAAAATAGTTGTTCCCTCACCAGCCTCTGTTTCTCACTGTTGAAGTTATAAAGACAAAAAAAAATGCTTGTGATGTTACTGAAAAACCTTAAAGCTTTCCATCCTGGAAACTTCTTTTATTGGAAAAACTTAAAGGAGCAGCCTTGCCTCTGACTGTTACAAAGCGCTGACACTGGAGACTCCTTCCAAAAATGCTAAATAGATGTCTCCTCACAGAAAACAGCTTTCAACAATTATATGTTTTTCTTGCTTGCACATGTGGAGCATCCACCATACAACTACAGAAACAATAACATATCTATCTATCTATCTATCTATCTATCTATCTATCTATCTATCTATGTACAGTCTTGATTTTGAAAATCGTGTTCATTAATTTGAATTAATCATGAAAATCACCTAGCACTAACTGCAGCATGCTTGACAGAGCTGTGAGTTTTTTGAGCACTGCTGAAATATGGCTGTTGGGTGGGCACTGCCTGATTTGTCAGTTTTTTTTTTCCTCCCTCACTCTCTTACTCTCATTCTTTTTCTTGGTGTATATCTTTCTTTATGGCTGCTTGAAGAAGAGAGAGGAAAAAAAAGAAACTCAATCTATCCCACCTCCCCAACCTGTCTGATCATTCACTATTGAACAGTCTCGGCTTTGATTCGTGGCCTGAAAGGGTGAATTTTTATTAACTGCTGAGGTTACAATTATAGAGCTCTTCATCCCTCCCTCTTGCCTTTGTCGCTGAGGAAAGGCAAACAGTGGAACATCCTGGCAATCAGAGCAGAGAGCCTGTCAATGCAGCCTTCAAATTGTCACCTGCCTCCTGCCCAAATTGCTTCTCCTCTCCTCCCATCGTCCCCCCTTGCCTTACCTGGCAGAATTCTCAAAAGCTACTGCAAAATTGGAGACAATTGCCTTTGTGCATGTAACCGTACCTGTCACCTGCCTACAATGGAGACATTAATCATTGTCCTGATTATGGCGCAAAGATTTCCCCCCTCCCCCCGCTCCATTTTCATTCTGAGCAGAGAAGTGAAAAGAGGCACCAGGCACATGGAATGGCAGGAAGAGACAATAATGATGGGAGAAGATGGATTCCTAAAGTGTTATCAGTCGCTATCTTGGCTGATCAGAACAGCACTTCTGCACAGCTCTGAAGGGAAGCACTTCAGGAACACATGCAATCAGACGATGTTCCCAGCAATCAGTGTCAGAGACCTCCTCAGACACCACTCTTAAAAGAACACCAACTCAAACAGATGATAAAAGACTGATGGCTTATGCACTCCTTCACCAGTTCAACAGAAAACGGTGTGCATATGGACCGCTGAATTATTCAGGATTCTCTTCAGTCAGTTAGTTTAAGCTATTCAGTTCACCTGGTCATGCATGTACGGATGGACAGGCAACAAAGGGCTTTATTCAGAATCTGCCTCAAGTGCTTCCTCTGATTCTGATCCTACAGCATGGAACATATTATCCCCTTTTATTTTTACCCATGTTTCAGTTTCTATATGGGAAAGAGCTGCCAGGATGAGTTCCAGGGTGCATCCGAGATGCTAAAAACCGTGTAAAGGGTGAAGTTGAGAGCTTTTTAAATTAAGGCCAGTGGGGCCATGGTTTCGACTGATTTCTCTGATTTCTGACTTACAGCACTAGCAAAAAATTATTCTGTATGTTTCTTTTCTAGCTTTGGTAATATATTGAGATGTAAATAGTGATGCTGAAGCCTAAGTGTGTTTTTTTTTTGCTATTATTTAAAACAAAGGAAAAGCAGCCAATGAGTATTTGAAGAGAAAGCACCACAGGTGGCTTCCCATGAAGCTGACTGAGACAATGCCAAGATTATACAAAGTCGTCTATAAGATTGTTTTGAATTGTTTAATTATTTTGGGTGGTGAATAATTCTATAAGAGATATTATTAATGTTTTGATGTCTTTAACTGTTATTTGCTATCCACTCTTTCTCACAATAAAATGGGAAAACATTTTTAAAAAAAGAAAACGTATTATGAGCAGGTCTGAACTTACATCACTGGTATTGTACATGTTGTTTGCTGGAGGTTTCTATCTGTATGAACTTATTCCATTTTACTGTCTTCGATACAATACTGATATCGTAGCTCTGAGTATCGGCCGATACCAAATACTGATGTGATGCTGATATTCTCTGTGCAAGCAAGTTGTAGAAAGCCTTACAGGAATGTTCGTGGAATGCTTCTAGACAATTTATGTCCTGTGTGCAGCGTCAAGTAAGTGTCAAATCCGATCGCATATCAGTCCACTGTTTCAGGCTACTATTAGCCCTGACTTCGATATTCAGTATAAGTGCATTCCTTCCTACTTGCCTTCACACGCGTGTACCTGGATTGACCAGAAGCACATATGACAGCAGCACACATGATTGTATAGTGTACAGAATAGAATGGGAAAACCTGCTTATTTCTACACATTAGAGTAATACCAAAATTGCTAGCATTTTCCTCAGCATATAATTTATCTCCTTTCATCCTAAATCTACAATTCACAGCTGCTTGTTACGAGGCCAGAGTCATTCATTTTGGACGTTTGTATTTTCTGGGACTGAAAGAATGTGTGGAAAGGAGGGTATTTGTAGCCTGCCGAGAGAAAAATGCCTGAAGTGAGCAGAAATGTGGCAAAACCAAGCAGCTTCCAGACAGTTTGGAGCAGATGGTATTGTAAGCCAGAGCTAAAATGCTAATGCAAGTTTGGTTTCAGGCAGCATGAAGCGTGTTGCTGTGGTAGCATCTGTCCCTGCTCCCTGTCACATGACACTTCCACTGAGGGAAAAAGAACAACATCCAACACTGCAAAAAATAATGTCATCTTAGCAACTGAAAATATCTTGAATATAGTCAAATTTATCTAGTATTTCTTATTATAGGATTACAATAAACCAAATATAAGATCATTAAACCTATTTCTGGATATTATTACTCATTTCAAGCTTGTAATTTTCTTATACTATTGGCTGATAATTATATAGAAATAAATGCTTATAATGAGCATAATTATCTGCCAATAGAACAAGACAATTTCCAGCTTGCAATGAGTATAAATGGCTTGAAATAGGTTTCATAATCATATATTTGGTTTATTGTAATCTTATAAAAGGAAGTACTAGATAAATATGATTATATTCAAGATATTTCCACTTGATAAGATGTCATTTTTTTGCAGTGAAGGAACTAGATTCAAATTGTATAGCAGAACCCTGGTAGCAGATGACTATTAGAGTTCATTGTGTGAAATTAACAAATAAGAATTTATTTGTTAAATCATTGTTTTTTGTATATGTTCATTTGCCTGTATGCCACATTGGTTATGTAAGGGTCTTTTTTATACTATATCTACACACACCCTGCTATAATCATGTAGTCAGGCAACATTTTAGCTGTTTTGTCTCCTTCCCAGTCTGACCTCTGATTGACAGGAGACGAGAGCCTTGGAAGTAGCATGATATCATGGTGCGGTTCATTTTTAAACATGCTTACACCCTGTCTGTCATCATGGAGGTACAGTGATTGTAACAGTTTTAGCATAATGTAAAATGTTTCTATTCAGCAGTCAATGTTTGGTACAAGGCGATACCGCGGCCCTGTATCAGTCCACCCACACAGCTGTAATGCTCGATCTGTGTTTCTGTCAACATGCATTCTGGATGAAGCTCACTCTTTTCTGAAACCAGAGAATGCAAAACAGGCTGTTCTGTGGATAAGGCCAAGACAGCACAGCACCCAGAAAAGCAAAACCTGCCATCTCCTTTTCAAAAACTATATTTATCCCAGTATTTTTGACTGTCCCATAGCAGATATCTGAGGTCTATGTCATTATTATTTGAATGTTGTCTAAGCCTTATTTTAGCTTTTGATATCTTGTGCTTTTTATTAGTTAGCAGAACACTGAGCAAGTGAGTCATGGTAAAATTGCTTAAGGACAAACTCTATCCTGGGAAACAATGAAGAGGATTGTCCTGTGTGCATCCTCCTAAAGGAAAGAATGCAGGAACAAAGGGCAAAAGTATTGAAATGAGATTCATCCAGACGCTCTCTGACTCCAGAAGGCCATATTTCCCATCTACAAAAATCAAGTTTGTGTGGCCAAAAGGAGTTTGTATCGATCACCCTCGTCACCATGCAGGCCAGATGTACAGGTATGGGGCGTGGTGTTTGCTGTGCTTTGAAGATATTTAGTTCTAATTAAGTTTCTCCCTGGAGAGTGGGAGAGGAGAGAGAGATGAGATGAAACCCTCCCGGCACAGTCAGGGATTTACGGCAATCAATTTTGTTGTTCGAGGTTTAGTCAGGCTCTCTGGAGCGTGGAAGAGAAGAACAGCACCTGCGTATCAATGTGAGTGTGGGTTTGTGTGCAGTTGTGTCTCTGTGCATGGCTGTGTTTTTAAAGGGAAAAAAACAAGATCATTTACTACTTCATGATAAAGGTAGGGCAGGTTAAAAAAAATAACACTAAAATGTTCACTTTAGTCAGTAGATGGTTTTTCCATGGTAAAAGCATGGTAAGTACATTAGGAGATCCCTGCACCTTTCATTTTGGCACTTGTAGAGCTGAAAGGTCATTTGGGATAAGGACAAGCTTTTGTAAGATTGTACCATGTCGCTATTGGAGCACTGGAAAGCAAAGAGCAATTTCATGTCTCTCTGTAGTTTTGTACAGCCAAGAATGTCACATTTTTGTGTTGTCTCAGATAGAAACAGGACCACAAGAGATGCTTTGTTTGTCATTGCTCCTACATATTTGATACTAGTGTCATTTCATACAGTACCCCTCTTTTTCTGTGCCCTCTCTCTGTCAGGTGTGTAAGGTCCAGAATAGCACCACTATGAGCTGTTTTGCACCGTCTCTGGCGGCGGAGTACACGCCTGGGCTGGACTCAGTAAAGCATGCAGACGAGTTTGGCTTCATCTTCAATAACGTGCAGGCCCTTCTGGTTTACAACAACACTAACTTCCTGTACTATCCGAACCCTTACTTCGAACCTCTCAGTACCAATGGAGTCCTGGAGCAGAAACCAGGCTCTCCTATTATTCTGAAGGTATCACCATTATTCATACATGACGTAAACCATGCAGTCAGAACTCACATGTTCACAAAAAAGCTATGCAGTACAGCCTACAGTATTAAGCCATGATAAACGCAGAAGCAGAACATTAAAAAATAAACATTTACTGACTAATATATAATGAAAACTGAGGTTTAGATTTAGGTGTAGGAATCAGCTGCATTAATAATATCATTCACAAGGATAGTATGATGAACATGTGTGTATGTGTGTGTCTATTCTCAGGGGAAGAACTTGGTTCCTCCAGGCACAGGGGGAGTGAAGCTGAACTACACTGTGCTCCTGGGAGAGACGCCCTGCTCAGTCACGGTGTCTGACACTCAGCTGTTGTGTGAACCGCCCAACCTCACTGGCCAGTACAAAGTCATGGTAATATACAGTGTGTCTGTGAGTGAGAGACAACTAGCATTTATGTGGCGGTTTAGGAAAACCTGTTGGATGTTGTTGTGGCTAAATTCTGGCAAACAGCCAAAAAAAAAAATCTGTGATAATGTGGAAATGTTTTATTTAATCTTGTCTAGGCTGTCTTCCTGGCTAACAAGCTAGTTTAACAAACACGCTGGTAAAAAATAGTCAATCTGTCTAAAGATGTCTAAAATCTGGGGTTCACTGTTTGATCAAATTGTTGTATAGCTATATACTGTATGTGCCATAGCAAAACAGACCTGAGTCAATTCAGTTTTTAATCAGATGCAAAGTGTAAAGTGGAATCTTTAAATCCACTGCTCCCCCTTTTCACTTTTGAAGGCATCCAGATTTTAAAATGCTATAACTTTACACATCGGAGTAAATGTCAAAATTTCGCCATGTGAAAGCTTTTTGCAGGTCACGACGCTTATAGGATCCCAGTGTTCTTTACTTATTAGTTCAATTCTCATGATTTGTATAAAAGTCATCTTAAATACTGCTGCTGTTTCTCTGCAAAGATGTAAAGGTCGTGGGTTGCGTGGCAGAGAGTGTAAAAGCATTTCTTACCCCAGCCAGACCTTTCTGTCAGCCTCAGTGCTTCAGTCGCTTAAAGCTTCTTTAAGAATAGATGAGTTATTAATTATAAGCTTAGCTCCAAAGTCACTGAATCATATGTGTTTGTGTGGGCACTCCTGATATATTTTATGGGTTATTTTTTATCTGCTTTTGAAATGGTTTTAATTTTTTTTTGGATTGCTTTATGAATGCAAGGATTGCTTTATGAATCCACCAAAAAAGGACCAAGTACACTACAATGTAGCTACACTCTAGGTGAATTTGTACATATACATTTACTGACTGTAGCCCGTCTGTTGCTGTCCACCAATTAAAAGACCCCAACTGCCCAGATATTTTTTTAGAAGAACAAGAAGAAAGTGCTTTATTACCAAGTGTGCTCACACACCCAAGGAATTTAACTTAAGTAAGTAAGTTATGCTTCCATACACAGCAAGACACATAATAATAAGAATTAAGAATAATAAATTAAAAAAATGTATAGAAGACACAATAAAGCTTAAGACAGAATAGACATGGTTCAGATGCTATGTACAGCCATGCAAGGGGTAATGCAATGTGTAAAGTTGAGGTATATACAGGTATTAGAATAAATAGGAGTGAATTTACAATTGCACATAAGATTATATCCACACTGAATAAAATTGCACTAAGAGGGTCCTTGGAGGCAGTTCATAAGGGAGATGGCCTGTGGGAATAAAACTGCTCTTGTTTCTGGATGTTCTGGTGCTCAGTGATCTGTAACACCAGCCAGAGAGCAGCAGTTCAGAGAGGTTGTGGCCAGGGTGAGTTTGGTCTGAAATGATTTTTCCTGCCTGTTTCGTCATTCAGGAAGAGCACAGTTCCAGAAGGGAGGGCAGAGGAGCACCAGTAATCCTCTCTGCACTCCAGACTGTCCATTGTAGTCTTCCTATGTCTGATTTGGTAGCTGAACCAAACCAGACAGTTATTGAAGTGCACAGGGAGCTCCATACTGAGGCAGCCATCCGTGGCGCCATCTTGGAGATGTCATTCGGGTGATGACTATTCTCAGCACTGATACTGACCTGATAGCAGCATCTTAGTGTCTGTGGTGCTGTTACGTATGAATCAGGTTCAGCATTGCTGGCATTCAGTGTCACTGCTGCGTTTAGAGCAGTCCACCAACTAAAAGTTTCCAAATAACATCAATTCAGTGGTCAGAAAGTGATCATGATGAGGGACTGGAGTGGGATTAACACCAATTGTGCATTGAAAAATAAGCTGTAGTCTCTAACTGTATATCAATGTTTGTGGTCTAATAAAGTGGTAAGTGAACACTGTAAGTGAATACAGCGTTTAAAGGTCAGAGCAATACAGCTGCATATGATGTGCAGTGTCACTGCTATGCCGAGAATTATCTACTAACCAGTTGTTATGGTGTAATGATGTAATATTGGTAATAGGTGGTTATGTGGTCATCTCTGGTATGTGCATCCAATGGGCTGGCAACTGTGTATATAACTTTACAAAGTTGAGTCATCAAACAAAATACCTGGACAGAAATGCTTGACAGTATGAATTTGTGTGTGTGTGGGTGTGTGTTTTCTTGCTCAGGTGCAGGTAGGCGGTCTTCATGTCTCTCCTGGATCTGTGAACATCCTATCAGACAGTCTCCTGACTCTACCCGCCATCGTAAGTATAGCAGCCGGCGGAGGCCTTCTACTGATCATCGTCATCCTCGTCCTCATTGCCTACAAGCGCAAGTCACGGGAAAACGACCTCACGCTCAAGCGGCTGCAGATGCAGATGGACAACCTGGAATCCAGGGTGGCGCTTGAATGCAAAGAGGGTGAGGACACTGACACACAATTCCAGCAATACAATATGACAACGAACTGGCATGAAAATCTTCATTCCGCTCAAGACACAAGCTCAATCAGCTTCCTGTTCTCTGGTGCCCTCTCTTTCGAGCACTCACCCATGATGTTCTCCTGAATCACACTCATTTCAGTCCTATTTTCAGATGCTCGATTTCACCTCAATTACTATAGTCTTCTGTGGCTAATGATGTAGCTAAATGACACACACCAAGCCTTCAGCCATGGTGTAATGATGTAATACTCAGGCAAGCCACTCAGTTCTTTTGCTTGTATTAAAGTGGACTTTTCATGAGGTGAATGCAGTATACACACACACACACACACACACACACACACACACACGCTTTCAGGCTGATAATAGGTACTGTGCTGGTGAGCTATGGGCATGGACCATGGGGGTATTCCTGAATCCATGTTGGATAGAGTTTCAGAGTGTGTGTATGTGGGTGAAAGATTTTGTTTGTGTGTCATGAAAAGACAGAGAAAAGGAGAGTAAAAGTGAGAGAGGGAATGAGTTATAGGAGACAGGAGAGAGACTCCCTGAGGGTAGAGTGCTGCTCAGTCAGAATGGACCCAATTAAAGCAGCCTCACCTCCGCTCTCCAGCAGCAGGGGACACATACTTGAGCAGACAGTCAATTCATTATCTGCACATCTGTGCGTGTGCGTATATGTGTGTGCGCATGCATGAATACACGCGTGTATGGATAAAAATAAAAAATGAGCAATATTAAAACTGATTATGTGAATGTTAAATAATGTGACAGCTCCTGAGTAGTGAAATAAGCATTTGATTCCCACTGATGCTACATCCATCTGTGCTTGGGAGTCAGAGCGAGCAAGCTTAACCGTCTGTCTCAAAGGCACCACTTACACTGGGGAAAAATTAACAAAAGACTGTGCTCTTATACATATTTTAGTTATAAGAATATTAAAAAAAAAAAAAAAACAGATTCTTGCTGCAAAGATGTATTCAAGAACTTTGCAGCACCATAATGGCGACTTGTATCTTGATGGAAAATATAGTTTATTTGCAAGGAGAGTTTGCTGACAGAACACATCAAGCCAATCGTTGTCAATTTCTCAAATGGCACAAGTCTTTATCCAGTACTGATTAATGGCACTGACGTCTAAAATAGACAGGCTAGCTGATCAATACTGTTAAGTGCTCTTCCATCATATGGATAAATTCTTTAAAAGAAATCATCAAATGCAGAATTTGCCAAGTGGATAGTCAAGATCTTGGCTGTCAAACATCCCGAATAATGCCTGAGGCTAACATTATTTGTCAAGCCTTTAATTAGAAATGTATTAAATTCATCCTTTCTCTTTCCTTCACCAGCTTTTGCAGAGTTGCAAACAGACATTAACGAGTTGACCAGCGATCTCGACAGAGCTGGAATCCCTCACCTGGACTACCGCACATATGCTATGAGAGTGCTGTTCCCTGGCATCGAAGACCACCCAGTTCTCCGAGAGCTCGAGGTGTGTAATAAACGAAATGCTCATTCATGAAAGAGCTTTGTTTGAGAAAGTGGAATGAATATCTTCTGTACTTTGCGGTTGAGCAAAGACACAGACATTGTGGAGATCGTGACAGGAAGCAGAAAGAAGTACAAGAAAGGACAAAGTGACGTCACAAGGACAATCGCTGCACACACACACACACACACACACACACATACACGCATACGTATATATATACACACACTTGCATTATGCCTACCTTATGCAGCTCAATGTCTTTTGTCAGACAGGGCCCAGCATAGCATTTGCCCCACACACACACACACACACACACACACACACACACACACACAGAGCCTTGCACACATACTGAGCACTGCAGAATTTCACCCACCAGCAGTCATCTTATCAGGAGTAATGGAGTAGCAAATGCTCAGTTGCTCAGAAGCCTGTAGATAGAAAATGGTTTCCCAGTGTCTCTATCCAGCTATTCTCCTCCACTTCCTCATGGAGAACAGGAGTTCTCCTCCAGCAATCATTCATTCTTTGTAGTCATTGAATGTGTGATTCACAATATCTGTAGAGTGAAACAGAATCAACATCATTTTAAATGTAAAGAGTTTAACATATGTCAATAAGTCAAACGTTAATGGAATCTTTGGATGTTTTGTAACCTAATCTCTATATACTGCATCTGTAGGAATCACCACACAATAATTTACACACGTTTACCTGCATTGAGAAAAGAATGCAAAACCTGATTACTCCAAACTCACTTATCATCAGAGTTTAAAAGCAGTTGCTCAAGCAGTGTAAATGGTTACGCAAAACGCCATATTTACACAGAATGCTTTCATTAAAGCTTCAAACAATGGTATTTATAAATTGTGTATGTCAGATCACACACAGATACTGCAACACGTAATCGGTATAGCTTTTTATTGTATTGCAGTGTTGGATAAAAATACATGAGATCAGCTTTGGTAAGACTTTTTTTTTTTTTTTGTAATGCTGATACTGAATGTCCTGTCGACACACTAGTACTGTTCGCCTTTACTCTTCTACAATTATGTACTATAATGATTTCAAATCCCAGAAGAGCATGGATTTCCTTTTGAGTCTGATTCCTCTCAAGGTTTGTTCCTCATTTCGTCTCAGGAAGTTTTTCGTTGACACTGTTGCCTCTGGCTTGCTCATTAGGGATCTAAATCTATATCGTTTATGATTTTTGGAAAGCTGCTTTATAACGTGATTGTATTTGTATGATATATTTTTAAGCATTTTATTGACAGAATTCATTACCCGCCATTAGATTTTTTAAAAATTGTTTTCTCAGTACTGGGAAACGTGTTGAAATCACTTTCTGTGGTAATCGCACATATGCTGCAGATACAGTATAGATATTAAGTTGAAAGATCAATGAAGTACTCCTTTAACAAACCACTAAAAGATCATTCTGTATTGCCTGTGTGTGTCCCTGCAGGTCTCAGGTAATGGACAGCAGACTGTGGAAAAGGCTCTGAAGCTGTTTGCACAGCTGATCAACAACAAAGTGTTTCTGTTGACGTTTATTCGTACGCTTGAGCTGCAGCGCTCTTTCTCAATGCGAGACCGCGGCAATGTGGCTTCGCTCATCATGACGGCGCTACAGGGAAGACTGGAGTACGCAACAGATGTTCTCAAGCACCTTCTCTCTGACCTCATCGACAAGAACCTGGAGAGTAAGAACCACCCCAAGCTGCTGCTGCGCAGGTAAGATCCTACACGTGTGCATGCACTCAAATGTGCACTCTCCTCTAGAAACTGTCAAAAACTGTCAAAGTTTACTGTTAAAGTTGCTGTGCAGAGGCTTGCTATCAGTAACACACTGCACAGGAATTGACTGGTGGAGAGAAGCGGCAGGGCTAGACTCTCACACACAATGCCTCACACACACACACACACACTATATATATATATATATATATATATATATATATATATATATATATATATATATATATATATATATATATATATATATATATACATATATAGGGAGAGAGAGGAGAGAGAGATACTAAAAATGGAACAAATTGGCCAAAGCAATTGTTCATCTGTTATCTCGCTCAAGCTTATGGCTTGGAACTTTATGGAAATTATTAATGAGGAGCAGAGAGAAATGTTACGATGTCCTTTTTATGCATCACTTTCTCATTCCTCACTATTTTTGCCCAGTCTCTCTTTCAGCTATTGTCTCTCGTTCCCTCTCTCTCTGGGCTCAGAATGTGGTGTGGTTGTCAGTGTCGTTTATCGTCTGTGTTCTACCACCTCATAAAACATGCAGGAGCAGCTGGGCTTCAGCCCTCTATCTCTATCTCGATCTCGATCTCTTTTTCCACATTCATCTCTCTTCTCTCTCTCTCTCTCTCTCTCTCTCTCCTTCCGGGCTTCTATCATTCGATGTTTCCACATTTGGCTTGATTTTCTGATTCCAGAATTATGTGTCAATCAACGTAAGGCCTAGTTTTTACCCAGACATTCTCAATGCTGATTTTAATGTCATATTGATTAATTAAATGAAGCTCCAAAGACTCAGACTCCTTAAGACATGATTGAGCTTAAATGAAGTTGTCTTTGTGCGGCAGGACTCCAACAAGGGCTCCAATCTGGGATCTCTCTCTCTCTCTCTCTCTCTCTCTCTCTCACTCTCCTTTATTAAATTTCCCCTGCCTTGCTCCCCTTCATTCGTTATAGTATGTTCTTCAACGTTAGGCTCATTAATAATCATGCACATGCATACATTTACAGCAGTGGAGGCAAAAGCACGGATTATGCTGTTATTTAACGTGACAGACGTGGTGTCTCCCTCATTATCAGTCGTTATTAGGAGCATAATGCTGTAATCCTCCTGTGCTGGGGGGGGAGCAACAACCAGCTTGAGAAGCCCATCGCTTTAGACAATACTTTTTTTTCCTCCTGAAATTTTCAGGGATTATCAATTCGACATGCTCCTTTTGTATTCTCTCGTGCTCGGCGCCCTTCACCCTGTCAGGAGAGGCTGGTGGAAGTGAAGAGCTAGCTGCAGCAGAGCCGCTGGAAATCTCTTCTCTCTACCCCTTCCTCTCTCTCTCTCTCTCTCTCTCTCTCTCTCTGTCATTCTCTGCTTACTGCTTTGCGATTTTATCTCTTCCTAACATGACACTTTGTTTTTGGTCTCTCTATCTGTCTTTCTGCTTGACCACACTGGCTTAAAGTAACACAATTCACAAATGTGTGTGAGTCATACATTTATCAGTCTAAGTCTAAGTCATGTCTAAGTCCTATGAGTGGATTTAATGGAATGATGCATTAAAGGGCTTGAAACTGGCTTCACTGGATAAAACACTACAGTACTTTACATTTGGATCTCAGATGTCAAAAGACCTTTTCTCTTTCTCCATTCACCATCTTTATTGTATTTACTACTCAAAGAAAAGGGATAAAAAACTTGTTTATTATGCTACAAAAGAAGAACCACCTGAAGTAGTTTGATGACATGTAACTCTACAGCATTTCCTTGAAATGAACAGAACAAAGGACGTTTATTTTTATATGAGAGACAATATGTGTGTCAGAGGCATCCCTGAGGCAGTTGCTTGTAAATGAGACATCTTGAGGAATTGTGCACAATGTCATCAGAGTGAGTAATTTATCTGCTCAAATTGACCCACATGCATTTAATAATAGTTGAACAAATAATGAGGATAAAAACTTTTGGAATGCCTGAAGTATGGTCATTTTCCATTAGGATTTTTTAAAATTTGGTTATGTAAATGTAGCATGGTCATGTAGCATGCATCCACATTCTGAGATCATCAATAAATCAATAAATAATGAGAATTTATTACAATTATACCACAGAACTATTGAATTCTTGATTCTGATTGGTCAGAAAGTGCCAATAATTATATATAACAGCACGACTGAGAAAGACATGGCTGTGATATAAATTGTACAGTTTATATTAATGCACATGTTATAATATGTTTTCGTTTCTATAGTAACAGCTCATCACAGGGACTTGTATGGTAGATGCTCCACAAACTCTAAGCCTGATGATAAGCGGATAAAAAAAATTCTGTTTTTTTTTTTTAACAGAGAAAAACATGTAATCATTGACGTGATTAAATTTTTCATTAGGAGACATTCATGAGGATTCTCATTTTTCAGAGCTTTGTAGCAGACACAAGTTTCCCAGCATGGGAATGTCTTCAGGACAGAGGAGTTTATGCTTTTATGATTTCTTGGTAAAACGACAAGCTACATTTTTTTCATCTCATTAAACTCAAAAGAGAGAAAAGGAGATGCTGGTGAGGGAATGATTATTTATCGCCGCAATAACATAACTGATAACAGGACCTATCTTATACCTTAATATGTTATTGTTCCCATAGTAACAGCTCATTCACTGGTATTGCGGGTGCGCCACAAAATCTAATAAAAATAATAAAATAATAAAATTTAAAA
This sequence comes from Pangasianodon hypophthalmus, assembly GCF_027358585.1. NCBI lineage: Eukaryota > Metazoa > Chordata > Actinopteri > Siluriformes > Pangasiidae > Pangasianodon > Pangasianodon hypophthalmus. The sequence continues at coordinate 17,737,223 of NC_069725.1, forward strand.
AAGTCTAATAAAATACCACATAAAAATGGATGTTTTTTTTAAAGAAATAAAAAATATAATCATTTAAATGATGAAAATTTCTGTAATCAGTTCGGTATCCAGTTTGATAAAAGCTATTATTATTATTATTAGTAGTAGTAGTAGTAGTAGTAGTATTATTATTATTATTTCTTTTGTCTTATTGATTTCAAGAGAGAAAAAAACCTTGAGAGGGAATGTTTATACTGTTATAACTTAAGTGATAATCAACAAAGGGGCAAACTGCTGTGGTATAAGAGGAATAAAACACATCGGAACGTGCCGTCATAGGAAAGCATTCAGCTTTAGTGTGACGATGGCACCCCTTGTTGTTGTTGATTATTTTCCTATAACAGCATGCCTGGTCATGTTTCATTCCTTTCTCACGTACTAAGTAGTAGAATTAGGAATCACTGATGAGTGTGTATGTGCTTGGAGAGAGAGTGCATAGTAAATATAGAATGAGCATTAATAATTTATGTTATAAGAAATGTTCAGTTTCTTCTCTCCTTCCCTGTGTGTTTTTCAAGCAAACATGCTTGTTGTTGAAGCATGATATTTCCATTCCATTTTCTGCATGTAAAATCAGTGTCTCTCTCAAAATCTCTCTCTCTCTCTCTCTCTCTCTCTCTCTCTCTCTCTTTGACCATCTATAGTTCTGCATGTACATATCTGAATCAGAAGGGAATGGTGGCTAAAAATGGAATGGCTCTGTTGCCTCCGGCCCTTTCTCACTCATGATGTTCACGCTGTGTGAACGCGTGTTTTTATCGTGTGTGTTTGTGTTTATGTGTGGTTTTGCGTGTGTGTGTGTGTGTGTGCGTGTGTGTGTGTGTGCATTTCTCTGAGTTTGGTAATGAGATTTTCAGCCATCCAGAGCAGCTAAGAATGGACTATTAGTGAGGAACATTGTTGTTCTGTATGTCACCCCCTCACTGAAGCATTCCTTTACCCCCATAAACACAAACTCAAACACACACACATACACACAGTGTGTAATTGGCTAATGAAACCGTGATGTTCATTAATGATACTCAATTAAAAGGCTGCAGAAAGAGTCAGAGAGAGATAAAGAGAGTGAGACTTTCTTTGAACACATTCAAATACAGAGAGACATTAAGAGGGAAGAGAAGTGGGAGAACGCACAAAAGATTTTATTTGGCTTGCTTCTCGAGGATGAGGCGAGCTCATTTAGTCGTGCAAATAGCTCCCATTAAGATCTGCCTCTGTGAGAGTGTCTTTTTTTGTTGCCTGGGGGTGCACATATGTGAATGTACGTATGTGTGTGAATATGTTTGTGTGTGTGCTCTCCGTTGGGTACATTGCTGCTGAGAGGCTCTTATGTAAAAGTGTTTAGGAAACATCTGACAGATAATGGATTTTAATAAATAATTTTTGGAGATTTGCTTTTTTTCCCTCTATTTTTTTCTGCTTTTCTCCCCTCTAATTGAAGCTCAGTTGTTTTCACTCTTCTCTGTGTGTCTGCCAAACCCACGGTTGAATAGAAAATGGGAACACGGCCATCGTCTAAAATGTTTGTCAGTTCAAGTCATATTTGTGCAAAAGAAAGCTGTATGTGTGTGTGTCTGTGTGTGTGCAGCTGTCATCCAAGTGGCTGCCTGTGATTGCAGGCAAAAGAACCTCCATCTGTCCCTGCCTGATGCAACCAATATTAAACACAGCGGTGTTCAGTTAATAGTGTGTGTGTGTGTGTGTGTGTGTATCCATCATTCTTTCAGAGAACACTTACAGTAAATAAAGATATTGTACATACTTAGAAATGTGTCTGCACACATATACACACACACATTCTGTAAATGAATATATCATATAACCAGTGGTGAATTTTGCATCAAGATTTTAACTATATAATATTATATAACTATTAATATTATATAATAATATGATATATAAAACTTTCACAAATTCAAATGTCCTCCCTCAACTAATTTAGCACTTTGATAGAATTTATTTTTGTCCGATTGGTGGTACGATTGGTGGGACGAAGTTTGAACGCTGTTTTCAATCCCAGGAGTTGTCCAGAGAATTGAACCCTGGTCCTCTTGAAAACAGCTGTGTAGTCTGAATGAGGCGTGGAAGCTATTCGCGCCAGGCCCTGCATGCCGAGTAACGTGATTGGTTCAACTTGTCCTACTGCTTCCTGTTTCTCCCTTTGCGATGCCGGGGAAAGGGTTATTATTGTTCCTGATGTACTGTATAAAACCAGAATTTCATAGGACTGGAGCACTGTAATTATCTCACCTTTGTGGTGCGAGTGCTTGTGCAGAGAACATCAAGAAAAACAATTAAAAAAAAAAAAGTCTTGTGCAGAAGTATAAATAAAATATATAATAAATAAAATTCTTATTATAAGAGAACAGCTCTTTGTTTGAAGGCATTCCTTGATGATGACATGCCATGCATCCAAAAAGTGCTGTTCATTGGCTGCTTGAAAAAAAATTAAAAATAAAGAAATAAATAAAAACACAATTGGATAAATGGTGCTAGTGCCTACCATTTTGCAAACCTGAATGCACAAATTCTAAGACCACTGATCTCAACTCACGACCAAAGAATTCTCTTACGATGTGTGATTCTAGTAAGAGCAAAAACAGGCTGAAAATTAGTGTCATTAATAGTGTAAACGCTAGTATAACTCTCCCTTCTTACGCTGCATTCGATGTACTTCAGAAGTCAGAGGTTGGAATTGCTTCATTTTTAACTGCCGTGTGTTTGAGATACAGTGTGAAAAAACATGGCTGCCTCCATTGTTCATCTTTTGTTAGCAACAAGTTAGCCAACTAACTGTGATAAATGATGTAGATTTTCCTTCTCAAAACATTGAACAGATATAGATTTAATAAGCGAATATTGTTATATGTGTTGATTGATCATAACTTGTAAATACAGTATAATTTTTTTAACAGTGAGAAATGCTACTTTGTTTACTGCTGATGCTGTGCACAGCCATGTCGAAGAGACTAGGAATTCAGAGTTGAGGGGAGCGTTTTCTTTGCTTCTTCATGGTCATAGGTCAGGAATTACAAGTTATGACCTCTAGTTGAATGCAGCATTTATGCTGTGAGATGCAGAGCCAAGACCTGTGTGTCACTTAAAGAACAAATGATGGCTGAAGGCCACCTTGTCTATGTTTTTTCCTACAAGATGTGCATAGAGGAGCAGAAGAGGGAGTGGGAAGTGATCAAGAGTATACAGATAAATCAATATATGAGTGTATTGTTATTTTGAGTGTATTGTTATTTTTCCACTCGTGTGTGTAACGTGTTCAGCATGAAGATGCTCTATTCATATACATTACAGTAAAGGAAACATTCAGTGAGGTTGTATTCAGTGAGGTTACATTCTCTCACTCACATATATTCAGCTCTCCATTCTTGTCTTGAGAGCATTATCTCTTGTGTGTGAGGGAGAGAGACCTGCAGTAAGCCTTGTTCAGCCCACCTTGTTCTTCGCCTTTCTGGCAGACAGACAGATACACACGTGCACGCTTCCATCATCTCTGAGATAATAAGAGTTATTTTCATGAGCATTAGGAGAGTCATTTTCCCTACATGCTGCTGAGTAAATTGAAGCAGAGCTATCTTTCATAGCCTTCACTGTATGTGTGTGTGTGTGTGTGTGTGTGTGTGTGTGCGTCTGTGTGTGTGTGTGTGTGTGTGTGTGTGTGTGTGTGTGTGTGCAGAAGACAAATGTATTTTTTTTTTTATCTGTCATTCCTACACTCCACAAATACAAAATTCATGCATGTTCTGATATTCCGAGGTGAAAGAAAGGCAGTGGTTTTGTGTGTGTGTGTGTGTGTGTGTGTGTGTGTGATATAGAAGAAGGAGGAAAGGTATTGGTATTCCACGGGCGTGCTGATCTGTCGGAGTGGGAGAGTAACTCTTTCATGTATTTTTCATGTTCGTTAACCACTCCTGTCTGGATGCTGTTTGTTCTCTCTCTTTTCTGTTCCCTCTCTTATTTCTCTCCCTCTTTTTCCTGTTTTTACCTTATCTTTTTTTCCTCCCCGCAACAAAAACATCAGCTCATCTCCCTTCCAAAATAATCCTCATGTGCTCTAGAGAACAGCATGAAAATCTGTTTATGAAGGATGTTTAATACAGTTCACATGGGGGAATGTGTGTGTATCCTTCGCATTGCTTCAAAGGCAAGCAAAACATGAAAGGGTCTGCGGTCAGGACACAGACGGAAAAATATGGAAATGGACAGAGAAGGATGGTGAAAAGAAGTGAAGAAGAACGAGGCAGAGAGTGAAGTGCTGCCTCTATCCTCCACACCTATACTTCACCTCTGACACTTTATATACAGTCCCCTCTGAAAGTTTTAGAATGGGGAGACCAATTCTTTTGTTTTTGCTATATATGAGATGATGGTTCAAAATTTCCGCTTTCATTTCCTGATATATACATCTAGACGTCTTAAAGAACTTGGCCTTTTGTTTGAATCCAACCATTTTTCAAGGAATCAGAAATATTTGAATATGTGACTGAAAGGTGTTAATAGCTCTGAATGTCTGCTCTTGGTTTGAGCCCTGGGTTTCGCCTGTGAAGACTGCTTTTGTTGTTAAAAAGGATAAACCAACATGAAGACCAGAGAGCTGTCTATGGGAGAAAAGCAAGTCATTTTGAATCTGAGAAAAGAGGAAAAATAGATCAGAGCCATTGCACAAGCATTGGGCATAGCCAATACATCAATTTGGATGTCTTGAAAAAGAAAGAAACCACTGGTGTTCTAACAACCAGACATCGAACAGGTCAGCCAAGGAAAATAACAGCAGTTGATGACAGAAACACTGTAAGAGCCGTAAGAAAAATGCAAAAACAACAGAGACATCACCAACAACCTCCACAGGGCATGAGTGTACGTTTCAGAAGCCACCATTTGAAGAAGACTCTATAGAATATATATATATATATATATATATATATATATATATATATATATATATATATATATATATATATATATATATATATATATAGAAGCCATACCACAAGATGCAAACCACTCATCAATCGGAAAGAATCGGAAGGCCAGATTGGAATTCACAAAGTAATAGATGAGATACAAAAGTTCTGGACCCAAGATTAACCCCTACCAAAGTGAAGGAAAGTCCAAAGAGTGGAGAAAGAAAGGATTTGCCCACAATCCAAAACATACAAGCTCATCAGTCAAGCACAGTGGAGGTAGTGTCATGGCTTGGGCTTGCATGGCTGCTTCTGAAATGGGCTCACTAACCTTTATTGATGATGTAACTCATGATGGCAGCAGCAGAATAAATTCTGAAGTCTACAGAAACATTCTGTCTGCCAATTTACAGAGAAAAGCATCCAATCTAATTGGGAGGAACTTCATCATGCAGCAAGGCAATGACCCAAAACACACTGCCAGCACAACAAATGACTTCATCAGGGGGAAAAGTGGAAGGTTTTAGACTGGCCATGTCAATCACCAGACCTTAACCCATTTGGCATGCATTTCACCTTCTGAAGAGGAGACTGAAGGGAGAAACCCCCTAAAAACAAACATGAAGCTGCTGTCAGTGGGTTGATGATGTCAGTTGGTTGCTGGCTTGATGCAGCTATTGCAAGCAAGAGATATGCAACCAAATATTAAGTATTATTTACTTTAAGACTATCTGTTCCAATACTTTTGCTCACCAAAAATTGGGCGGTCTGCCACCAAAGGTGCAATGATCTAAGTCATTCAACAATTCTAGATGTAAATATCAGGAAATGAAAGCTGAAATTCTGATCTATCATCTCATATTCATCTTTTGATCTCAAACCCAAATGGCTTTGCTGTTCCAATACTTTCAGGGGGGACTGTACTACATAATGATTGCAATACAGGACATACCACAGTAGCATGGATTACACAATTCTTGTACTTTAAGGAAGAGTGAACAATGTAATGTCAATTAGTAAAAGAACATATTTGAGACTGACCAGGAAAAACCCTTCACATGATGAAATGTTGACATTTTCTAATTTATAGTTTTAAAAACCTACAGGCTTTCCGGAACTAAAATGTGCTTCCCTTTTACATGTTTCTCAAATGCAAGCTATAGCATTTTAAAGTCTGGTGCCTACCAAAAGTCAAAAGAGAGAGATTTACCTTTAAACTTTCATTCTGACTGCACCAGAGCATGCTGACTCTCAGTATCTGATTACAAACTGAATTGCGTAGGCTTATGTCCATTTTCCTATGTCATGTGACTATCCACAAACTTGATCAAATCATGACATTCACTATGTGAGGAAATCTCACTTAGCTAGCAAGGTTTTAGACATCTTTAGGTAGACTGACTGTTTATATCACTGTCTTTGTTAAACTAACTCCTTCCCAACATGAATTTTGCAGGAAGATAGCAGAGTCAAGATTAAAATGTAAATAAAAATATTTTTTATTTCCATGTCATTTGGGTGAAATTTATTTATGGTTCCTTATTTGGGGGTGTCAAAGAATGTTATAGGCAGAAAAATCCTATTTTGTTTGCCTGATTTTAGCCATCTATTGGGTTTTCCCAGGCTAAAATATAAAATTTAGGAAATTCAATTAAAGAGTGGGAATGAGAAGAAAGTAGGACTTAACCTTAACATCCCCATGCCTCCTGAAAAAACAAAACAGAAATATAATAATTAAAAAATATATATCTATTCACAGTTTTGCTTGTTTGTGCTTTTCAGGACTGAGTCTGTGGCTGAGAAGATGCTCACCAACTGGTTCGCTTTCCTCCTTCACAAGTTCCTCAAGGTAATATCAGTAGTAGACTGATGCTTTACTCCCTCATATGACACAAAATTATTACAAACATTATGTAGATGTACTCTGTGCTAGAATTGGATTGATATAAAAAAGGTTTAATGTTTGTAAGTCCTTTTCTGGTGTGGCTCAGTGTGCATGTGTAAGTAAGATGGTGGGTGAAACATGCATCTCCTACTGGAGCTGAGCTAATCCAAGCAAGACTGAGTGCTTTCGCTAGCAGTTCCCCATGATGTGTGTGGGTGTGTGTGTACGCTTCATTTATCCAAACCTAAAACAGAGTATTTATTTAAATATTTATTATTTGAGTGCATCATTAGAAATTGAGACATACAGTAGATCGTGTATGCATATCATTTGCTTCAACGTAATGTATTTCATTAGGATAGTAATAGAATTGTCATAAAACACTGTGTTAATTGTTGTTGTTTCACAATAACCGCTTCAATAAGATGCTTAATAAGACATGTGATAAATGAGTATATTTCCTAACACAATTTAATTTGGTTGCAGTACAAAATCATGTAGACTTCCCTCAAAGCGGATAGACCAAAGAAAAACCTGACTAGCCTTCCTGAAGTAAACATATTTTTACATATGCTTTCTCTCTAATATTATTTTCTCCTTTTTTCCCCCGTCCCTCTTTTTCTCTGTAGGAGTGTGCTGGAGAGCCTTTGTTTATGCTCTATTGTGCTATAAAGCAGCAGATGGAGAAAGGGCCTATAGATGCCATCACAGGGGAAGCTCGCTACTCACTCAGTGAAGATAAGCTCATCCGACAGCAAATAGAGTACAAAACTTTGGTTAGTAGTCTAACACACTCTCACATACTGCATATGTATCACTGTGTTGAGTGGCAGCAGCGTGTATGTGCATGTGCCATGTGTATATTGTTTCCCGTGTGTATGCGTGCAAGTGTGCGCATGTGTGTGTTTTTGTGCTCGGACAGACTGTTCATTAAGCCCTAATACCCTGCTGAAGCTGAAATTGGGCTCCTGCAGTGGGTGTGAAATTAGATTTCTGGGACCAGCAAATGGCCTTTCTCTCAACCTTGCCATGTATCCAAAGCTCGGCTCCATCAGAGCACTCCAACTGTGGATTACTCTTCATCCAGATCAACCTCATCCTCATTCGTTATCTTTCTCTTTCAGATTTTGAACTGTGTGAATCCGGATAACGAGAACAGTCCGGAGATTGCAGTGAAGGTGCTGAACTGTGATACCATTACGCAGGTGAAGGAAAAGATACTGGATGCCATCTACAAGAATATGCCCTACTCTCAGAGACCCAGAGCTGTAGACATGGACCTGGGTGAGTACTTATCCCCGCGCATTAAATTGTACGGATGACACACATAGCAAATATGTTTTTCCCTGTCATTAGTTATTTCCTTGTCATTGGATGTGTGTATGTGTGATTGACAGATCTGCAGCAAGCCTCATTCAGCCTCATCTTGTTCTGTCTTCCTCGCGTACACACATGAACACGTGCACACGTACGCACACACCTCGGCAGGCTGTCATCGTTGTGGTAATCATAGTTATTGTCATGGGCATTAAGAGGATAATTTTCCCCACATGCCGCTGAGTAAATTAGCGGTCAGCTACCCCACCCACACCATAGGAGCTGAGAGAGGGCGAGGTGTCTATGTGTGTTCCCCTTTGTAAAATATACTGGTGATTTTACATTGTTCAGCCATGTTATTTGGTCAGATTTAAACAATGTTGTTTGCCTATAAAGCCAAAATTGGACCAAACCCCTCCTACTGAATTTATCAGATTAAGACTGAAGACTCATCTTTTCACTAAGCACCTGACAGAGCACTAATTTAAAAAAAAAAAAAAAAAAAACTCATTATTTTTTGTTTCTGTACCAACTCACTAACTGCACTAACTCCTCCATAATAGGGATTATGCTTATTGTTAGACCCTGATCTATTTGTACTAGCATGAGGATATGATTTTTTTATTAATGAAAACGTCTGTAAGTTGCTCTGGATAAGTTTGCTAAATGCTATATATGCAATAATTCACAGAATCCATAAAATTACACAGAAGAAATCAACTTTTCCCAATTCCCTGCCTCATTTCTGGCACACATATTTTCCACATAAATACAGCACAAAAGCTCCCCATCAGCGGTTCAAAACATCCTTCCAGCACCTTGGCTTGAACAACCGCTTCCATTGCAAGCTTTTTGGGCTTGGAACTGGCACAGCTCTGCGTGTGTGTTGTTTTTTTTTTTTTTTTACAGCCATCATCTGTGCATCTGGCGAGCGCACAGCCTAATGAGGACCATTCAACAGAGGGGAAAATCGATGATCATTTTTTCTCTGAACCTGTCTAATTCTCCATCAACGCACTCTGTAGCATTTCTTTATTTATGCATGTGTGGGTGTTGTTTTCCAGAGTGGCGTCAGGGCCGGATGGCACGAGTGGTCTTGCAGGATGAAGATATCACCACCAAGATTGAGAATGACTGGAAGAGGCTCAACACACTCATGCACTATCAGGTAAGGTTATTTTATTGTTGGTTTTAAAACTGAAAGGACTAGTTGAACATTGATATTGCTAGCCAACATATAACAAAATCAGAAAGGAACTGGCAAAGCACATAAATCCTTTTTTTCCTGGCACATGTAACTGAATATTAGAAGGCATTCAAATCACGATAGTGGTACAGAAACTCTGAACAGAAACATTTGACTCCTACACAAAGCATTTCATCTTTTCAGTCGAAATTGCATGTTCTTCTAGCTCTAGCTGCAAAGCCATGCTTTCGGTAGCATTCATCACTCAATTTGTCCAAGAATCCACCTGCTAGCACCTACGCTGCTAAGAGTTCTGTGGGTGGAGCGTTTGAGGCTGAGACTCTCTCTTTCCACTACCTGCTTTTATAGATGGGATGTGAACTTCCCAAATTTTTTTCAACCTACAGTACCCTGCTTTAAAAGCTTTTTGTTATCACGGTTTGTTTGCCCTTCAGACTGATAAAAAGCAGCACATTGATCACCAGTGAGATTGTAATTGGCAAAGTTCTGATCGTTGTGGCCGCTCAGTGTACAATATACATCAGACGGTCCGTGGGCGAGTGTCTGAGTGGTCTGAAGTAAGCAGCTTTGGAGAAAACAGATCAGAGCTTTTTTCCATCTGCATCCTTTATCAGCATTTCACATGCAGTAATGGCTATTATTAGCTGGTGGAGGGAAGAGGTGTGTGTGTGTGCGCATGTGTGTGTGTGTGTGTGTGTGAGAGAGTGACAGAGTGTGTGTGGGTTTTGACTGGAGTGTCTTGTCCGTTATGCTTATTTAACTGTGTCACCCTGCCCTTTACTTTCAAACTACTGGAGTGTATCCTTGCCCCAACTTCAGCTCTACACATTGCAAAATGAAGTGCATTACATAAATAAGGAAGGTGAAGAAATGAAAGGAAAAGTGTTCGTGAAGCACTTTTCTCTCCTGGTCATCTCTTTGTACATATCTGTCTCTCTCTCTCTCTTTCTCTCCTCTAACAGCATCATGATGGAGTGGTTGTTTGTAGACTGATGTCTCTCTGTCTCAGCTTGCTTCATTTGGTTCATCCCCTTTTTATTGCAGTCATTATTAAGAGTGAAAGCTGTGTGGAAGAGAAACACGACACATCCACAAGCAAAAATAATCCCTGTCTACAGCATTAATGATAGATCTAAAGTGATTTGTGTTTTTGACTGTCTAAACTCTTAATACAGCCTGAAAGGCTACATAGAGATCAAGAAAATGAAAGGCACAGGAGATGAGAGAGGAAGAGCAGGCGTTTGGCATCTTTTAGAGGTACATGATCACATTAACTGTGTTAAGTGGAACTTCAAATTCCTTGCCAAACATCTGGTTATGAGCCCACTAATAGAGAATAAGTATTCTTAAAGTAATAAGAGCTTTGTGTGTGTGTGTGTGTGTGTGTGTGTGTGTGTGTGGCTGTGTGTGTGGCTGACTGGGCAGATGAAACATTCATTTAAAAAAGGGAACTTGCATTAATCTGTAATTGCTTCGTTTCGTATATAGATGAGGAAGAAAGTTCTCTTCATCTGTCTCAATGCATGAGCGAATATAGAATGTCCACTCCATCCATCCCCTCCACAGAAGCAACAAGTGCACATGCCTCTGCAGACCACAGAAACGTTATAGTCAATTCTACCATGTGAACATCACCACGTATTCTCCAGAAATTGTGTATAGTAGTATCCCAAAGTCTGAGTTCACTGCAAAGCTGTTTTAATTTCAGCAGTCATGAAAAAGTAATGCAGTTTGGGATTGTTTTGATCAAGAGTGTCTCCTAACCAATCTATAAGAGAATCCTGACCAATCTCGCATGCTCCCAATGTTATTATTTTCTATTTTCAACTGTCCATGATATTTTCTAACGAATATATTTCCCAAAATATAAACATTAGTCATTTAAACAACTGTGCCCAGGATTCCGAATATTCAATACGTTTTTATGTTAATGAATGTGGACTTTCTTTGTCACACAAGCTTGCCCACATGAGAGTTAAAAATGGTCACACTACAACAGTTTGGTTGGATCTTACTGGCTCTCTGTCCCCATGAACAACTCTACCCCAAACTACCACCACCCACAAGGCCATGCCACCATCTACTGTTTACCATTAGATTTCCCCAAATTGACAATCTGCTCCTGACGAACATAGATTGATAGATATACAGTAAAATATGTTATAGTAGAGTAGGAACTTTCTTTGAAAGGAAAAGAGAGAGCAGCAGCTTTAAATGGAAATGTGATGACATGAAGCACTTGCCACTGATTACTGACTAGAACTGCACAAGGGTGATTAGTCTGTTAGGTCATCAAATAAGGATTTCATTAGCCTAGATAGCATTGCTCTCAATTTTCATCTTTCTATTAATCTCTGTATCTCCTTCTTTCTTCCTCATCAATTCGGTTAATTTCACTTACGTTCTAGCAAAACAGAAACTGAAATCAGAAACTGAGTTCTTAAGTTTGAAAGTTATTTAAAAAAAGTCACTCACTCAGTCTTTCTCAGTCCAATCAGCAGAGGTGAGATTGTTAACCTCGCACAGGTTGACTATCATTTGCAGGCGGGAAGTGTGTCCCTGAGGGGCTGCTGTACTCTTGGGGCAGCAGATGAATTTCCAATTTCAAGGATTTGAGTGGCATGAGAGATAAGAAATTAACAATTCAAATGTGCTGAGTGTGAGCTAAGAAGTGTGCCCAAGAGTGTGTGTGTAATGTGCTGAAGTGTACATCTGTTTCTTTGAGTGTCAATGGCAATGGATTCATGCCTAGAATATCTCGTACAGTATGCCACTCGGTTGTTGAAGAAGCAATTAAAAACGTGTTTTAAAACATAGCACAGGGTATGAAATTAGTCATGAAGCATCCCAACACATATTAAGCAATTGGCCTTAATCATGTCTCTGGAAGTTCTCTTTGTGCGTTGCTGCTGGTGACACATGAATAACAGATGATAATAATACACATCGATAACAGTGGTGCTATAAATATGGCATATCATTGGAATTATCAGCCCCACGGATGCATTCATTCAAATCTATTTAATGTTTTCTTGACACCTAGAGCACAGCTTCATCTGTTCCTCAGCAAGACTGAACCTCTAACAGATTTGAATTTACATTTATTCATTTGGCAGACTCTTATCCAGCATGATTTACAGTTGAACTGAGCAGATGAGGGTTAAGGGCTTTGCTCAAGGACCCAACAGTGGCAGCTTGGCAGCATCGGGATTCAAACTGACAACCTTCTAAGCTGTAGTCCAGAGCCCTAACCACTAAGCCACCACTACCTGCACCATCATATCCACAATGAAGCTGTGGCAGGGACAACACAGCTATATTCCTCAGTGTGCACATGTTTATAATAAAATAATAATAATAATAATAAATAAAATTTAAAAGAAAAAAAAAACAGTCCTATGCAAATGCATGCACAAACATTTATGGACAATGCTGAGACATAAATTGAGCAGTGGTTATTTTAACATGATTAAAACTCCCATGTAAGTCTACACTGTAGATATTTGTGATGTATTTATAAATGCATATTTGTATGGTTGTCTTAAATTGGCTTAGAGTAAATTTCCCTTTTGGGAGAAACCACTAATTATGAGATTTTTCTGCAACAGTTCGTGCTGAACTCAATGCTGGGCAGAGCAATGATGGTTTCACTTCCTGCTTGCTTGAAGGTGGCCTTTGAGTTAATGCTCTGCCTGCTCAGGGAGCTTTTGCTGATGCCCATCAGAGAAAGGCCATGGGGATCAGAGATATTGGAAAAAGGCTTGGCTTTTTGTGTTTGATTGAGGCCTTATCTCACCAAACGCTGGCCGTTTATCACTTCCACCCAGCCACTATCAGACAGCCTTCCCAGCCCAGGATTATCTCTCAAGGGCAAATCCACCTTCCTTCAATCATCTGCCATCTATCTCCATATAGACACTCCATGCTCTTCCTGCTGCTTTATGAAATACTCAGGCACAAACGCACACAGGAAGTATAAGAAAAGGGAATTTAGCAGAGATGGGGATTTTGTATTTTTGTTGTTAAAAACTAGTTTGGGGAAAAACATGTGACTGTGGAGGGATGTAGAAAAAGACACATTTGCAAGCCTCAGCAATTCCAAATCATGCTTAGACTACATTCACAGAGTCTACGCAAAGTGTGTAACACCTAGTCTTTAAGATGCTGGAATATGGCATGTTGGGCATCTTAAAGATCTAAATCACTCTCTGCCAGTTTACTTACTTTTATATTTAACACTGCGACATGGTCACGAAAGCTGTGTCCCTATGTGCCATTTCAACAAAGGACTTGATTGTGCAGCCAGAAAAAAATGAATGAACCAGAATCTTAATGTCTCTACATGACAACTACTAAATTGCAAATGCTAGAATGATAAACTGTTTTAGCATTTGCAATTTAATAGTTGTTTCAGCCCATTGAAATTGTCCAAAATGTCAGCATTCAACATTTTGGGGGTTTGTAAATTTGGACAGCATTTAAGCATTTATCTAATTCAGCAGAGAGAGTCGAGGAGCCAGAGAGATAGAGAGAGAGAGAGAGAGAGAGAGAGAGAGAGAGAGAGAGAGAATGGTGAAAGGTGCTGCTAAAGGAGCCTTTCCTAGTGTCAAGGGTGGAAGCCAGAGATACATGAAATGGAGAAAATGGGAGCATGGAGCGCAAGGGGTAGGAGTTAGAAAGAAAGGTTACCTTTTTGAGAGTCTTATAGGCAGAACGTCGACTCTGACATGATTTCTTTCACAGTCTTCCCCTCCTTCGAGTATCTCTCCAGCCAGGCCATTAGCCCCATGCAAGGTAGGATTCAGCCCTGAACTGGACACTTACTAATGGTCCTGGGGGGAGGAGGACTGGAGGAGAAAAGGAGAAAGAAGAGGAGTGAAGCAGTGCTAGGGGATTTCTGACTACAGGCAGCTTTTACACTGAGGCAACGGAAGAGAAGAGATTATGGACTCTATTACAGAGATGAGAGAGACCTGTTTTTCCCTTTGTGAAATGGACTTTCTGAAGCTTTGACTATCTTAGGCTGTTGGAGTTGACCTCTCTCTTTCTCTCTCACAAACACATACACACACACACATACTCTTTTCTGTTTTGCTCTTTCACTTCTTTTTTCAATCTAAGAATGTTAGCTGAATGCTTAAAGCTCTTGAAATAAAGTGCATTCAGACTTCATTCTTGAAATCAGATTCCCTTCATCTTACTAGTACTTATGAACGAGTAATCCGTACCTAGCCATTTGTCATTAAGGACAATGCAGGGAGCTCTGTAGGCATCCAAAGAGGTGAGCGCTGAAATGACCTCATTGAGACAAGCATGCTGAGTGGGTGGACTACAGAGAGGAGATGAAAGAAAACACGGTCAGGGGATTTACAGCAAAGCTGGACATTTGCAAGGGAAATGTTCAGATGGATGCTGGGAAATAAACTGCAACAGAAAGTTTTGGATTCTCAGTCAGGTTAAAGGGTAAAGCCTGAGTTCAACTTTTAGTGTCAGTTTTAAGCTTGAGTAATGCTAATTCTCCGTTTTGGAAATCTGGAGAATCAGCATTGACTTTCAGACGCCTGACAAAAAGCTCCTGTCTGCCTCCATTATTTCCCACCAGCTCTTTCCTTTAGCTTTCTATCCTCAAATCTGTTTATCAGGTTCCAATTTATATATAATTGTATATATCCTATTCCTCTCTTACCCCTACTCCATCATCTGTATGCTCTAGTTCATATGCTCTGCTATTATCTGTCTCTTTCATTAGCAGAAAGTCCAAGCACCTTAGTAACACCATCACCTCCTCCACACACACACACACACACACACACACACAGACACACACACACACACATACACACACACATTCTCTCTCTCTCTCTCTCTCTCTCTCTCTCTCTCTCTCTCTCATCATGCCTGATCCAGCATAACTAGCTAGTTAGCAAAGCAGAGCAGTCATAAGTTAAATGCTAACTCTGCTAATTCAAATTTCTCAGTAAATTTCTCACTAACTCAAAATTCTGCCAAACTCAAACATTTAATAATCCTTTGGAATGAATGCTAAGTCACAGTAGCAATGAAAACAAAATGTAACTAGCTAATTAAACAAGCCAATTTTTAAAAACCCTATCTAGCTAGCTAATTTAACTAGCTAAATTACAACACTTAACTAGTTGATTTACCAAACTTAAAGTTAACTCACCATATTTTGCAAATGTTCATACATAGCAAATTCTAAAGGCTGATCTTTCATTTTAATGTGGGAGGTAAATGTGGCACCTCTTCCTCTATGAATCGGTACGAAACTCCCGCAAAAGCCAACATCTTATTAAATAGAAAAAACAAAAAGAAAAATGTCATGCCGTTTGATATTTGTGATTTGTGAGTACTTTGAAGGTAAATGAAAATTTATGAGTATGAGTAAAAAGTATGTTTTGTTCTCCTGGAAATTAATTTGAGTAAGAGTACAAGTGTTCAATTTCAATAATACTTGAGTAATGTACAAATCTTCCTAAATAGTGTTTAAGTAACAAAGTAATCTCCACCTCTGAAAGCCACTGAGGACTTTCAGGGTGGTTGAAGACGACTCTCTGTGAGTATGTGCTGTCTTTTGACTGGGCTTCTATTCTCTCAGATCTAATGTATGCAGGGAACATTCACTTGTTTTATCAGCAGATAAACTATTTGCCTCACTACTCTCCTAATTGCCTCACGCTGCACTGACAGTTTGTGGAGTCAGTAACCGTGAAATGGTTCTCGACTCTTGAATAGAAGCGCTGGAACTACCGAATGAAATTGTGAAGCTTATCTTTGTGTTTGCTAGTTTCTTTCTAATATCATGTATCAATGGTTTTGCTATTATTTTCTTTATGCTTCATTAAGTAACTGAAAATGCTCCTTTACCCACTACAGTAGCAGGCCATTCTTTGTCTTTGTGCAGGTGTCAGACCGCTCTGTAGTGGCGCTGGTTCCGAAGCAGACCTCCTCCTACAACATTCCTCCCACAGCCAGCATTTCCCGCACATCCATCAGCAGATACGGTGAGTGTTTCCCAATTTGTTTCTCTGGAGCCATGAACATTGATGAGATGCCATTATCAAGGAAACGGTGCCAATTTATGCATTCCAACACATTTGCCATCTGACATCAGTTTTAGTGCATTCACAGGAAGAGCTGTAACCAGGATCAAAATATTAGTGAGGTCCACACTGAAACAGAAATTATTTCATAGTTAATATATATCACCATGCTGAATGTGTACTACATCAAGTGATCATTTTTATTTTCTGTTATGTTATTTTTTCCCTTCTTCCATAAACTGCTTGAACTCCAGTTAGGCCAGTTAATTTTATTGAGTTACATATTTTGGTTTTTAGTATTAATTTCAGCCTTCAAAATTAGGAAATTTCTCAATATCTTAGCACTTTTTCTGAAGTTTGCTTTCACATTTTTTTAAATTGACAGTGATTTGAGAAGTGAATTGACTTGATATTAAAGGAGCACATAGCAGAAAGACTATTTGATCTAGTTATTATAAATTATACATATTTTGTAAATATGTATAATTTGTAATAACTAGATAAAATTCTCATAAATCATTATGAGGTTTCCTCATTGTTGGTTGTGGCCATTTTAACAAATACCTAAAAGTCTAAAACGAACAATACAATAAAAACTACATAATTTTTTAAGATGGCCAACAAGACTGCTATGAGCCCATGTCTGCTTGAGTGCAGTTTTAAATGATGGCTCTGGTGACAGTGTTTACTAGTGTGTATGCTGCAGTTTGCTTTACAGCCTAGAGGAAGCCCTGGGGAGGCTATAGGGAGAGAGAGAGAGAGAGAGAGAGAGTGAGAGAGTACAAGCAAGTGAGAATTGATAGCATTTACCAAAAATCCCAATAATGCTGATACCTCTGCTGACTTTGGATGCCAGCCTTATTGGACACACACACATTAGCACCCCCCTTTAGCACAACTCTAAGAGAGTGCCTCAGGGCTCCCCATCTGGTCCTCTCTCGTTTTCCAGCACAGAGCTGCAGGCCTTTCTGATTGCTAATTATGCGCTGCAAATGATAACTTCACACAAGGAAAAAGCCGCAAAAGATACACGGCCAAATATTAGGGCCTGGATTGGCTAGAGCCTGAATTGTCACCTAGCAACACAGACAGCTTTGCTCAAATATGTCACCCACCTTGAGCTCGCTGCATGCGTGTGAAATCTGTCCTCTCAAGTAGGCACATTAAAGACTTCAGTTAATCGAAGCCCTGGAATAAACTTGTCATTTAGCAGTAGACATAATTATCTCACCTTACCATTTACAAACAGAGTGACATTTAACAAAATTTCAAAAGGGAACAGATTAGAAACTCAATCAGCACTTGTTTAATGCTATTTCATGCCTGAAACTTTGACGCTTTTGAATAGCAACCATTATTTGTGAGGTTCACACTTTATTTAGTTCTTCACATCATTATGTTACATCCTGCAGCCTTTTAGGCATTAGGTAGTTAAGTTAAGCGACACTTCAACTTGTTATATTACAAAAGGGCTTGTTGAATATTTTAGTCATAAAAGAAAGTCATAAAAAACTATGAGGAGGCAAAGTAGAGCACTTTTTTTGAGTGTGTGTGTGTGTGTGTGTGTGTGTGTGTGAGGTGCATAGAGAACAGCTCTCACAGCCGCAGTGCCCATCAATCACAGTGTGGCACAGCTGCAGCTAGTCACCCGCTGATTGATTCATATCAATTTAATGCTCAACACTTAGCATTTCACCTGAATTTAGCATGCCAGCACCCTTAGCCCAAAATAGCTCATTTCTCACATGACCTTGACTGGTGCCAGAGAGAGGAACGCTGGGAATAGTCAAGAGGTTGGCCATATGCAGTAGCTTAAGATGGAACTGAAACCATAATCCTACTTCCCTTATCACGCACACACACTCACATGCACAACCCCTCATTCCCAAATCCTTTGACTGCAATCTGCACAAAATTACACTAAAACCTCAGTGTCACTGAGGCCATTTGCCTTGTTGTGCTGTCTTCTTTTTTATTAAAGGTCAGATAAAGAAGCAAGTATTAGACAGAGTAAGGAATATAGAGAATAATCTGTGCCCCTAGAGATATTTCTACCGTTGTGGGAAAAAGGCATAAATCTAATTGTGAGAAGTGGAGACTAATAGGCTTAACCTTTTTAGATTTTTAGATACATTGATTATACAAAATGGTCCAGACCCTTAAAGCATGTCAGAAGCACAATACATTAAGAGGATCCAAATGTGAAAGCCTTAACTATAAGATTAGGAAGAGAGTCAGTCCGTGACCAGTCCTCTAGAGACACAGAGAGACAAACAAGAACAGCCACTCCTCTCATCTGATATTAACTTGCTCATATACTCAACATCTGGAAGTGGATCTTATCTGGAATACAAACAGCTCCATGTCCTGTGTATGTGCTCAGATGTGTGCGTGCATTTCCACACCTGCTTATTATCTCCACATGCTATGAACTGTGTTGTCTCTCTACAGACTCGTCGTTTCGCTACACAGGAAGTCCAGACAGCCTTCGCTCCCGGGCTCCTATGATCACTCCAGACCTGGAGAGCGGAGTAAAAGTGTGGCACTTGGTCAAGAACCATGAACACGGAGACCAGAAGGAGGGCGACCGTGGCAGCAAGATGGTGTCTGAGATCTACCTCACCCGCCTGCTAGCTACTAAGGTAACATTTGATTATGGAAGCATGCTTCAAATATATGTTTATGTCTAACTTCTAAATCAGATCATGTCAATTTGTCGTAAAAGCCTTGAGCATTCCTGGGACTCTACTACTTAAAAACATGTAGTAGTGTTTTCCCATGTTACAGTTGGTTGTTCATTTTGTGAATCTCTGCACTACCAGTTAAAAAAAGTTACAAATATTTTTTAGCAACTTTAGATATGTAAGGAATAGAAATAAGTGAAATGATGTGTGACTTATTATTATAAAATTATTTTCTAGATCTAATTAAAATAGAGTTTGACCATTTTAATTGGGCAAATGTAGCTCACAGTGTATACTACATTTGTCTTACAATTTATGTCTATTTATGTCTTTATGTATAGGCTTAAGTGGTTTACTTTCCAAGTGCACTTGCCATTAATAAAGGATTAATTTAGAGACCCATTAGGATCTGAGAGCTTGCCAGCAAGTCCGTAAATACAAAGATTTAGCTCTTTGTTGGAACACTTGTTTAAGGTTTTTCCTTATTTTAATTGCTATATCTTTTGATTTTTCTCTGGCACGACTAGTTCTCATATTGTAGTAAATCATAATAAACCCCAGAGCTTTTGACTAGCAGTGCACTTGTATAGCGGTCTATGGTTTTTTAAGTGTGTATTCAATCTCTCTCTGTCTTTCTGTAATAATCTAGGGTACACTGCAGAAGTTTGTGGACGATCTGTTTGAGACTCTGTTCAGCACGGTGCACAGAGGCAGCGCCTTGCCTTTAGCTATCAAGTACATGTTCGATTTCCTGGACGAGCAGGCCGACAAGCATGGCATCCATGACATGGATGTTCGCCACACTTGGAAAAGTAACTGGTAAGGGCAGAACAAAGCAGTTCTAAACATATACATGGTCATAAATGAGATGCTTGTCATTCAGAATTCTTGTGTGGAATTGATCTTTGACCATTAGTGTGCTGAGATCTTGTTGTTGGGTCTTTTCTTCAGCCTTCCACTGCGATTCTGGGTGAACGTGATTAAGAACCCTCAGTTTGTGTTTGACATTCACAAGAGCAGCATCACAGACGCGTGTTTATCCGTAGTGGCCCAGACTTTCATGGACTCGTGTTCCACCTCAGAACACAGGCTGGGGAAAGACTCTCCCTCCAACAAGCTGCTCTATGCTAAAGACATCCCCAACTACAAGAACTGGGTGGAAAGGTGAGATGCTCTGAACTGATTGCTCCTCCCTGCTTTTCAGTACAGTGGTACATCTGCATATTGCCAATCCATGAATCTTCACATTTAATGCAATAAAATTTTATTTGTGCAGTGCTTTTAACAATAGACATGGTCACAAAGTAGCTTCAAAGAAATCCTGATGTAGCTCTAGATCCCTAAAGACCAAATCAGACTTTGAGATTTAAAAGGGAACCTTCTGGGTGGCAGTGGATTGTCGAATTATAAATAATTACAGTGTACAGCTGTAAAGGAGTAAAAACAAACAGTACTAAATGTGTTTAAAGGACGTTCCGCATGAGCATACTGTGAATGAGTCTGAGATGAGCACAGGGAGCTAAACTGTTTTTAGGAAGTGCACATCTTTAGGGTATCTATTTCAGACCATCCACAGAAGCAGAATGTTTAGCTAAGAAGTAGAAAAGGATTTTTCTATCATTTCAAAAGTCCGTCTGTTTCATGAAGATAATCCTCAAAGTAATACAAGTGACCTGGGACAAATGTAACACAACATATACAAGACTATAAAAATCAGATCTGCTTATCACTATCGCCTTCTATGTCCTCAGATACTACGCTGATATAAGCAGACTGCCAGCGATCAGCGACCAGGACATGAATGCATACTTGGCTGAGCAGGCACGGCTCCACTCCCATGAGTTTAACATGCTGAGTGCTCTGAATGAGATCTACTCTTACGTCAGCAAGTACAGCGAAGAGGTGAGCTACAGCAAACACACACACGCGCACGACACAGGAAGAGCAAGAGAGCAAACAGACAGGATGAATAGAGCTGTGATGAGGAAGATTATACGCAGCCAGATCAGGCTCTCCTACTCAAAGTGCTGGCCTCATTGAAGATGTTCACTCGTAATGGCAGCGCAGCTCTGGCGCCTGACCTTAACATTGCGTAGAAAGGAGTCGTGGAAGCACTCTCTTTACTCTGCTCTTTATGTCTATTACTCATACATAAAGATGCAAACTTTATGAGGTGCAAGACGACATGCTAAACCTATTATACTGAGCCATGGCTGTGCAAATGTGATTATGTGTATATCAGATCTGCTCACTGTGCAAAAAATTATATTAAAAATGTAAAGCACAGTAACAGCACTACCAGGTTAGCGTAAACAGAGGCACTACTGCAAGCCCTGTTGAGCTGCATGCGTCTGTAAATGAAAGACTATCAAGTACTAATGATGATTTTTTTCCATTTTGTCCATTTCTATTGATTTTTATTTATAGGTAATAACAAAAGGTCCTATAGTATAGCAAGTTAGCTAGAGAATGCTATAAGTTATGTATAGCATGACTCGTACCACACAGTCATACCAGCCCAAACACTGAACAGCATCTAGCTTGAAGTGTTCGTGATATATGCACATGTGTGATGGAAAGGAAGAGAGAGCAAGAAGCTCTTCATGTAAATCAAAATGCTGGGGGTTATAATCCAGAAGCAATGGTGCAAAAACTTTTCTTTGACTCTAGTGGAATATGTATCATCTTGGTGAATTTATCAGCTGATCAGCTAATTGAATTTACTTCCTTAACACATATGATTCATCTCATCAACCAGCCGTCAAGTCCTTCATGGTTAAATCAATAGTGTTGGGGTGAGAAGAGCATAAGAACAGTGCAAAAAGGACCCAATAGGATTGGAGTGTAGAAAACAGACACATAGGATTTATTGCTAGTTAATGCCTGCTCACTTACAGGCATTGTTAGATATTGTCGGTCTGTGTTAGCCCACCATAAATATGCACAACAATCAGATGTTCTTTATTTAAAGCCTGTATATCTTTGGTCTGTGATACAGCAGTTCCTATTGTAAGAGGGGGAAAGGAGAAAATGTAAGGTTCCAGTATTTGGAAGGGCTTGAATAATGCAGGCATACACACTGAAAAATACAGCTGAACTGACTTTATTGTCAGAGCTCTATTCAGTCGTGAAGACACAAACCTTCACATCGACAACTCTCCTCTGCGCATGCACCATCGCGCCACCTCTCAGCCATAGCCCAATTACATTCGAATCAAATCTGAAATATAAATCAATCATAAAACAAATTATCCAATATCAAATAAACTTTTAAAACAATTATACAAAAATATATCTCACACTATTAATCATATTCTTCAGTGTGTACTTGAGAGGTCCTGGCCATGAAGACATCTCTCTGATTTCATTCTGACACAGCTGACAGAGAAGATGGCACTGGCTCAGAGAGAAAGACTGTGACTCACTTCTACACTCTACATACTCAACTCCACTAAGAGTAAAATATACTTATTTTTCGAAATAGGAAACTGGAACTGCAAGAGATTTCCTTGATCTCTCTTGAGAAAAGGAGACTGACACTTTTTCTTTTAATGTCATATTAATGCATTAAAGTCTCAGACGGTTCATCTGACAGTGTCCAGAGTCTGACATGTGTCAACGTTTCTATCCATGGCCCACATTCGCTTTGATGGTGCTCTGACGTATTTAACAACATTTTTATTACTGCGTTCTGACAACAATGTTTACAGTGCTTTCACATCTTGTAGATTATGGATTCCTAGAATCACATTCAACTCGCAATGATGTTTTAGTGTGACATGCATGTGTGAGGCACATTGCCTGGAGCCTAATGCGCACACACACACACACACACACACACACACACCTGTTCACACACACACACACACCTGTTCACACAGACAGTTTAAAAATGCCAATCAGACTACAGTGCATGTCTTTGGGCTGCAGAAGGAAACCGGAAACCCGGCGCAACACACACACACACACACACACACACACACACACACACACACATACATACATATATATATATATATATTTTCAGAACTATATAGTAGAATATGGTGGAATTTCAAGGTGTGAAAGCTTTTCCCAGGCAACACATATAGAAAATCAAAAGACATTAGGTAATGAAAGCACATTAGCTAAATATTTTCTGCTTGCAAATATTTTCCATAACTGACACCGGGTGCTTTGCTGGACTGTTGTCTGATGCTTGATTTCTATCCTTAGGTCAGCAATTAAGTGCTGTTTGATCATATAATTAGACTCTCTGGCATCAGATGAGACATGGTCTACATGTTAATGAGTGGTTGATTTGTGTCTCCAGATCACTGCAGCATTGGAGCAGGACGAGCAGGCTAGGAAGCAGAGGCTGGCCTACAAGGTGGACCAACTGATTGCTGCTATGTCCCTGGAGAGCTGAGACACACACATGGATAGAGCAATGGAACACAAGTTCTCTGTGCCATGAATCCTTTATCCAAAGCCTGGTCCTGCGACTCAAGTGGACATGGGATACAGCTGACTTAGGATTTTCTGATCTCTTGTTATGGTATTTCTTTGAAAAGGGTCAAAATGGTTACCTCCACAAGTCAATCTGCACGTCCATCTACTTTTGCCTTCCAATGTGTAAGAGGAGTCAACTCAAGATTTTAAATTGCTTAAAAACTATATGCTGGGCCCAGCAGCGTTTAGAGGCATCATGCATGTTCGTTTTTGTATTTGTTTTGTCTGCGTTGGTTTTATACCCACGATTGGCAGATGTGATGGGACTACAGCTACAATACCTCTTTGTAATTGTTTTTTTTTTTTTTTTCTGGTGGCATGTCAGAAGAACAGAAGAGAGAGCATTGGATATTTAATGCCTCAATTTAAATCCAGCGGATGGGTTTTACTTCCAAATTTTATTTTTATACGATTATTGTTTTTATTTAATTTATTCTGTTGAGCTTGTGCCTCCAAATTCTTAAAGGCATAGTGACATTAGTAGTCCTCTTCGTCAAATAATGTGATCATGACATTTCTATATTCGTCTGTTTAAAACCAGAGGCCGCGTATGCTCATCATACAGAGAACGTGGACTTTACGGAACTCTCTAGGACTCATGAGCAAACCGCTGTATTTTGAGAAAGCTCATCAAACTGTTGGTGTTCAAGGGGTCAAAGTTTGACCAGCATGTCTTTTCATCCATGCAGCGCTCATGTTTTCCAAGACTGCACTTCACCCATGGAAAACGCAATGAGACTGGCTTATAGAATCCCCCGCAATCTCTACGTCTCTACGTCCTGTTTTCTACATGTAAGCCTTTGTGAATGTACAAATGTTCCTCTATCTTGTCCGTTTGTTTGTTTTTAAAAAAAGAAGAGGTCAGTTGAGCTGATCTCGATGGCAAAATGGCCAAAAGGGCATCTAATGCGCTACGTCAAATTCTTCATTCTTGATTACATTGCCAAAATATGCTGTACCACTGATTTCAACTTGGACAAATTAATTACATGATTTTCGAAGAGACAGCAGCAATGAGAGCCCTTTATTTCGGCTGGTAGGTGGAGGAACATTCTTTAGAAGGAGAGCACTGACTTGAGGTCAGCTCACCTCAGTACCAGGCAGTATTACTTATTACCTATGGTCCAATGTGTGTGTATTTTGCATGCATTATAGAGTACCTCATAAAGGAAGTATAATGTCTTTGTTCCCATATGTTCATATTTTCAAGTGCCAGGGGTTTTACTTGAGTGGTGCATGTGGCTGGCTCAGAGGCAAACTGAGGATAGAGTGTCCCATCTTTCTAACCTTACATTTACAGAGCACTAAACTAACTTTGGTGTTGTATCATGTTTAAGTGCCAAAAAGTCAGTCTCGATTATCAATGTCAGAAACGGTTAATGCTTTATTAAGGGAGCAAACCCTTCAAAACTTGAACAGAGCAAACAGAGTGGCACTGGAGAAGAACTGGAAACGAGAAAATCATCAGCAGGCACAGCTTCTACCATTCCACCGAAACCAAGAACCGGTACGAAAAGATAGTGAGCTCCTCATGCTATTTGAAAACTTGGAATTGTGATTGCTGTGTGTGTGTGTGTGTGTGCGTGCGTGCATGCGTGTGTGTGTTTGTTTCTTTCTTTCTTTCTTTTCTCCCCTTCTGCATCATGAAACATGTCAACAGCATGCATGAACAAAATATGCTTTAATAGCTTTAATTTACAATGCATGATTCTAGGTAGAGCTGTTTTTTTTAAAGATCTGAACAATGGACAACTTCATAACAGGCAATGTGTGTGTGTGTGTGTGTGTGTGTGTGGGTGGGTGTGGGTGTGTGTGTGCGGTGGTGGGGTTAAGATGACTTATTTGCATACCGCAACCTGTGGCCAGGATCGTCATCATTTTCTTCCATGAGACTTTCAGCAGTGAAAAGTGAAAAATGAAGTTATTTATTTAGGTCCATCTAATACCTGATTCTGCTTTAAAACTGAATTTGTGCACTCTGAATTGAATTTTGAAACCACATAAGCAGATTTAAAGCCCCTTTTCCAATTGTCTGTTTATTTCTTTTGTTTCTGCATTGTTCCTTGCTCCCAGCATCGGCAAATTTTTTTAGTCAGAGATAGATAAACAAAATATTGAGACTGATAAAAAAAGATCATCAAATGAAGGTGAAAGAAAGGTTGAAAGAGCATGGACACTGTGCAATGCTTTATTGCTTAGCCATATTGCATTGAGTGTTTGGGAAGGATAGAAATGAGAAAGGGAGAGAGAGGGAAGGATAGAGAGATGGGGGGGCTTTACTCTCAGTTTCCTGCCAGGGCTTTGAAGCATGGCTTTGATCTCAGCTAGTCATGTGCACACCAAGATCAGGAGATAAAAAAAGAGTATACATGGAACGCACTTCAAAAATAGGAGGGAGTGAGGAATAATAAGAAGACTGACATGACTGACATGGAATTAATTTGTCAAGCTACAGCATGTTAGAAACACTGCAGGAATGCCGTTTGTATATAGTCATATATAGGCGTTTAAAATGCACTTGAGCATGTGAATTTCATTCATTGAGAACATCACACACACACACACACACACACACAAGCACATGGACATAAGGCACTTCATATTCCAGTGACAGCAGGTGATATAGAAGCGCAACTTGCTTCAGGCTATCAAAAGGTCTTCCTATATTTTTTATTTGCCAGACAAGCCCATTCCTGCTCCAGCCATCTTTCCCAGATCTCACACCCTTAGCTCCTCCCATTTTCTTCAATTGGAATGGTAATGTTGATATGGCCAGATTAGTTAAGAGGATATAGTGGCTTGGCTGTTCCTTTTTCTGAAATTCACAATCACAGATAATAGCTTGCTTAGACTTTCCAGATGAAGGATTGCCATCAACAGCACAGCACACAAGACAAAGCCAGGAACTCTCTAGACCAAATTGTTCCACACTTAAAGTAACTAAAACTGTCAAGGCAAGAACAACACAGATGCTTCTCACATCTGCTGGTAGTTAATAATAGTCAATGATAGATGATGGTAGTTAGTAATAGTAGTGATGACACTGTGGTCTGGTTTAAAATCAACAAGAGATGAAGAACCAGAACAATGCTAACTCTTTAGTAAATAGCACCATTCTGCATCTGATGTCATTGATACATTACATATACATTGGTAAACATTAGAACTTATCCAGATAAAGAATATATGTTCCATTTTAACACTTGCATCGTGCAGGTCTAACATTCCCCTTTGTAACATAATGCTTCTTGTAAGGTGTGGTATGAGCTCATTTTTTTTCTCTCACTGTTACCAAAACAGAATAGAAATTCAGAGCATGAGGCATTAGTCTGAAACCACTAAAGTGATGTGCAGTGATGCATTTAGTGCAGCCCTTTCCTACTTTTCACACAAAAGTCCACTTTATTAGCTCACATCTTGCTGTCAGTGATCAAATAGCATGCTACAGATTTATACTCATGTACTCTTCACATTACCAATCCAGTCATTCATTGGAGGAAGAAAATAAATAATGGGAGAGATCTCTGCAGTCAGAATGCTACCTGGTTATATGTTACATTTACACAAACCTTTATACGACATTTTCTTTTTTTAGACACTGGAGGTCTGTAATATAGTTAATACAAAAAAATAATAATGACCATGATAATAGTACTTATTGCTGTCTGTTATTGTTGTTTTATAAAAGTGTTGTGAAAACTGTAAGAATGTTAAAGTATTTAAAAAAAAAAAAGTTTGGTCTTTTTTATTTGCTTTAGTTTTTGTTATATATTATTGTGTACCTATTGTAAATATGAAGCACACCTATTTTGCAAGCCAAGGATTCAATTTGTACTGTTGTTATATATAAATAAATTTTACTGGTTAGAAAATGGATTTCTGTCTCACAGATGACTTGACTCAGGCCGAGTGGGGTCATTTGTAACATTTGTCACATTTTTATTTAAATATTATGAGTAAAATATTCGAAAGCTCC
Source organism: Pangasianodon hypophthalmus (assembly GCF_027358585.1). NCBI lineage: Eukaryota > Metazoa > Chordata > Actinopteri > Siluriformes > Pangasiidae > Pangasianodon > Pangasianodon hypophthalmus. The sequence goes on from NC_069725.1 coordinate 17,764,793, forward strand.
AGTTTTTGACATGTGACATTGACATTTTTCTGTTAACTATTTATTATAAAGAAATATAATTTTCGTGTTAATATCAGAGGATATATATATGTGAATCAAAGGACCAAAATGTTACAACTGACCCCACCTCAAATATAGATAGATATTATAGATATAGGAGGGTTTTTTTTTCTTCAGAATTCTTATGTAGTTGTAATATGTTTATACCAGGTGAAGCACTTGCTTTGCTAAAGTGTATTCCTAAGTGCGTGCATAAATGTTGGGCACTGCATGACGCACAAAAACATATATACATATATCAGCAGTTATTCATGTCAATCACATTCATTGTGCCATTAAGTTTTCCGGGAAGGAAACAATTTTATGAGTAAGTGGAATTTCTTTTGTGCTTTGTAAAATATCTAAAATACTTGTATTGCTAACACTGTTACGAATGACACCACACTGTCAACCATCTTAAAATCTGACATGCTAGCTAACCAGCTTAGCATTGTCAACTACCAATCAAGTTTACTCATAGTCAGCTAGATAGTCTACTGATAATCAACTAGGTAAGTTTTGATAAACTAGTGATTAGCTAGTCTATTTCATTTGCAGACAAAATGAACATCTAATTCAAAATATTCTGCAGCTAAAGAATATTGCTTTCATATCTGAAAGTTTTTGATGATAAATTCTTCAGAGCTGTGATTATGTTGTTCTTTTGCAAGCAGGCAGAGGATTCTACTGATCATGTGCTGAATGAGTGTCACCCCTATCATAATTCCCCCCATTAGTTCATAAGTACCTAAGTATCCCCCCCAGCCACATTTGCATGCAAGACATACATTTTTTTAGGCATGTTATAGAAATTGCATCTGATCCAGCACCACAATCAAATCTGACATTGGCTCAGCAAAAGCCGCCCTTGCAGCCCTTAAGAACAAAAATGGCTGCCCATTTATCCCATTTAGACAGGGTTAATCCTAGCATGCAGTTTAAACCCTGCCATCAATGAACGCTCACACTTGGGCAAGTGGCGTAACAAGATAAGCGATGGTGCAGATGCAGGCTGGGGCTGCAGTTTGTCTTCACAGACTACCATTAGGCCCAGCTAGACACTTTTTCAACAGCCCTCCTAGACAAATTATATTATAGTGGAAATGAAGTAATGACTACCGATTGGATGCTTGAGCAAAATACCTCACAGGAGCCATTTGTAAGGGATTGTAATACATGCCTCTGTTCTTCAATCAATACAGAAAATATCGTAAAGTGCAGACATTCAGGCCAGGGAACATTAGCTAAGGTGATAATGCCCATTAGCAGCAAGGATTTGTACATTGTACAACTCTTTTCTTATATGGATATGGTATGAATAGGAAACAATATGCACTGACTGCTACATTGGTCAGTACATTGAGTTTGCTCGTGAGTGGAAAAATACGTTTAAATGATCTACACAAACTCTCTCTCTCTCTCTCTCTCTCTCTCTCTCTCTGTATCTCTCTCTAAGCGAGTATATTCTGTTTGTCACTGATACTTCTCCATGTGGTCAATACAAGTAGCCAGGTCAATGTCTAATTAGCAGGTCACAAGAGGTCTGATTTAGTCCATCTGGACATTCATAAGCTCACTGTATCAATAATTAAACAAGCTGCAATAGCTGGACATAAATATTTCACACTGTGCTACAGTGCGACCCCTTAATGGCAGTGAATAGTTTCACTGTAAAGTAAATTTTGCTTACAGTCCAGTCCATAAGTATTTGGACAGTGACACAACTTTCGTAATGTTGCCTCTGTACACCACCACAATGGATTAGAAACGAAGCAATCAAGATCTGATTGAAGTGCAGACTTTCAGCTTTAATTCAAGGGGTTTAACAAAAATATTGCATTAACCATTTAGGAATTAAAGCCATTTTTTTGTAGAGGCCCTCCATTTTCACCGGCTCAAAAGTACACCACAATGGAATGAAAAGCATTAGGCTTATTTTTAATACTTGGCTGCAAATCCTTTGTAGTCAACGACTGCCTGAAGTCTGGAACCCACGGAAATCACCAAATGCTGAGTTTCCTCCCTCGAGTTGCTTTACCAGGCCTTTACTGCAGCCGTCTTCAGTTGCTGCTTGTTTGTGGGTCTTTCTGCAGGCCAATAGGGTTAAAGTCATTGGGCATTTAATAACATTCCATCTGTACTGTGAAGCGTTGTTCTTCATCAGTTTTGCAGCATTTGACTGAATCTGAGCAGAAAGTATAGCTATATATGCTTCATAATTCATTCTGCTACTTCTATCAGCAGTCGCATCATCAATAAACGCCAGTGACCCAGTTCCATTGGAAGCCATACATGCCATAACACTGCCTCCACCATGTTTGACAGATGATGAAGTATGCTTTGGAACATGAGCCCTTCCTTTCCTTCTCCATACTCTTCTCTTCCCATCATTATGGTACAAGTTAATCTTTCAACATGCCTCTAGAGCAGAATGATTAGAGACAGATGTTATTTGTGCTCACGTGAGTCACGACTGGCAAGAGAGAACCAGAACTATAATCAAGATGTCAAAATGTCAAAAGATTAATTTCTTCGGTTTTAAATGAAAATAAAGGTAATCCTGATGGTATTCCCATTATTTTTACAAAATATACCTGTAATCGAATTACTTTGTTTTTTGACATAACCGTAACCGATTACATTTACCAATTTTTTGTATCCTGATTACATAATGCCATTACATGTATTCCATTGCTCTCCAAGCCTGATTACTAACAGTATGTAAAACAGGTAAACAAACTGAAAATAGAACTTATAATAAGAACATGCCCTTTATAAAGACAACTAAGACAGCAGAACCTACAGTAAGTAAGAAACTACTTAATGAACTGGTACATACAAAAAGGGTGGATTAAGAAAATTTTTACTTGATACCTGATAAAGCAAAATATTTCATAACACAATAATCCCAAGCCTTAAAGCCAATACAAAACAAAAAGTATTGAAAACAGCCCTTCAGTAATGATCAACACAATGTCGGTTTAAAGTCAGACCCATTATATCAGTTTAAAGTCAGACCCATATGCAAACCAAGTTCAAAAGCCATCCCTCCACCAACGTATTGTATGACTTTTCAATTTTAATTTTATATGACTGTAGTAATTTTAGTTTTGTTATTAAACATATGTGAAGGAAAAAAAAAAACATCCTGTGCAGCACTGCAACAACCTCATTGTCCTCTTCTGGTCGGACTGCTTTGATTTGCACAAGCATCCAATCGGTTCAAGTAAACATTACTTTTTTTCTAGTTTTGAGAGCACTTGCAAAATAATTGTAAATTTAACCCAATAAACTAAATAAAATAGACATACATCAGTTCATTTAGTGTAGAACTTAAAGCATTCACATAATTCTAGTAATTTTAAACACACACACTCACTCACATACACACACACATTTACATAACTCTATTGTTATTGACAAGAGGGGGTAATCCTTGTCTGAATGTAATCCTGTACCCCTGAGACCAATTCAAACCCACACGGGGCTTAATGCACTTATAATGCCATTTTGGGAGCTGGCAGGGAGCTGACAAACCAAAGGTTATGGATTATATTTGCCTGGATTAGGATGTAAATTCCTAAATAATTAATGCCATTTGGCAAAGGGCATATTTCAAGATTTTGTTTTTTAATTTCATTGCTATATTTTTGTGTGAGTGTGTGTGAAGGACAAGACATTGGAGAAAATTGGATAGACACAATGCTTGCATAAAACTCTGTATATCAATATTGAATCCTGAGCATGTACATTGTGAAATTATATCAAACTAGTTATACAACTGTGCACTTCTGTCCTGAAGAAAAATTGGTGATGCCCCTCAGATAAGAGGTGAGCCTTCTTCAGGATAGTCCAGTCACTTTGACACACTAATAGACATTTCAAAATTACTTGTGCTTGTCCCTGTTTAACAGCAGTAGCTGTGATTTCATCTCCTGTCATCTGTAAATCTGGTTTTATGACACACAATGAGCTAAAACCCCACCTTCCCTCCTAAATCGGCTTTCCAGTGCTACCTGTCAAAAAGAGATAAAAAAGGGTTAGAGAGGGGGATAAATGGAGGGGAGGAACGAGAGTCACCGATGTAATGGATGGTGAAAGAATGAGGAGATGAAGAAAGAGCTACTGGAAAGGTGGAAATAAATGGGAAGAGGAATCAAAAGATTAATGGAAGAGCTTACACTACATGAAGTACTGACAGGGAAAGAAAACAGGAAAAACAAAAAGAAAAAAATTTGGTCAGTCAATGAGAGCAAATGAAGAGACAGGAGAGGGAAATGGCGATAGCGAAAAATCCCGGAAAAACGTAAGCAAGGAACAAGTGAATTAATGGAATCTGTGAACTAGACACTTCCACAAATAGTTACTTTTGGTAAGAGCTAATTTGAACACTTTATCTTTGTAAGGGTTTTATAATACATATATAAACATTAGATGACATAGACTACATGGCCAAAAGTATATGGACACCTGACCATCACACCAATCTGTGAGCCTTCTCCAAACTTTTGCCATAAAGTTGTAAGCACACAGTTGTGTAGAATGTCCCTGTATGCTGTAGCATTAAGATTTCCCATCACTTAAACTAAGGGGCCCAAACATGTTCCAGCGTGACAATGCCCCTGTGCACAAAGTGAGGTCCATGAATACATGGTTTGCCCACTGAACACCTACAGATGAACTGGCACACCGACTGTGCACCAGGCCTGTTATGATAGCAAAGGGGGAACAATACCATGTTAATGCCCATGGTTTTGGAATGGGCTTATATGGATGTTCTGGTTAGCTTTCCACATACTTTTGGCCATATAGTGTATTATTACAGCCCTAAAACTGATCTGACAGCTGTTTAAACCACAACCTGTCAATCAAATCAAATGAGATTGGCCAGAAGGTGTCTCAAAATTTCAAATTTCAAACCAGCACAACTCTCTAGTAGTTCTGCTTGTAATTCAAATTTCAGGTTTATATTAATTCACACATTCTAGTATGTTATTGTTTCTATAGTAAAAAGATTTTATGACAGATGCTCCAAATACTTTGTCTAATAATAAACATTTTTTTTAAAAAAAAAAAAAAAAAAAAGAAAATGTATAATCATTGATATAGTTTTCTGTAAGGGGACTTTTTTTTTTTAAAAGATTTATGTAAGGAGTCTACAGTGTCAGCGTTTTGTAACAGCCTGACCAAAAAAAGGTTTCAGAACAGAGAACCTTGTGTTGTGTGTTTTCTCAGCACCATGACTTATTAACTTGAAGAGAGGAAAAAGATTGGCTGGTGAGGGAATGACCAATTACAGCCTTTATAAAGTATGTGATAATAGGAGCTAACTTGTTTTGTGGACATTCCATAACATTTAATTTAACTATAAATGAATAAAAATTACTATAAATGGATAGAAATTGTCATTTCTGGCGAAATGCTGTTTAATTTGTTGGGTTATTTATTTAACATAGGCCTCCAGTACACCTTTCAATATATTAATATGACCAGTGTAAATCACAAGCTTGAACAATCAAGCTTGAATGTACAAAAAATGGCTTTCTGTGAGTGCGAAAAGATGGAGATTTCTGCACCGTTCCGTTACCTGCATTTGTATTCCACATTCCCTTGGTCCTACAGCAGGTCTGTATCTGCCCACATCATTAGAGTTGTCAATCAACCTAGTACTATTAAACAACACAGGTCAGTAAGCCTACCTGCAACCTTTCTCATGTGTGTGTGTGTGTGTGTGTGTGTGAGTTCCTTCACTCTAGAGTCCAACACTAACAGGGGCATTCATATGGTTCCTTATGTGTCATTATGTGTTCTTTTGTCATCTGAGCTACCTTTGAATTGTAGCACGCAGTAGAAGCAGCTCGGTGTGACACATTTATGACCATTCCTACAATGGCTAGCCCAGAGACATGCTCACTCCTGCGACTCAGCTCAGCGAACGGCTGCCACGTGTCTCCAAATAGCAACGCTCCTTTATATATGCAGATGTTTATAGACACCTACCTCAACGGACCAGTTGGAATTGTGTTTAGCTCATCACTGCCTTCTCTGATTCGCTGATGCTTGTGTTCCTCCCCGTGGCAGAGGGTGAAAATGATTGGATTCCAACACACTGGACTGCATGCTTTGTTTTCTCAAGCAGCAGCAGATCACCTTCTCCATCTCTGCTCTTTATCACAGAGAGGAAGCCAGAGGAAAGGGTTTAGTGTGGCTTGAATAAGTGGACTTGGATAGCAATCGGGTTAAGTTGAGCTAAATACTGATTACATATCAGTTGAACGCTGTAAGCCATTTTGTGTGCTAATACTCAACTGATCCTTTGTCTACTCCCTTTGCCTTGAATACAGATCAGTGTATACGATAGTGTCTTCTGCTAAATTGCTTAAAAAAGGCAAAGAGATTTACTACACCCACTTGTAGTGATGCATTTTTCAATCTTTTTTTTTTACCCCTTTTCTCAGTTTGCCTAAATAAATATATAGACCGAGCTACAGGTTTACACTGACATCTTAGTGAGTGAAAATATCTTGAATATAGTCAGTCCCATAAACCAAATATAACATTATTAAACTTATTTCTAGACATTTTACTAATTTCAAACTTGAAATAGTCTTGTTCTATTGGCTGATCATTTTGGTAATTTTAAGTATTTATTTCTAGAAAGAAGCAAAATGATATCCCAAAAGAAGAAAATTTGAAGCCTGAAATTAGTGCAAATCTCTAGAAATAAGTTTAATAATTTTATATATATATATATATATATATATATATATATATATATATATATATATAGATAGATAGATTTGACTTTATTCAAGGCTAAGTCATTTGCAGTGTAGGAAAGATTACTTTTGTCTTCAGTGGCAGGGACCAGCAAAAACTACATTAAAATGCATTTTAATATATAAAACAAAATGCCCAAATGTAAATGCATCAATCCATAAATTAATGAAACTGAAAAACTAACAAAATAGTATATATCTGATATATTGGCGAGAAATCGTGTACATTGCTGCATGTGCATAATTGCTTTGCATGTTAGCTTACATCCAGCTCACTAGCTAACAAAAATATGATAATAATAATAATAATGGACATTACCAATCATGTAAAATCTTTTAAGCACATATTATACCACTGGTGAATACTCTAAATGAATTGGTCAGACGTTGTTGATTAATTTCCTATAAGAGCAGCTCTAATAGTAGTTGGCTACAAGGCAAATCACAGGTTTATAGTAATGTGCTCTTCTTATACATTTCTATAGTAACAACTAATTCACAAGGATTTGTATAACACATAATCTAAACCTAATTATAAATGCATGATTAAAAACATGCTGTTATTTAGAAGAGAAAAACGTGTAATTGTTGAAATGGTAAAATTTTCTGTGGAAATGTTTTTAACATTTATGTAAGAAGTCTCATGTGTCAGCACTTTCAAATGGTCAGTATTAAGTTTTCTGTCACAGGAAAGTCTTCAGGACAGAGGATTTCTCAGTGACATGACATGATTAAATGGAATTTTTAAATTTATTTTGTCTGATTACCTTCAACAGAGAGAAAAAAGGATAGACTGCTAAGGCTACAACTGTTTATACATGTTATAACACACGTACCGGGACTTGTTTGGTGGATTTGCAACAATATTAAACTGATAAAACTATAAACTGATAAAAAAAAGTACAATGTGTTGTTCTTTAATTAATTAAAAATGTAAAGACTGGCAAATTGCTGTAGTATAATCCACACTGAAATCACACCACCCCATTGTTGATCATTTTCGTATAAAAGCACACCCCGTCATGTTTAATTACTTACCAACATATTAACATTCTGGATAGATCTGAGTCAGTGCATTAGTCTCTACTTCCTCCCTGATGAATTTGGGAATTTCTGCACTGTTCAAGAACTGTTTACAAACAGAAGGTGCTACCTTTAATAAGTCCTACAGGTGCTGCAAAGAATTTAACTACAGAGATTCTTTGGTTTGAATACCAGACCAGAATCTCATGATGTCGAGTATTTTACAAATACAAAAACACAGGTCAGAATAACACTACATACCCAAAATAGTATTTTGTAATTTAAATTTGTATTTCAAATACATCAGAATTACTGCTCATACCCATAAGCTAGTATCACCGGACCTTGCGCATTTTAACAGGGTATTTTGACAAATCATACCACTAGCCTCATGGACCAGCCATTAGTGCTGAAAGACGTCAGTTTAACTAAACACAGGTTGTTTCGTGCCCCTTTGTCCCCATGTGCATGTCATTTCCGCCCCTCTAAATACAGACCATCTGTTTTCTGCAGTCTCTCTCTCGCTTTCTCTCTCACTTTCTCTCTCTCAGGCTCACTGTCTGCATGTCTGAAATCATTGTCCAGGCGGGAACGTGTCTAGGGTAGTAAGGCCTTGCTTTCAGGACACTTCTCTGAGAATTATTAAAGGCTTAAGGGTTGCAGCTGGATGAATATTTAATGTGCTGGACTTGAGAGTCTTTGCCCAAGCCCAGAGCAAATACTTCAGAGGCAGCCTACAATGAGACAGACACACACACACACCTCAACTCACATGCGCATTGAAATACAGCTGTTCACATACAGTGCTACACTAATAATACAGAGAGAGAGAGAGAGAGAGAGAGAGAGATCTGCAACATCAGAATTACTTTGAGTCCCACAAGCAGTCATCCATCTAAATGTGTATCCAAGCTATTTTGTAACGTTGAAGGTAATAGGCTTTATTTTGGGGGCTATTTGACACGATTCTATCTGAGCTGTGTCCACAATTGTCTGTGGTGTTTCTTGTTATAAAATAAACATTCCCAGTCCATCCAGGAGAAGGAGCCTTTGCAGCACCAAGCTGCCTAATCCATAAAATCCTACATCCTTAAACAGGTCATAGGGTTCCATCTAGTGGTGGCTCCAAGAGTGAGACTACCATGATAATGGGAGTGCAGGGACTGTAGAATGAACTGACTGATAAATCATAAAGACTGTCCAGGACTCTTATTCGCAATATGATTATGATTACAGAACATGTTTTCAACGCACTCAGTAATGTTTGCCTTTAGTATCACACAAATGTAATTATCTATAATCCTGCTGTCCGACATCACATGGAAGAGGATGAGTTCTTACTTACTCATGAATTCAATTCATTTCAATTCAATTTTATTTGTATAGCACTTTTAACATGGACATTGTCACAAGACAGCTTTACAGAAATGTATAAATTCAGGAAATAAATTTTAAATGTATAAATTTATCCCTAATGAGCAAGCCAGATGCGACAGTAGCAAGGAAAAACTCCCTGAGAAGACATGATGACAACAAATAGTGCAATTATAAATAATTCCCTTCTAAACTGTATACTATATAGTCAAAAAGTGCAATTGTGTAACCACAAAAGTCCATTATAGTTTACACATGAAGTCTATTTTGTTGAAGTTATCAGCTGTTCACTGGTGGAGACTTGAGTGCAAAGATCATTAGGGATCTATAATCAAAATTCTGTAAAGCTGCTTTGCTCTGTTAAAAGTACCCAAATAAAATTGAATAGAATTCAACTGAATTACATTTACATTTACATTTATGGCATTTGGCAGACGCCCTTATCCAGAGCGACTTACAATAGTGCTTTGAAGTCTATCAAAAATACATTCTGATATTGGCTCGCTAGGTCACAAACTAGGAATACCATCAGTCCAAAACTCTGATGGGGAGGTGATTTTTTTTTTTTTTTTTTTTGTGAAAGTGCTAATTTAAGTATTTTATGAAGAGGTAAGTCTTTAGACGTCATTTGAAGACTGCCAGTGACTCAGCTGTTCGGACATCTAGGGGAAGTTCATTCCACCACCTTGGTGCCAGAACAGAGAAGGTACATTATGGTACATTACTTACTGGCTCAGTGGTAAAGGCTCTAGGCTACTGATTGGAGGCTTGAGTTCACTGCGAGCTTTGTGTCACTGAGCAATTCCCCAACTCTCATCTGCGAGCTTTGTGTCACTGAGCAATTCCCCAACTCTCATCTGCTCCCACGGTTCTGCATCACTGTTGACCCTGCATGCTTTCTTCCAAGCTAAAATATGCTGAGAAAAGAAGTTTGTCTTTTTTTTCCTTTTAAGGCAGAAATCTAGTTGTAAATATAATAAAATCCAGTGGATTAAAAAAAAAAGGTTCTTTGAGAAGACTCAGCTGCAAGAATTTAATTTAAAACAAATGTGTGAGATACAACAAAGCCTACTCGCATCATTCCAAAATGTTTGCATGTTTAGACTAAGATTTTAAATATGTTCATAAACATGTCATGAATCCGTTATTCTGTTAAATTATTGAATTGTTTTTCACCATCTGCTCTGTGAACTGTCTGTTTTAGACGACTTGGCCTACGCGAGTACTCACAGTACTTTCGGAAGTAACGAGCATTTCTGTTTTCCTGGCACACTGTAAGAATAATAAGAACTTTCTGAATAGAGAATAAATTTTGTTGGAATAAACGCATACAATGTGTACTGCAAAAAACAGATAAATCTGGGGGGAAAAACACAAAAATGTAAGCAAATCCTAGTTCCCTTGCCATTTTGACCTCCTTTTTCATATCCTCCTTTTGTGAAACCCATTCAGTACCAGAGAAATAACAACAGTGTTTTCGCATAATTATCTGATTTGAGAGATTCATGAATTATTAAATATGAGCAAACTGAACACTATAACTCGGTGACAGCGCACTTGCTGCGACACTGTACATCATTCAGGAATAGTTCACACAATGTGACACATTTTTCAGTAGAGGGAGCTATAACCTTCACTGTCTCCATGTGTACGTGTGAACTTTTGGACAGTTTGTCTAAACAAATTAACTTTGCCTGCCAATTACCAGCTGTAAAGCAGAGTTGTTTGTGTAAAGTAAAGGTGTTATTTACATTGTTGTTATATGCTAGCATGGCACAGAACTACAGCTGGGGTCAGAAGTTTACATTCACTTTGCAGAATCTGCGAAATGTTAATAATTTAAAAATAAAAAAAGAGGGATCATAAAAACTGCATTTTGTTTTTTATTTTATATGCCCTGAATTCACATAGCAGATGTTTGCATATAGCACACAAGACACAATATTAACTGAATTTACACAAACCAGTTCAAAAGTTTACAAACGCTTGATTCGTAATACTGTGTGTTGTTACCTGGATGATCAGCGACTGATTTTAATCTTTTGTGATAGTTGTTCTTGAGTCCCTTGTTTGTCCTGAGCAGTTAAACTCTCCACTGATCTTCAGCTCCTGCACATTGTTTGGTTTTCCAGCATCTTCTGTATATTTGACCCCTTTCCAACAGTGGCTATATGATTTTGAGATCCATCTTTTCACACTGTGGACAAGTGAGGGACTTGTACACAGCTATTACAAAAGGTGCAAACGTTCACTGACGCTCAAGAAGGCAGCGCACTACAGTAAGAGCCAGGGGGATGTAAACTTTTGAACAGGAAGATTGGTGTAAATTGTTATTATTTTGTTTAAAGATCTTTTTTTTTTCATTTAGTACTACCCTTACTATGTTTCCCAGAAGATAAAATAATAGCAATTTACACCGATCATCCTATTCAAAAGTTTACACCCCCCCGGCTCTTAATGTATCGTGCTAACTTGTTGAGAATCAATGAATGTTTGCACCTTTTGTAATAGTTGTGTATGACGGCAGATTTTGCAGATTCTGCAAGGCGTATGTAAATTTATAACCCCAACTGTATACAGTACAGTAAAGGGCTCCAGGTATCTGTGTCTGCCTGTCTGACATGCTCTGGAGTTTGTGTTAATCTTTGATAGTATTCCAAATCCTGTTATATAATGTATGTTTTCAGTATGTCTGCCAAGCCGTGAAACTAGGACCATATTGTTAAGGACTTTGTTCATTGTCGAGACATGGAGGTATGAGTAGAAACGTATTCATATTAAATTTTGAAATAAATTGAAGTGAATTATGCAGGCTGGTTCTGAGCTTCCCAAAAGCACACAGAACAGTAACTATCTAAAATATTGCACCAAACTGAATTTCCTGAATTATAGCTCACTTTCCTTTATTGTTGGATGAGTATTTTTGTATATGTAATTTGTAATTGTATTCACACTGTATTTGTAATTGTATTCTTATCTGTCTTTGCTAAAAGATTTAGGTATTGTGTTATTAATGCTTGTGCATCTGTGTGTTTATGTGTGTTAAGTGCAGTATGTTGATGCTCTTGGGTTCATACTGGTCCATAACTCTGTTGAATATGAGGTATATTTTCTCTCTCAGACGTTTGGGGTTATGTACTCTGTAGGGTGTGGTGGGGTTCGGTTTATTAGCGTTCGGAGCTTTTCCCATTTGAGACAGCTGCTAAAGTGAAACATCTGCATCGACTCTGATGCAGGCTGCAGACAATAAGGGTGGAGGAAAGGAAAGAAGGAGGCCTGATAAATATGATTTTGGGGAGATAGTGAAAGAGATATTTGTGTTTTGTTAAACTAAAGTGATTATAAGAGAATCACCTCATCTTTCTGAAGCAGGTTACCTTTGAATTGAGTATTTAATTTCACTAGAGTTTCTATATCAACAATAACAATTAATGGCAAACTATTAGCGAGGAAAAAAGTGAAGAAAATCTGTGTGGATATAATTAAGCCAGAGAAAAATAACTTCATTATTTCGCATTGTGTGCTTTTCATACTGTTCTACCTCCTCTTTTTTAGATTGACAGTACTCATAGTCTGTGACCTAGTGAACCAGTATCAAGACTTAAAAAGCACATCTGTAATTCACTCCACATAAGGGCATCTGCCAGATGCCATATGCCATATGTAAATGTAAACGTAGAAAAGCACTAAAGCAGCTATGATCATCAAGTCTGCCCTTCCCTGTTGCCTCTCAGCAGTTTATTACCAAATGAAGGGGCAAATTTTGATCTATACAATTCAATATTCAGTAGGAAATAGAGTTAGTTTACTAATGTCACTTCAGCAATGGACTGTGCCTTGTTTGTGTATCAAACCTGGACTACTTTGAATTTATCTAGGCATGACAACTTTAGCAGTGCCACCTTCAGACTATATCATAAGTTTTCCTGTGTCCTTACTCTGGCTCCAACCTGGCTTCAACCAGTCACTAGTACTACATAGAATGTAGCATAAAGTAGCATTGCATGTAACCTGGAGGTTATTGATTCATGTTCAACCATTCTGTATCACAATGATGTGTGAAAAAATACATACAGTATGACAGGTTAAATCAGAGCCTTATGCATGCTTTTCTCTGTTTTGCAAGGACAGGCAGTTGTACTGTTGTTTTTTACACCAGAATAATGTTTCGGTCTGCGTGGAATGGTAACTCTGGAGAAGGGATCTTCATAGTAGATGAATTTTATTTGCAGAAGTTCTTCAGATGGAGAAATACGGGAGTGTAGTCCGAGTTCTGTTTCAGCCTTGTCATGCAACATGTCTCTCTTCCTGTCTAACTAAATGTATGAAAATCTACCCAATATACAGTATAACAAGTTTTTACATCATTTATTCAATAACATATTTGAAGACTTAACTCACAGTATGATAAAAAGGTTTTCAAGTTACAACATATACCACTTATCTAGCTCCTTACGTACTTATCTTATGGCGTGACATATCAGGTCAGAACACTCTGGTACAGAATACATTCAAAAATAATAAGAATCAGCATAAAGAGAATACAACCAGTTTGAAGCATAAGAGAAAGTAAAGGAAAATCTAATAACTCAACAGTACCAACATAGCGTTCTTTCCCAAAAGAATCAATCACGCCTATGATTACTACACCAAGAGCAAATACAACAGTGCACCCTGCTCCTTTCCCTTGCATTCTATCACTCTTTTCCTTCCCTTTTGAGTTTTGTGGAATATCTTTGATGGCATGATTTTATTTTCCACATATCTCAAAAGAAAGGAAGATAGAAGGCCATGTGTAGTTTGGAATACCTTTAAATGAGGCAACAAACAGAGCTGTTTCTGGGTGTAACAGGAAGAGCAGTGTATCCAAATGTTGGCACACCCCTGATTCTGTCTGTGAGTGTATGAGTATGTGTGTGTGTGTAAAATCTAAATAGACTTCCTCTGCCCAAACATACATTGTTCTGTGATTAGGTTAAATAACTGAGGAAACTACACATAGGGCTATTTAAGGCACACACAGATGATGAATACTTGGAACCAAGTGGGGTGGGTTGCATACATATTGAGAAAGCAGAGCTTCCTGGCACTTTTTCCTGACACGCGTTTGCATGACATTAATTTAGCATGAACCCTGGCCAAACTCTAATGATTGTGTGCTGCTTATTTTTCCTCCAATTACACCTCCAACCTTTAATCAGTTCTTCAACCATGGGGAGTATTTACTGGCATGCTTCCTTACAACGCATCACTCAATTTACAATATTTGTGAGACGCCCTTATACAAAGTGTTTTGTACTTTCTGTCAAAAATGATATCCTCACGCTAGTACAAAGTACACGCTAGGCCATGGTGTAAAGATAGCATCAAGCTAAAACCCTGTTGGAGAGAAGTTATCTATGAAAACAGGGCAAGTGAAGGTTTTATTTTAATCCAGAATAGGTGGATTGTGAAGATTTTGGTCTATAGTCTTCATTTGAAGACAGCCAGGGAAAGTCCTTCCCAGAGAAAAGTCTTGATGCGTCTATCTTGTGTCTTAAGGGGTTGGCAGGTCAAGTCGAGCCATGATTGTGGATCAAAGTGAACATAGTACAGAGCAGGGTTTAATCACTGCCTTCAGGTTGGTAGACGATGGACCATTTTGGTATTGTAGGTGAGGATCAGTGTTCTGAGGAGCACATTGGAGGGAACACGGCAATGAGGTGATGTAGACGTTGCTGTTATTGACATTTTATCACTATGGAATGGTGCAATTCTGCTTACATTCCACAGTATTATTTTATAGGTGCAAGTGACACTGCGGGCATTGTGAAGCAGTGGGTAATGTTACCACCTTACAGCTCCAAGGTCACCGGTTCAATTCTGAGCTCAGCTTTCCATCTGAGTTCCTCATGTTCTCCCAGTGTCTGTGTGGTTTCCTCTGGGTTCTCTGGTTTCCTCCCACTGCCCAAAAACATGATGGTGGTAGATAGGAATGAGTGTGCATGATGCCCTGTAAAGGATTAACGCTCCATCCTGGGTGTATTCCCACCCCAGGGTGTATGGTAGTGCTGCTGTTTGGAAGATTTAGATGCCAAAGTCTGGCAATATAACAATGTTTCAGTCATTGTTCATGTGTGTGGTAAGTCTGTAACTGCCTATTAAAGATTTACAACTGAGCATTTGCTATTCATTATTCTGTTGAATATATTAAAGAGCCTTTATGTTGGATGGTTTCAAGTTGCCACTAGAAACCTGTACACAGAGCACTGCAGCTCTCACAGGACTCAACACCAAACAAAACCTGAAATCCCATGTTCCCTAACGGCTCAGAGATTAACTACGCTCTATCTTGTTCTCTCTAATGCTGCTTCAGGGCTTTTTCCTGCTACAAACAGCACATCCCTGTTCTCAGATCAAATATGTAATTCGGAATAATTTAAGGTCGAACAGATGCACACAAGTTTAGTGGGAGTTACAAACAAACCTCCATGTGTTTGCCCCACCCTCCTCTTCTTTGCTGGAGTTTGGAGAAGGCTCAATCCATTCTTAAGCAAAAGGGGATAAAACACACATATTCAGAAACAGTCATGCACATTGTATGATACAGATTGCGTACTATATAATAGATTGTGTACATGGTTGTTTTCTCCCTGAAAAGAACCCTTTGAAAAAAGATATTCTTTTCCAGTGGTAATTAAAACCATGTGTGTGTGTGTGTTTAACTCTTTCTGGAATCAACACAATGATTCCACACAGTGATTGTGCAGAACCGTGGAGGATAATGCTTTTTTTAATTAAAAAAAGAAAAGTTGAATTCCAATTATCTCTTAGGTTAAGGTAAGGAATAATCTAACTATAGTAATATGCAATTGTGTGTTTGTGTGTGCGTGTGTGTGTGTGTGCACATGTATGATTTAGTGTGTAAACAAACCGACAAAATAACATTCATTAACGTAATTCTGTTGAACAGACCTCAAATAAGAGATGATGGAGTGCCTGGGCAATTCCCATTTCCTTCTCCCAAACAGGACAAAATTCTCCCAAAGCTAAAGGCTGCTATTACATCTGCCATTTGGACAAACGACACATTCATTTTCTGTGAACTTCAAAAATAAATTTGTGTGTGATGTGGTGCCTGTAGGCATATTACAAATCATGAACAAGAATGTTGTTCATGCATCTGGCACTAAAAACATTTCACTGGCATTCTAAACACATATTCAATTGTGAGTAAGGAGCAGGGTCTTGTGAGGTTTATGGATTTTATACTGTACATCGGATCATGTTTTTGGGAACGTGACTTGCACTGGTCAGTTAAAAACTATTCTCCAACTCATGCTATTGCTCTATAGAGCTGCCTAACCACACCATATGCGAGTATCTTCATATCTACAGGAAAGCAGCTCTGTGTGGCATCTCTAACCAAGTGGTCTATTGGCTTATCACTGTGTGACTGGGCATTTTAGGTCCCACTGCCAGAAAAAGATTAGCCACTATTATACACTCATGGAAAGGATACTACACCTCTTGAGACATTTGATTAGACAGAGAGAGAGAGAGAGAGAGAGAGAGAGGGAAATTCCCATATTACAGCAGCACAGAGAGTTAGAAAATGCACTACAATGATTAGATCCTTCTCTTGGCTGAGTTGAATGTAGGGAACCCTTTGTGTTGAATTGATGCAATGAACACAACAAACTGTGTGGGAAGTTTCATCTCATCATCACTGATACTGTAATGCAGATAAGACTAATATAAAATCTCATGGACACACCAAATAATACCACCTGATTCCTTACTTTACAATTACAGTGACCGTAGACATGAGAAATAGTGTTGATTAATTGTAACAACACTGCTCCAGCAATTAAGGATATTCTGCCACAAAACTAGCATTTAGTTTCTTGATACAGCGTTGTATCACTCATCCTCAGTGTTCTGACAGAATTTTTCTTTATGGTAGATCTAATAATTAATGAAAAGAATGCATTCAGTTATAAAAGCTAAAGATGGTAAACTTGCTTTCTATTGCTCTTAAAAGCTCTTAACCTCATATTAAACCTATTCAAACCTGTTTTTTTGACAACTCACAATCTTTGCAATACTGAAAAATATGCCCAAAGCATATGCTCATTCTATGAAAGTAATGGAAAGCCTTGTGACTCAAGCTTCAGCCTTACACATGTCATGTGGGAACATCTTGAGAACTGCTGGAAAAGCATGAGAAAATAACAAAGAACTGTCATAGATTGAAGGTTACTTGAAAGGATCTAAAATATTTTGTAGGATTTTAATGGGCATCACTTTTCCTGATCTCGGGATTTGATTATATAGAACCCACTGAAGTCACTATGATGTCATTATTGGATATGATGGACAACAAGCAAGTATGCAAACAAGTGAGTATTATTCAGATGAATAACTTTGTGTGAGTGTTAATTTGTACTTACAAGCTGGCCTCCTCATGGGTAAGAGGATGATTATTGGGCCCTTCTTTAAACAAATGAGGAAAGAAAATGAGTATTGTGGGAGACTCGTGTGCTCCACTCTGGGCTCCCATTGCACCCATCTGGCCAAACTGTTTAACAAGCCATTTTGTGAGTGGTCCCCAAGAAAACATAAAGCACAGCCCTGTTTCCAGATGCTCTCTAGCCTTACACACACACACACACACACACACACACACACACACCGCTTCATGTGAAAAATCACTGTCCTGTGTTGGGGGAAACAAACAGAGGATTTACGGTGACTAACTGGAATACAAATTTTGCACGTGTGCATTCTTGTGTTAGAGGGTTGCAGATGAAAAATGATATTAAAATGCATCACAGTGCAGTTTGGATTTCTACAAGCCTCTCTGCTGCACACACAATATGAGACACATTCCAAGGAGCTTTTGCTGTTTTGGCCAGGTGCGTCTATTAAAATACAATAAACAGACACGAAAGATGTAATGTTAAAAAAAAGAAGTATATGCATATATTCTGATACCATGGTTCAAAAATTACTGTCTAAGTTATATTTTCTTTTGTGAGTGAGTTTAAGATGCATGATTTGGGGAGAAGTTATGGTGATAATGAGTGTATAATGATATAATGATGGTATTAAAAAAAACTCAAAAATAACAATAAAGAAGAAAATACTGTTTTAACACAATTTCAACACCAAACACACTTATAGCCATGCCCTTCTTTTGTTTCTTTTGTTAAAATCTCACAAAATAAAGTGGTGGTCGGGCTTGTTTACAGAGAGGGGGATAGGGGAGAATTTACACAAGTCAGTGAGAAAGTGGGTGTGGAACATGGGAGAACATGAGCGAGAGACAGAGAGAGAGAGAGAGTGGGGGAGAGAGAGAGAGGGGTGGGGAAGGGGGGAAGTGGTGGGACCATATAAAACCACCAGAGCACAAACCATGCTTTATCCTGCCAGTGTGTCCTGCGCAGAACATATTCAGTCACAGGAAACCCCTAAGCTCTCCTCCAGCACTCTAACATACGCTCTCTCACACACTCACACACTGCAGCATGCTCACAAAGAGGATGGCCATGAGGAGAATGAATGAGATGTGCAGAAGGATGGCTCTAACTTTAGTCTTCTATGTTCTGCTGTTTCACAGTAAGTACATGCCGAACTCTGCAGTAAATACTGATGAGAATTTTTTTATTCCCACATGCTAAATTTTGGAGCTGTTTCTGATTAAGAAACGTTTTCTTTTGTTTCTCAAGGTTCTAAATTGAGCTTGTTCTACATTAGTTTTACAAATATTTAATTTATTCAAGTTAAGCAAAAACAACTGAAAGAGTGCAATTCAGCTAGGATGGCTATATTTTTTTTTAAGAACTCATAAGACAGAATCATTTCATTTCACTAGGATGGTCTACAACTTTACTTTCAGAGGTACATTCATTAATGAGAAGAAGTAGCTTGTAAATATTTAAACGGAGTAGGCTGGTTTAAAAAAGTAGCGGGAAGTTGAAACAAAGAGGGCTGGCTCAGAGTGGAAACTTGCCGTTGAACATAATTATGGAGTTTATCCTACTCATGGACCGGGTGGAGCCGGGCAGGCATGTGTGTAGAAAAAAGGTGTGTGTGTGTGTGTGTGTAAATATAGAAGACAGTAGGCAGTACGCAGCCATTTTCTCCTCTTATTAACAAGCCATTTCAAAAGGAAAACTTCTTAGCATCTTTGTTGTTGCCGCACAAAGGATGCGGCCGTTCCTGTGTTTACTTTGTGCTCATCCAAAGGAAATGAGTGTTTACATTACTGTGATGGACGAGGTTGTGTGTATGTTTTGTAACAGAGCAAGTGACTGCATGTCTGTTGATTGATTGGATTAAAATACTTGAAACTGACACTCAATTTAGTAGCAAGCATGCTCAGTGGTGCGTAGAATGATTTCTAGCCTCTCCTACCCTGCCCATTTCTACTGAAGGTGAGAGCAGGATAGCTAGCAGTGCTACTGGTAATTGCAGGGTGAGGTCTGACTTGGACGCTGCTCTACATGTGAGGGCCCAAGTTTTTTTGGTTTTTTTTTCTTAGTTCAATGGAACAACTTCTGTAAAGCTTGGTGTCAGTACAAGGTAGCCTTTACCAGGAAAGTAGACCTGGCAACAATAAGTTCATGGAAACACACCACTATACTGCCATTAGTGAGGAAAACGCAGCAATGGGTTTAAGCACCACAAACACACTTACAAGACACGCACTATTTTGATATTTATGTTAAAAAGGAAACTACACACCCTGGCTCTTCAGTCAGAGTTTGGCTTAGGTCATCTATGTCATGTCATTTAAAGATTACAGATTCCGAATTCTTCAAGATGACCTTTATGTATTCTAAATATTGCTTGAAATAAAACAAAAAGGGGGGAGGGGCTAAATGTGTTTATTCTACAGCAGTAAACCTAATGAAATTTCAGACTGAAAAGTTTACCAATTAATTAACCTTCAAAAAAACTGCCCCTCCCTTGCTTGAAACACAGACTAACACATATGATCATTCCCACCAGTGTGTTACATTGTTGACACTGGTGTGCAATTGACACTAATGTGACAGATTCTGCTTGAGGTGGTCAATATTCACTTTCACATTGGATTAGCTATGTTGGCTCAACTGTAGAGAACTGTAGTAATTTTTTAAATTCTCAGCCTAAAAAAAACAATATTTTTAGACTGTATCTACTATGAATAAGGTTTAATCAGTGACGCAGTGCATGGTGTGCGGGTGAAGTCATTGGCCCTAACCGCACAACTGCAGTTATACTGGACTCTTTTCTGTTGATTGAGCCAATGATGATGTTGTGATAAATTGATAGCCCGTGTTTCACTCAGTAAGCATCCAATTTCTACATTTATACAAGTCCTGCAGTACTTATAAAATATTTTCAGAAGGTCAGGACAGCAAGCAGGTTCATCAAAGTTTGCATGCGTCATAAAGAAGATGTCAGGAGTAGATTGGACAGTCAGCTCCACTGCTGAATTAGCTAATAAAAAATAACAAATGAGTGGAAAAGGCAGTTTCACTATTCCTAAGACAGTTTCACAAAAAAAAAAAAAAAAAAAAGATCTCATTCACTGACAGTTTGAAAGCCTACATTAGAGAGACATTAGCTCCCAGCTGTTAGTAAAGCAGGTAGAAGAGCGAAGAATATGGACTGATCTTAAAATTGTAGGCAGAATGTGTGAACAGATCAAATTCTTCTCACACTTGCATCAATACAATTTCAGGTAATTTCCCCATGGACTGGAATCGAGCCTGAACCTGAAGTTTTCAGTCAGGTGGCAGAGTGGCAGTGGTCTAACTGAAATGACATTTAGTGCTATCCAGGCTTCATTGTGGAATTATTTATAAGGAAAGCCAGACTGTATTTGGATTTGACATCAGGCAAATGCTTTCACATTTTAATTTGACTTGCCATACTACATACCTATGCAATCCGTGCTTTGTCGCGCCTGTGTTGTGGGTCACTTGCTTGTTTGTGAGTGACCATCTGGCTGTTTCAGCCTTGCTCTTTTTGGATTTAGTTCAATTTGACTTTGTTTGTATACAAACTCTATCTAGTACACTCACTTGCTTATAAATAGACACATTATAAATAATGGTAAGTAGGAAGTCAATGCTATTTCTATTGATCTTTTCTCATAATTATTGGTTAGGGAGTAAGGGGAGAAAGTGAACGTTATTTCTTTTTGTTTTGGGTAAGTCAGTTTGTTTATTCGGTGTATCATTAGTTTTGGTTTGCTTATTGTTTTGGTGTAGTCGGCTTCTGAAGATCATATCCACACCCTGTGTGATCAGGAAGTAGTGTGTTTCCATTGCTAATGTTGTTATTGCAACACATGAGGAGAAAGTCCTGTCCAGAGCTCCAGTTACATACACAACACCCTTGGCAACAGCTGGGCCAGTCTGGAGAAACATTGAGGAGCACAGCACTTAATCCACGCCCAAGCAACCAGCTTTCCTGAAGTTTATTAGCCAGCTTATCATTGCCAAAATATAGATTAGACCTAACTGACATTTTTATAGGCCCCACCAACACAGTTCAGCTATTCAGTGAAGAGCAGATGCTAACTTTCACAAGCTTTTTGCCACACAAAAAGCACACAGTCTTGGCAAAAGCGAAAGGGAAGTCCTTGGCTGCAAGTGTCCATGTACATTTTTGTGTCACCTTTCTGTAATAAAAGCAAGACAGATGGCAAATTTCAATACAAAAACCATCCCATGAGGAACAGCGAGATCATTATGCAGCCCCATATCACTCTGCCTCACATCTGGAACATTCTCTGCGACAGACAGTCAAGTCCCTAGCCAACATAAACATGAGCCAAAAATTGCCATTCACTTTCTCATGGCCTTCAGCTATTCATTTCTGCAGTCTTTTCGTTCTGGCAAAATACATTTAACATCACGTACTTTCAGTTGAGGAACTGTTATGTAAAAAAGAAGTACATTAGGTCACCCTCTTTGGGTGTGCTTTATCTCAAGAGACCTGACAAATCAAGATATAGAGTCATTACTAATGTGAGATGGCAATTTGTTTGGCCTTAGTTTGGCAATTCAAGTTGAACTCACACAAGCAGACATGATTTTTCATTAATTTATTCATTCACTTTCACCAATCGCTGAATGATTGTGTTGGATCTTGAGTCTATCCAGGGAGCACTCGTCGTGAGGTGGGAACACACCCTGGAGAGAATGCCAGTCCAACGCAGGGCACCATGCACACACACACACACACACTTCTTCACACCTTGGGGAAATTTTGAGTTACCAGGCCACCTATTGGCATGTTTTTCAGAGGAAGAACCTGGGGTAAACCCATTTAGAAATGGAGAGAACATGAAAAGCTCCACACAGACAGTAACCGAAGCTCAGGATTGAATTAAGGACCCTTGAGCTATTAGGCGGCAACTCTACCCACTGCGCCACTGTGCCGCCCCAGACATTATTAGTTATAATCAGATTATTATTAGAACTCTGGATGAGAAGGAGATTGCTTAATGAGTTCTGTATTTTTATACAATAAAACAAACAGCACCACACCCTAAATTCAACAACATTACATAATTGGCAATACTGATACATGTTAGCAACAGAATGCACAACTTAACCGGTATTTGCTAGAGATTCAGAAATATCAAGGGCACAGATATTACTAAGAGGCCATATCATAAATTTTTGTTTGTTTAAACAACAGCATGTGGGAGTAAGAGAAAACTTGCATCTGTACTCATTTCTTCTGTTTCAGTAATTGCTGTTCTTGTAATCCTTTGTTCCCTTCTTTGTTGGCATAGTGATACAATTTTACAGTTGCTAGGCGTTTAACAGAACACACGCTTGCTCCCAACACTGCACATTCATTTTGAATGAGAAACTCTGGCAACGTGCACATCCAAAGACCTAAGTCAAAACATTAGAGTGTAATTAGCCCAAAGATACACACAGCTCTGCTAGCAATGGAAAATCACAAGCCGTCAGAGTCTAGTGCTTGCATCAAATCCAGTACTTCTACAGCTATGGAAGTTTGTAGATTTACCTCAGTGAATCCCCAAAACATTACAACCAGCTTATGTAACAACAAATGATTTGTAATTCTGAGGAATATTAAAACCACAGGAATATATTAATCACATAAATGTATTTTTCTTTGCTTGTCATCACATTTGTATTTTTTTTCTTCTAATAACTGCTTTATGCTTGTTAATAAAGAGAGTTGACTAAACAATGTTGGTATATGCATCATGATTGCATGAGGAATAAACACGTAAAGGCCCTTTAAGTCCTGCAGTAATTGCCCCAGGTAGTTAATGTTGAACAAACAACACAGGGGCTATTTGATCTAATGTTCACTAATTGAAAACATAAGATTGCATCCTTTTCCTGCCTCTGAGAGCACCAGGGCTTTCTCATGCCTGCCTTTCCCCCCATAACCACCGTTTTAAAGAACCCAGGGGATTTGTTATGGTTAGCCAAAAGGAGGGAGGGTGCAAACCTCAATCTCAGTTTTCTTTTGTGGAAAAAGTCTTGAAGCCCCACAAATAGTCTGTTACAGCTTTCTCCAAAAGCATTGTGTAGGTTCAGCTTGCAGTGAACTGAATATTTAGATATCCAGTTAGCCGATGCCTGGCTGAATTTGTATACATATGCCTGGGAACAAGAGCTTGAATGCAATCCATGCACATGAGTGTGTGTTGTTAAGAGCAATGGGGTGTGGGGTGTTGGGGGTTGTAGCTAGTATTCTAACTAAGAGTAAGCCCATATCTGGATTGTAAAGGGGGTGGGGGGGGGGGGGGGTGGGGGGGGCTGGATAGGAAAGGGGTTTGAGATACAACTTTGAATTATTTTAATGAGATCATGAGAACATAAGAAAAAGCCACCTATTTATCAAACTCACAGATTGTGCATTCCATCCTAGGTGCTTACAGGAAGTCTGGCATATCATAACAATCCAAATATTCTAAAAATTGCATGTCTGGGGGTTTACATATGATTAACTGAATGTGCTCTGTAAAGGTTTTAAGACAAAGCAGTGGATGGTTAAATTTAGAGGGTTGTGTTGGAATATGGGGAGTGCCCCAGTTCACTCCCACATGGCCTGGTCTGAGAATACCCAAAAGCGTTGATGTCATAGCTTGTTTGAGGACTCAAGGGGCTTAGATAACATTCCTTGACCAACAGTAATTTAATTCCTTTACTCTGTGGGTTTTTTGGTGTTTTTTTTTTAAAACTGTTGGAGTATAGACTCCAAACCTTCACAGTTAGCCTGTCCAGGTATATAAATAGTTCTCTCACTCCTGGTGGAGAGAATAACCAATGTGCGGCTAACATTTCAGGCAAAAAGTAGATGTAGATAAATGTAACCTTACTTTGTGGAATTTGAGCTGGCATTTCAAACCACTGGTTCCTGATGGGACAAAAGGAAGCTGCTGGACTGCTGCACAAACATCTGGAAGTAGGGGTTGACAGCAGGGATGAGGAAAACTGATGTTCTTTTTTCTCAGATCCTGGGTGGAGTAGCTGTGTGAGCCCCAGGCTTGAGGCCAAGTCCAGGATTTTAGTGCAGAGTACACAAGGAGGAGAAAAGCTCCATGGAGACCTCCACATCTGCCGCAATGGAGAAACCCCTCCCTGCCAGATACCACATGTTTAGTTCTCTCTGAGTGAAACATAGAGCTGATTACAAGACTAGTCTTCCCAATGATTCCCTCACCATGACCTTTAATTCCTCTCTGCCCTAGGTCATTTGTCTGTGTGGCTTTCACAACTAGACTACTGAAACGGGACACCAAAGGCATGGCACGTAGAGAGGGAATATGATTAGAAGCCAATCTTAATCCATTTCACAAGAGAGAGAGAGAGAGAGAGAGAGAGAGAGAGATTGACAATACAAAAGCGTGGGCCTCAATAACACAATATCATATTGGTAATAAATGAGAAATTCAGATGTGGATGTTGAATCTAAAGACATATCATTTTTGAATTAATAATTTTTTTTTAAAGATATATGATTTAGCTACATTTGCTTCTTAGGTAATAATCTACAATGAAAAGGCTCCCTTTGATTTTTTAATCACTATATTAATACAAGTTTAATTATAACCATATATACCTACTGTGAGATGCTGTAGTTTACTCTTTTTCTTTTTTTTCAAAGGCTAAATAAACTATATGTTCAATTGAAGCACATGTTTTTATCAGAGTTGTCTTCATTGAGTTGTCTACTTGCTCTGGATACCATCAGACATCATTTCAAATCCCTCTGGGACTGTTGTAAATTCCTGGGAATAGTTTCAGTACTTTCAAGGGATCTCTTCATGTCTTTGGCGGGATATATAATAACATGGGTGGAACAAGTATATTTTTCAACATCACACTGGCTCCCCCTGTGTGCTGTTTCCAATGTGGAAAACACATTTAGACGTAGCATCTCTCAGAGGTTCTGAAGAACAGTGAGGCTCTTTGGGTAGTGTCATTATGTCAAATATTAGACATGGAACAATGCACACTATAAGGAGTACAGTTGTACTTGAACTTGCAAAATGATCTCCCCTGTATAATAGCTGATTTTTAACATCACAGATCTGATTATGTGATGTAAAAAATGATAAAAACCTAATCTTAATTAGAAACTTAATCTGAATTAAAAATCTTGTGTTGACATTTCAGGACACAAAGTGACACAAGTTCAGGCTGGTAGACAAGTTAAACTGGACCAAGATTAATACTTCTGTCATTTGAAATGATCAAATTGTGATTACTATTATTATTATTATTATTATTATAGAGAAAACACAGACATGCAAGCTAACTATATTCTGGAGTGACTATGAGAACCACAGCTAGCTCACTTTGAAGCAGCCCAACAATATGCGTCTCATTCACACTCAGGGTGTGGTTAGAGAGCTAGAGATCAAGTCTTGAAAAGAAGTATGATTATTTCATTTATCAGAGAACATAAAGATCCCAAATTGGGAGGCCTTTTGGTTAGATTTGTTTTTCAGCCATTCAAAGGACCAAGAAGGTGCATTATATGTACAGATGGGTGTCAAATCAAAGGAAAAACAGAAGGATCTGTCGTACTGTGAATAACATTTTGCTGAATCCACATCTCTTCCCTTCCTGGGAAAGGTGACTGCAAGTACGAAGTTATTCTAACTCATCACCTATACTGTGATGAAACATTTCTATCCTGATGGGAGTCGTCTCTTCCAGGATGACCCTGACCCCATCCACAGCGCATCAGCGCTCACTGAATGATTTGATGAGTATGAAAATGATGTTAATCATATCCTATAACCCTCATAGTCATCAGATCTCAACCCAGTGGACCCAACCCATGTTAGATAGGGGAGGGAAGATCTTTGGGAGAATTGATGTTCATCTCTCCAGTACAGTTCCAGAGATTCACAGAATCTATGCCAAAACACATTGAAGCTGTTATGGTAACTTGTGGTGACCCAAAAACTTAAGACTCTTTATGCTGTTTTTTCTCCATTTAATTTGGTAAGTCTGTCTGTATGTGCATGTTGTCACAATTTTTTATGATATAATGATGTAGAGTTGCTAGTGACTTTTGATGCACCACACTAATACTCAGAATGTGACTAGTGTGCTGTGCAGTTACGAGGTAACAGAAGCAATCGCTTGTTTGTCAGAGACTTGCAAGAGTGTGTGCGTTCTTCTAAAAAGTTATAGCTTCAATAAACATGCCAGCTTCTGGCCTGCATGAGTTAGTGTGCGGTGTTATGAACAGTAGGAGTTAGGTTCAGTCCAGCCAATATCACACTGTGATTTTTCCATGAGTAGGGCCACAAATATACACAAGGAACATATTGTTTTAGGATGCTCAATCTTTTAAACATGTAGTCATTTTTTTCATTCTTGAAGAATGGTCTGTGGTTTATTAAAGATCTTTTGGTAATTGTAATGTGATATATGAGCTCAACATGAGCTCATACTCAACATGGTCTAATATACAAATTCAACATTAATAGTTAAGCTTAAAGAGAGCAGCAAGGTTAACACTTTTCAATTTTTATGACCTTATTTATATCAAATCACTTTTACTTTTGAGAGTTTTATGTAAGGTTGGGCAATGGAATGACATGTTAAGCCAAACTGATTCTCACAGTGGAGATTTTAAGAGCTGGAAAGCTATGGGTGTGGCAGTATGTTCTCTGATATTAATAAGAGAAAGGCAAGCCACCCAGCGTGTGTCCTAGTCAGCATTCTGAAGCTTAGGTGACAATGAGTTTGAGGATTAGGGAATGCCATCAGGAATGTCTTCAGAAAGGCTTTTCCTTTTAGAAGGTTCAGGGTCAGCAGTGCACATGATCTACTGATGAATACATTAGATATCTTTTAGTTTTTATCAATAATCATTAGATTAAAGTTCCAGGCAAGGGTAAATGTCACATTTGTGGCATTTATTTTAATAACATTTAAGCCTCATTATTATATGCATCACTGAGAACATTAACAGAATACAGCTTAATATTTAAAGTTCATGTCCTTATTTCAGAGCTGGAAAAGGGTTTAATATATTACACTTCTGTTATAGTTTCTCATGTCGCCAAAAGCTGGGAGTAAATCACAAAAACACAAACAGGATAATCCAAGAGCAATGCAGTCATCACAAGCATGACTGTTTTACTGCATTCATGTTTTAGTGATAAACTAACTGAGACAATGTACGAGGGTTACTCAAATGAAAACCTTTGTTTCGCATTGTTTATTGCAAATAGGTGTCACAAAAGCATATAATTTCTCTACATAATCCTCATTTCATTCAATGTCAGTATTCCAGCACTTAACAAGTGTCCGGATTCCACTAGAAAAAGAAAAAAAAATTCAGTTGAATTATAATTTATGTCGCACTTTTAAGGTTTTCATTTGACTCACACTTGTAGTTTGAGCTGAATGGGAAAGATGCATTGTTGGGGGTGGCAAAGCTAAAGGTCATGACTTTTTCAGGCTAACGTTGATTTCCCCAGGTCAAGATGAGAATGTTGTCTACACATTACTGAGGGTCCTTGAAAAAAAAAACATGCCACATTGTTGTCTTTCACCTCAGCCACTAAGTAAACATGCCACCCTTGTGAAAGAAACACTATGGGGGCATTTTAAAAGCACAACAGTTCGTTAGCCGGCTTTGTTTGCAGATGCTTTGTGTGTGGGGCCATTCCTTCATGTGAAATTTCAGTGTTGTGTTACATTTAAAAGGTCGTGCTGAGAGATAGAAGACGAAGTCAAATAATGGATTAATGACTTAAAAGTAGCTTAGGGTTTGGGGCTGAAAAAAGACATTTTATTAACTATGGAACAAACATGGGTGGGTCATCCCTTGGCCCCCATGTGACACTTATTATGTTAAGGATGATGAGCTAAGTTAATGAAAACTATTTGAATTCAGTAATTATCTCCCACACTCAAGTAAGCAGCTTGAATAATATTGTAAAGAAATCAGTATTATTTTACATTAAGATTCCCTTAACTGACATTACAGTATTTAACACAATAGTTAACATGAACAAACCACAACCACAGCATTAATACACATTAAAAAATATACCAGCAAAGTAAGTAACACTTCATTAATAACTGATGTGCTTAGATAATAAAACAAATAACCTAAATAATGAATACCTGTATTAATTAATGTCTATATCATCAATGAGTAAAATGAAACCAGCAATGATCAACACAGTATGAACTAACACCTTAATGAACATGTCTGGGTTTGTTAATTGGAGAAATTCAGAATGTAGGCTGAAAAGCAACTTTTAATATTTACATCTGGAGACCAGAGATCAGTAAGTTATCAACATTGACGAACATTCTGATATATTATGTTGTGATTTTTAGATGTATAACAGATAATAAGGCTTTGTATCCACTGATTTCACAATACTTCTCATTTCTAAAATGTTCAAATCACAATTATCTGCCTAGGTAATTTTCACATTATCCTTTCAGATTTTAATATTGCATTTGCATTCCTTATTGGAAAATGTTTTAGATTTTCATATTCAACATTTCCTGTTTAGTTTGCCAGGGACAGTCTGAGACTACAGAGGAAGTAACACATCAAACAAGTGCGATCGTAAAGCTTAATAGCACTCAGACGTTCTCTGGAGGAGCAACTGATCCAAGTATCACAAACTCCACAAACAGCCCAGCTACTGAGGGTAAGAACTCTCCTAAAGACACTTTCCATGTGCACTTTCCATGTGTCTTTTACTATGCTCATACAAATTCAGTCATACTATTTAAGTGAGCATATTAACCATCATTATAAACATATTCAATAAGACATATGCACCATATATAAAATTAGTATAAAGCAACTGTGAATATAGTGCAGAATATTGTCCATTAAAAAGAGAAAGGATAAATAATAAAGGAGTCAATACTCTTTATGCAACTATGTGTACCTGTGTCTACACAAAGTCATCTAGTCTTGCTCTGAGAGAATACAGTACGCAGGATTATCAAGCACATTTACTCATTGCTAATCATAATATGGGCTACTTCCTAATATCTTTATTCATAACCATTACAATGTTATCTTTTTACAGTTAATCAAGTTACTGATCAACCTAACCCTTCAACCCAGGATATACTCACACTGTCAGCAGGATTGCAGAGAGACACAGCCGTCATCGATGAACATAATCGTGAAACCCTATCTACTCCTGAGACAACCACATCACAATCTGTGGTGCATGGACATGATGATCAAATTCCACAAGGGGTGAGTGATTCTCACATGCACTGTGTTTGTGAGAATAATTCTAAAATTCATTCAAAAAAAATTCAAGAAACCACAAAAAAAAATGTATATAAAAACAATATATCCACACATATATACAATTTTTCTCAGAATGGTACATGTGTGGACAAGGAGGTAGTGAATGTTAAGCTGTGTTGCGTCAGTAACACTTGGTGGTAACACTTTAAAAATAACAAATCATAGGTAACTACGCAGGAACTAAGTAGGAACGAATGAGTAGTTCTTCTTTAACACGTGTCTTTTTCATAACTTGTTAATTACTCAGTATGTTGGAAGGAGTTCACTCTTAACTGTGCAGTAATTACCGAGTCTTAAGAAGTAATTACAGAGTCTTATGTATCTCATGCAAAACTACCAGCTAACTATGACCTTTTTATAATAACTATTGATTAATTGCTGATCACAATAGCATTAATTCCCAATAGCCAAGCCTTACATTCCTCCTGGAGATCTCCTACCTAACCTCTCCTAACCTATTCCAGTACCTCCGTGTCTAAACTGTAAATGTCTATATGAGTTATTACAGGGCTCCTCAGAGGAACATAGGGTCAGAGTGTTGTTTTAATTTAGCCAGTCTTAGTCTAAAGAGAGCAATGGACAACAATAATCTACAGAAGGACAAGGTTGTAATTTAACAATGAGTAACAAGTATTCTTCATTAACATTCTTTCAATTTTTTTTTGTAAATAATTTTCTTTAAAATAACAAAAATAATGTGTAATACTATTCCAGATCATCATTAGCTACTGAAGAACAACACAGTAACAATTCATTCATTAGTAATAAGTTTCAGTTTATTGTTTAAACTCATATCCATATAGTTAAAATACATGCAAACAACATTCTCAACTTGGAGCTGTTATGGTACAAACAGTAGGCGCTGTATCTGTAAAATGGAGATCCTGCAATGTTAAATGCTGTGATATCACAAGCGCAGCTGAATTCTCAAATTATAATGTCATTAATTTTATATAACAGTATGGCTCTGACAGTAGTTCCATCTCTAAGATAATTGATAGGTTTATATTAATGTGCTTGTTCTAACATGATATCACTTCTATAGTATACACAGGAACTTGTATGGTGAATGCTCCACATAATTTAAGGCTAATAAATAGATTTTAAATTTCTGTTGTTTAACAAAGAAAAATGTATCGTTGCGAAAGAAAAAAAATACTAATTAATAAATATCACATAAATATTTTGATTCTTGATACAAGAAAGTCTTCAGGACAGAGGAGTTTACACTTTGGGGTTTCTCATTAAGCTGCATGACAAGCAGCTACAAAATCTAAAACTTTTAATACATGCAATAAACAATTTAAAAAACTTAGTTCAAAAGTATGGATTTCTGTAGGACTGATATAATTATGAGAATAAATGATTTACATGCTTATTTTGTCTTTGCTTTATATTTTAATAGATGCAGTAGGCTATTAGAAAGCACTTTGCATTCTAGCATTAGAACATGCATAGCTAGAAATATACATTACTTAGAGCTTATAACTTCTCTTAAACACCAACAGCTTAGTGTGAGGCAACAGGAAGTAGATGAATTGTTTTAATTTCTTGTAAGCTTAAAATGGATGTAATTGCCATTTTGCCAGGGAAGGAAGCTTCAGTTAGGAAAGATTAATGTGTGGGCTAAGGCGGTTTGGGGTGATTTAGTGTATGGGGCCAGAAAATGGAGATCCTGTTCCACTTGCCACTTTATGGCAGAGCTAAATTATCTTTTCACACAACAGTGAAGAAACAGGTGCTTCCACTCCCAGTGGCCTTGGGTTATGACCACCAAGGCACAGGAAGTGGAGAGAAGGTCTGTGGAGTAAGATGTGGAATCTGTAAAATAGATTGTCCCATTGGTAGGGATGGTGAGAATAATAGCAAAGAAAAGAACTGTTTTCTCATTAGGCATAAAATTGCCTACTATAATACATGATATATTGTTCATTGTGACAGATGTTGAATATTCTATCAGAATGAGGTTTTTTTAGGGCTTTCCTCCGACCATTTTGAAAGCCACACCCATGTCCCACCCAGGACTGGCAGAGGCTCTTCATATGGAATGTAATACCTGCTTGCTAAAGAAAGGAATCAGAGGCGATTTCTATTATTGTAACTCATACTTCATTCCCCAGCTAGGAACCACATTACAGACAGACCTACATTACAATAATGTTTGGACACGAGCTGCTTCACACATAGTGGTGAACTGTTTGAATAGCCTAAAAACCTTTACCTATGTGCTGCGTGCACTACTCAGCAAGAACTGGAAGTAGCGGTAGAAGAAAAATATGGTGGGTCACAAGTATTCTGATGATAGGAATGTATGAGGCTATGTCATGAGAGTTACCCTCATCTCAGCTAAACACTAAAGAGAATACACATGAGTAAAATTAATGTATCTACCATTGCATGTACAGATGGGTGACAAGCTAAAAAAAAAACAAAAAAAAAAAACTGGTGGCTCTGTTAGTCTGTAGGAGGCATTTTGTTGGCATTGTCCGGATCCACTTGTTCTCTTAGAGAGAAGAGTCACTGCAATCAAAACAAGGTCAATACAGTCACAACCAATACAAGGTTCTTCTGTCTGCTCACATTTATCCAGTGATGAAACATTTCTATCCTAACAGGAGTGATCTCTTCCAAGATAACTGTTGCCCCCATTCACAGGGCAGGAGGTCCCATTCACAGGGCAAGAGGTCCCACTGAATGATGAGTGTGAAATTTATCAAATCCGTAGGCTATGGCATTCACACTCACCAGATCTCAACAGAATTGAACACTTCTGGGAGATTTTGGACCGATTTTTCGGTCTTTCTGGCTCTCCACGAACAACATCAAAACACCAATATGCACCTGAATAAGAGGGCTTTGGCTGAATGCATGTTGTGATGACGTTACATGATGCATTTCGCCCAAATCTGCGGAAAGTCTGCGGTAATTTTGAAAGATTGCAAGCTCCTCCAAATATTGCGGAGTTTACTTGATTTTGCGTTAATTTCTGCAATCTGCGATAAGGAATATCTTTTGCAAGAATGGTGTTCATGACTCCAGTTCAGTTTTAGAGACACCTTACTATGGCGATTTATATTATTGTTTGACACACATCTGTATTTTAACTATTTAGGTAGATAATTCAGAGACACTAAAATATTTTATAGAAAGATTTAATAAAACAAAAGCAAAACAGTTATTAATGTGTAAACACAAATATACACAAGTATTGCACACATTTGAATATGCACTGATCAAGGCTAGGCAAGTCACAGATGCTTACAAACTGGAGTTTACAAGGTAGGGAATGGGTTTGGACTGTACTCTGCTCTGTCCCACCCTGTGACTAAAGGAATATGTGTCAAAAATGGATTCACTGTGAAGCTCTGGAAAGGTTTGCAGTGTTTTCATACAGATTCATGCACATACTGCTGTTTTCGAGCCCATATTTTCTTGATCATGGTCCTGGGAATAAAAGAGAAGAAGAAGGACAGAAAGAGAGAAAATGATAATCTGTCTTCATTGGCCCTATAATCCCCAACCCTTATGACTTCAAAATGAGGGAGTGATTCATAAATGCTTCCAGAGGCATGTCAGCACTGATATCCAAATCTGGATCATATTATCTCTTATTCTCTTATACCACATTTTTACCACATTATATTAGTTAGTCCATATTAAATACTGGTAGTGCACATTTGAAGTGTCACTTCATGTTGGTGCCAATCTAAACACATTGCATTCCTAATTATGACATATTAGGTTATTCAGTATCACTTTACTTGGATAGTCCACTGTGGACACTCTATAAACAGTCAGCAAACCATGTGCAGACTGTCAAAAGTCTGTCAGGTGACTTTCATCAACCAATCTATTAACTAATTCTAAACAATATATCAATATTTTATGGTTGGTTATATTTAATACAGTAGATAATGTGTACACTCTTGGGCAAAAAAAATGGGGCCAAGCCCAAAATGGCAAAATATTAACCTTTTAATGATCTTAACAACAAATCATTGGTCAGGAAATTAGCAAGAATTAAACAATTAAATAAAGGAACTTTGTATGAGATAGCATTTACCTTTGATTTCTTTAAATATTTGAGCCTTGTGGCGCTTGATGGGCTGCATCAGGTGTGGCAGATAACCAATAATCACCAATCTTTTAAGAAGAAACATCCCAGAAGATATTTTTGGGAAATTTTGTACATCTAGACATGTGTTAGTTTGAATTTTACATCAAACATTTTAATCATTATCATGATTTTACCTTTGCATATGAGAAGACTATATAAGTGAATTTCCCTGTTTCTAGCTTTTCCCCAAACAGTTCACTGCAGCAAAATGAGGAAATGGTGGCACAGGAGCTCTCAGGAGTGCATTTGTTTAATTCTTGCTAATTTCCTGCCCAATGATTTGTTGTAAAGACCATTAAAAGCTTAATATTTGCCATTTTGGGCTTGGCCCTTTTTTGCCCAGGAGTGTACACTATCACATTGTCCCTTTTATATATTTAATGACATGTTGAAAAACAGATAAATATCATTTGTTTAAATTTGTTGTGGTTTAAATTTGTCAGCTGATAGGATGGTTCTTGACAGTCTGTAGGTGGTTTGTAGCGTGTCTAAAATGTAGAGTGTCTACCAAAATCAGGTGATACTGTGTATTCATAAGCTACTGCAGTTTTTATTTAATGAACATAACTGCAGCATTATGACAAAAACACAATGCAGTTTTTGTTTTGTTTTGTTTTTTTACCAGTTTCAATTTTATTCTAAAAGCTAAGTAACAGTAATTGCAGAACATGATGGGAAGGTGATTGTCCAGAGAACCAATCTCCACTGCTGCTGAAAATGGTGCTCTAGGGCTGCCTTCAAATGAACTGAACTGTGGTGTGGTCCGCATCAAGGATGGTTCAGTATATATGACAAAACAAATCTGTGATTTTTACACAAAAAAAGCAAATTAGTAGAATTACTTAAATGTTTTAAGTTCTGTATTAAATTACTTCATACTCATTATGTGGCTAAAACCCAAAGTGTATATATTTACTTACTTTACTGAGTTAAATTTACTATTATCTTTCTGTTTACTTGAAACGATTGCAAACTAAAGTGGGGACGCGTTTTTTTTTTTTAACTCGATTTGCGTACATGTTCACAGAACTTTAAGCTGATTTAATTTTGCCTGTTATGGATGAATTGTTTTCAATATTTCTTGTTTTGTGTCAGCTTTAAGGCCTAAGGCTGTTATATAATGAAATGTTTTGAAAGATCAAGTGTTTCAGTAAAGTTTTCTTGGTTCACCCTCTTTGCGTTTCTCAGCCAGGTGTATGGTGTGCCCATGCACATGCCTTTGTTCATTAATCATTTTGCATGCTCTCAGTTCTCTGCGTATGAAGGCTGATGTGACTGTATTTACTCATTGGTGTACTACTTCTGTTTGGAACCATTAAACATGTTAGTGACCATTAAGTAGCCATGACATTATTTAGATAGTGTGTTCTTTATACAGTGTTGAGGTTTATGTAGCTTATTTAACTCAACTTGAAGAAAAATGTACTTTTAGAGCAAGTAAATTTCTAGTTAACTTTGCTTGTATTTTTGTGGAAATTGTTACCACACTTTTCCTGAGTAAATGTCATTCTTTTTTCACCCAATGGTGCCATCTCTCCCCCAGGTAAGCAACACGGACGTA
This sequence comes from Pangasianodon hypophthalmus, assembly GCF_027358585.1. Lineage (NCBI taxonomy): Eukaryota > Metazoa > Chordata > Actinopteri > Siluriformes > Pangasiidae > Pangasianodon > Pangasianodon hypophthalmus. The sequence goes on from NC_069725.1 coordinate 17,800,482, forward strand.
CCCAGCATTCCACATGATGAAAAAATTAATCACTCCAGTCCACTTTCTTCCATTGCTCCACGGTCCATTCCTGATACTCAGGTAGGTGTTTTTCACCAGTTTCAATTTTATTCTAAAAGCTAAGGAATAGTAATTGCAGAACATGAAGGGAAAGTGTACATCAAACTTACAGCAAAAGGTGTGTGTTGAGACACACAGCAGTATGACCTCTTAGGTCATTTTCACACTAGCATATTTTGGTCCTTTAAAACCCAGAGTTCAGTACAACTGATGAAGTGTGAATGCTGTTTTTTTTTTACCTGGGAATTGTCCAGAGAACCAATCCCCACTGTGTTCTAGGGTTTGCTTCAACTGAACTGTTGTGCGATCCGCATCGGGGCCTCATTTATCAACACTGAAAAAAAATGATTCAGTGGTTCAGTATATATGACAAAACAAATCTATGATTTTTACACAAAAAAGCAAATTATTAGAATTACTTAAATGCTTTAAGTTCTGTACTAAATTAATTCATATAAATATGTGGCTAATAACCAAAGTTTATATTTTACTTACATTACTGTGTTAAATTTACTATTAGTTTGCAAGTGCAAATATTGCAGTATTGCAAGTGCCCTATGACCCTGTTGCCAGTTCACTGGTTGTCCTTCCTTGGACCACTTTTGGTAGGTACTAACCATTGCATACCAGGAACTGTTATGTTAAGACCTGTTGTTTTGGAGATGCTCTGACCCAGTCATCTAGCCATCACAATTTGGCCCTTGTCAAAGTCACTCAGATGACCATTTTTCCTGCTTCCAACACATCAACTTTGAGAACTAACTGTTAACTTGCTGCCACCCCTTGACAGGTGACACTGAAAAACTCCTAAAAAAGTAAATTTAACTAGCAATTTTCTTGTTTTAAAAGTACATTTTACTCAAATTTGAGTTAAATGAACTACATAAATCCCAACACTATATATATTTTATAGAAAAACTACATGTAAAAGTGCCATTTTTTGCTTTTTAAAGTGAAGTTGTTTACTTTACTGTAGGCTTTTATTTATGCAAATGAGTGTGGCCATGCACAAGCACACCAATTTAGAATGTGTGGGATTTATCAATGGCCATTGCTTACAGCTATACATACACAAGTGTGATAAATACCAATTTTCTTGTACGTACACGTGGCTCTTAAGCACAAATTTAGTACTTGTTTTACTCACTCTTTGATAAATGAGACCCCAGGTGTGGAAACTATCTGTGCTCAGCGCTACATGTAACATGATTGGTTCAACTTTATGCTGAGTATTACTTCCTGTTTTTACTTTTTGATGCTGGGGACAGGGTTATTATGTTATTAACAACTTACTAATTATTATTACTAATTATTATTAAATAATTATCACATACAACATAGGCAACTATACCATATAAGAGCAGGTACTGTAAATGCTTCCTAGGTGAGCACTCATGGTAGAGTTTAGCTATTCCTAGCAAAGACATAGTAACTCAGTGCAGATAAGTGGACATGGAAAAAGCCTTATTAGCCTTTCATGTTATATAAAAGCACATAGCTTTACTCATTTCAATTCAAGAAATTCTGCCCTGATAAGGATTATGGATTACACCTTATATTTATTATTACAGTTTCCAGAACAGATTAAACAAAAAGCAGCAGTCATAGTGGTGTTATTTAACAGTATTACATATTACTATTAACCATTTCTTTAAAAAAAAAAAAAGCAATGGCTAGGTTTCTTTTTAACTGTAAAAAAAGTTCTCGGTCATATTTACAGGGCAAAGACATGTTAATTTAACCTCTAATTCTCAGGTAAGAATGTGAAGCAAATCCAAAACATTACTGACAATATAGAGACTGAGATTGTACTGCCATCAGATAAACCCTGCTTTAGTGTAATATGAAGCCTTGAGGAAAGTATGACATGATGTGTGTATTCACTGGGGTGAAGATTCTCAATGAGAACTCCTGGATGAACTTTCTCCACCGAAAGGCCCATTACTGACATCAATTACACCCAACATATGCACCCATCCCTACTTTATCCATTTTTACACAAAAAAGCAAATTAGTAGAATTACTTAAATGTTTTAAGTTCTGTATTAAATTAATTCATACTCATTATGTGGCTAAAACCCAAAGTGTATATATTTACTTACTTTACTGAGTTAAATTTACTATTATCTTGCAAGTGCTCACAAAACTAGAAAAAAAAAAAGAAGTAATGTTTACTTGAAACGATTGCAAACTAAAGTGGGGACGCGTTTTTTTTTTTTAACTCAATTTGCGTACATGTTCACAGAACTTTAAGCTGATTTAATTTTGCCTCTTATGGATGGATTGTTTTCAATATTTCTTGTTTTGTGTCAGCTTTAAGGCCTAAGGCTGTTATATAATGAAATGTTTTGAAAGATCAAGTGTTTCAGTAAAGTTTTCTTGGTTCACCCTCTTTGCGTTTCTCAGCCAGGTGTATGGTGTGCCCATGCACATGCCTTTGTTCATTAATCATTTTGCATGCTCTCAGTTCTCTGCGTATGAAGGCTGATGTGACTGTATTTACTCATTGGTGTACTACTTCTGTTTGGAACTATTAAACATGTTAGTGACCATTAAGTAGCCATGACATTATTTAGATAGTGTGTTCTTTATACAGTGTTGAGGTTTATGTAGCTTATTTAACTCAACTTGAAGAAAAATGTACTTTTAGAGCAAGAAAATTTCTAGTTAACTTTGCTTGTATTTTTGTGGAAATTGTTACCACACTTTTCCTGAGTAAATGTCATTCTTTTTTCACCCAATGGTGCCATCTCTCCCCCAGGTAAGCAACACGGACGTACCCAGCATTCCACATGATGAAAAAATTAATCACTCCAGTCCACTTTCTTCCATTGCTCCAGAGTCCATTCCTGATGCTCAGGTAGGTGTTTTTCACCAGTTTCAATTTTATTCTAAAAGCTAAGGAATAGTAATTGCAGAACATGAAGGGAAAGTGTACATCAAACTTACAGCAAAAGGTGTGTGTTGAGACACACAGCAGTATGACCTCTTAGGTCATTTTCACACTAGCATATTTTGGTCCTTTAAAACCCAGAGTTCAGTACAACTGATGAAGTGTGAATGCTGTTTTTTTTTACCTGGGAATTGTCCAGAGAACCAATCCCCACTGTGTTCTAGGGTTTGCTTCAACTGAACTGTTGTGCGATCCGCATCGGGGCCTCATTTATCAACACTGAAATCCCAACACTAAATCCCAACACTATATATATTTTATAGAAAAACTACATGTAAAAGTGCCATTTTTTGCTTTTTAAAGTGAAGTTGTTTACTTTACTGTAGGCTTTTATTTATGCAAATGAGTGTGGCCATGCACAAGCACACCAATTTAGAATGTGTGGGATTTATCAATGGCCATTGCTTACAGCTATACATACACAAGTGTGATAAATACCAATTTTCTTGTACGTACACGTGGCTCTTAAGCACAAATTTAGTACTTGTTTTACTCACTCTTTGATAAATGAGACCCCAGGTGTGGAAACTATCTGTGCTCAGCGCTACATGTAACATGATTGGTTCAACTTTATGCTGAGTATTACTTCCTGTTTTTACTTTTTGATGCTGGGGACAGGGTTATTATGTTATTAACAACTTACTAATTATTATTACTAATTATTATTAAATAATTATCACATACAACATAGGCAACTATACCATATAAGAGCAGGTACTGTAAATGCTTCCTAGGTGAGCACTCATGGTAGAGTTTAGCTATTCCTAGCAAAGACATAGTAACTCAGTGCAGATAAGTGGACATGGAAAAAGCCTTATTAGCCTTTCATGTTATATAAAAGCACATAGCTTTACTCATTTCAATTCAAGAAATTCTGCCCTGATAAGGATTATGGATTACACCTTATATTTATTATTACAGTTTCCAGAACAGATTAAACAAAAAGCAGCAGTCATAGTGGTGTTATTTAACAGTATTACATATTACTATTAACCATTTCTTTAAAAAAAAAAGCAATGGCTAGGTTTCTTTTTAACTGTAAAAAAAGTTCTCGGTCATATTTACAGAGCAAAGACATGTTAATTTAACCTCTAATTCTCAGGTAAGAATGTGAAGCAAATCCAAAACATTACTGACAATATAGAGACTGAGATTGTACTGCCATCAGATAAACCCTGCTTTAGTGTAATATGAAGCCTTGAGGAAAGTATGACATGATGTGTGTATTCACTGGGGTGAAGATTCTCAATGAGAACTCCTGGATGAACTTTCTCCACCGAAAGGCCCATTACTGACATCAATTACACCCAACATATGCACCCATCCCTACTTTATCCATTTCTCTCACCATATTCCCTTTCGCTCTTGTCCTTGCTTTCATTCTCTCAGAACTGGAAGTCATCTTCTGCCTGAGGCAGAGTAGCAATTACATTCATACAAGCATAAATGCACACAATGGGCCTCGGTTATCAATCTTTTAGTTAAATGTTATTTAAACAAACCAAAACTAAGAGTAAAGCCTGAAAAACAGAAGGCCAATAATATAAAACAACTGGTTTTACCACATTTTCTTGATTGTGTTCTTAGCCCCTGACCAAGTGAACTAGCATGAGGATGTGTTTTTGATAGAGACTACAAAGCACTTCTATAAGTCGCTCTGGATATGGGCATCTGTTAAATGCTCTAAACGTAATAAAAATAAGCAATTATACTCGACAGCATATTCCATATACAAAAGTGCGTAATGCATGCAAATTATATGTTTTGGACTCGATCAAGTCGAGATTTACATAAATTAGCCGTCTTATGTGTAAATTTATACACACTCGGGAGCATGGGTAGGAAACGAACATTTTACCAAATTTACAGGATTTTCATGAATACCAAATTTCTTGTGTAAATGCTTGTACTAACAATTTATACATAAATCCATTCATATGTTTGATAAATGAAGCCCAATGTTTTGCCAAGCAATATAAGTGGGCTCTTGATGGTCTCCATACCCCAGTGCTTGTGCCTGGTATTTAACTTTTAGAGAAACTACAACGAGAACATAACAGTAGTTAAAGAGCTCTCTGTACAACTCAGTGTCAGTAACAGTCCTTCTGCACCTAACCTCGAAGGCATACTTACAGTGGCATAAAAGCAATCTGTGCTGATATATAAGGTTATGATCACCAGCAAAGTGTCACCAAGTACCTGCTATAAATATCTGTAGCTAATTCATTTGTCATTTTGTGTGCAGTCTGGACAACCGCATGTGTTTGTGCCCGTACTGGTGTGCGGGTTAATCCTTGCTGCTGCCCTGATCGGAGGATATGTAGTGAGGAACCGCTATTGCAGAAAGGCCAGTGGCATGAAACTAGTGAGTACAAATCACACATAAACACACACAAGATCTTCTTTCAACTCCAATAAATCAAATCCTTTCTTCTCTCCAATGACCATATGACACAGTGGTGGGCCACTTTTCACTTACATAGTAGTGTGTGTTGCACTGGTGTAAGTGTATCAGGTACAGCAACATGGCTGTTTTCTTCCCTAACCAGCCAACTGTAGTCAGAGAATGATTGAAAGAAACTGTGATAATTAGATACACTACCATATCACCAATTGCCAGTGTCTCAGGTGTGCTGAGAATAGTCCACAACCCAAACAGGTTCAAAAGTTGAATGCTTTTAACAGAATTCAAATGTACTCAAATACATTAAAATAAAATGGAATGATTTTGACTGAAATTAGAAGTTATGATGTTTTTCTATAACAGGGGCTCACACTTAATTTCATGACAATTCGTATTAAAAAAATGTTACTAAGGGGATGGGTTAGTATTTGTAACCTTTGTTCACCTATGTTCATTTAAATTAATGAGAATTTTAATGGGACCCATTTTTTTTTTTGTTTAAAGTACATTTTTTAAAGTAACTTCCATTTCTTTAAATGTAACTATAAAAAAATGAAGAACAGGAGAGCTCGATAGGCAGTAACAGTACTAAGATGATTGGTTGTGGAAACCATACAAATTGGTATAGATTTTCATTGGATATTTTGAATATACTTATAAAATAAACAGAATAACAACTGATAGTCCAGGCAGAAGAAAATATTATTCAAGTAATGAAGTTCAAGATTTGTAACACGTACATTACAAGGTGTAAATAAAAATCTAATGAATAAAAGGCATTTTATTTTTCATGTAGTGGTTCTTGAGTAGGACTGCAAGTATTCATTTTCATTAATAGTTAGGCAAAGTACTAATCTCCGAAAAGACTACAAGTATTTTCCCCCACTATGCTCATAATGCGTATGATGTCCAAGCATTTATAATCTAATGCTAGACTTTCTGTGTGTCAGTAAATATCTTTCCTGTCTCTACATCAGCTGGTGGGTGCTTTAATTAGAGCACACTCATTTGAGCTTCAAGTTATTTTCAAGTGGATTTTGGTGTAGAAGTGATGTTTTCCTGGAGAAGTGTTACTAGGCTTGTGATTAAGTGGTGAGCATCTGACACCCTATCAGAAGAAGTTTTTCTCAGCACACACCACTGTATCACAGCATTATCAGAGTGAAATATTACCATTTTTATAGACATGTCAAATTGCTACACGTTTATCAGTAATGAAGCTCATTTTAAAAAAGTGCACGGCTCTTAACTTCTTACAGAGACTGAAAAAAATGAGGCTGTAATTTGGCTGATTAATGGAGCTATTGGAAGTAATATAGTACTAACAATGTTTGCGTCATACACAGTAAAAGAGGTTAAATGGGTGCTAACAGTTCATTTCCTGGAACACATTCTTATTTATCATGGGCATGTTGCATGTGGAGAAATTATTCTTTACCCAGTGCTTGGTATGTGTTTTCCCCCAGGCAGAGGAGTCGTACATGACTGATGAAGATAACCAGGGCAACACTCTGGTGTCTGTTGCTCCTCTGAACCCACCTGAGAGCTCGGAGAAACCAAGCCAGAATGGCGAGTCCCTAGAAGCCGTGAAGATCCAAAATCCTCCTGCCGCCACCAATGGTCACTCTACCACCAAAGCTGACACTGAGCTGTGAGAGTCCGTCTCAACTACACAGGCTCTGGGTCAAAGTTCACCATCCCAGGCCTACAAACAACACTAGGGAACTGAAAAAAAAAATACTCTCTTTATCTCAATACAATTAGTACATAATGAGGGTTATTGATAGTTATTATAATGTAATTTGGAAATGGCTCTTGATGATGATGATGACCAGTTGGGTGGGTTTCCCAAAACGTTTGTAATGCTAAGTACATCGTTATCTCGTTCATAAGAATGTTCTTTAATTAACAAGCCTTTACCGAAACTCTTTACTAATGTAGTGCGTCAACTTGTTTGTAAATTAATGAGTAACCTGATCGTTTTTCATGAAATACTTGGTTATTTGGAGCCTGCATGCAGTTCTACCTCAAAAAGGCAGAGGCCACTCATTTTTATGCAAAAAAGCCTCACAGTTGTATGGAGTGACTGTGATCTATTGCCCTGGTGTTAACTTGCTTAATTAGCATCTGTGAGTGTTCAGAGTGTAGTAGATTCAAACCACAGCTTCGTTCACTGTCTGTGTGGGGTTACACGTTGTTCTTTATTAATCATGTTAGCTATACAAAACTGCATTTAAAACTGTGTTCATGTAAATCTATTCACATGGAACCAACAAGCATAAGAAATGAATTTATGTTGAAGTAACATATTTTGTTTGTGTAGAATCAATGTACAATTCAATTAACTTTCAAGCAAATTCAATGAACTTTTTTAATGTAGCTTTTGTACTACCTTTGTCGTTGCTGTTGTTGTGTACACTGAAAAAAAATCACTGAAATTTACTTGATTCAAATGTGTATTGGTTCCATGTGAATGAATTGATTTGCATTAACACAGGACTCGGGAGCTGAGAGGCAGTGACGCTACCCACTAGACTACTATACTGCATTTGGTAACAGCTCACACTCATTCCACATAAGTCAAGCTGAAAGATTAGATTAAACCTAGCATAAGCAATAACTGTGTGATGAGTAACTGAACATCTCTAAACAGCTGCGCTGATGAAAGAAAATTCAAAAAATTTAAGCATAATAACAAAAGATTTCACAAATAAAACACTACACAGAGAGGGTAGATATCCCAGAATGCACTGCCATGAATAATTAAGTGCTAAAAGCCAATCAGGCACTTCCAGGACCACAATATGTAAACTGTACATTTAATGTAAACGTTATATTTTCTCTTAAATCTGACAATATATTGCATTTTTTCAGCGTTGCCCTTCCAGACAAACGTAATTTCTGTTGTAAATGGTTATTTACAAACATCAACATCTGTTTATGCCGTGTAAAGTCATTGATTCATCTAAAAAATTTACCTCCAGACTGTGAATCGAATGTTTGACTATTGACTCGTGCGGTGTGCAGACTCGACTCGGAGTGGGCGGAGCCAACAAAGAACTACTTACAACTCAATCTTTAAATCTCTCATAACGAAAGCTCCCAGGAAATACTCACTAAATAAGCTCATACTTAACATATGTCTTTCTTAAAGTTGTTTGTTATTCGCTAAGATTCATCGTTGTTGGGAAACCCACCCCAGGTTCTTATCTTTTTATCTGGTTATATCCTTTACCCTTCCCACACACAATCAAACCTTTTATGAATATCTAGTTGTTAACTTCTACATAAAAAATTAAGTTAAAAATAAAGTTTGGTTGTTTGGGTGATGATAAAAAAACAGCAGTTAAAATATTACATAATGTTGTTATATGATATAGTATTATATAATGCTAGTCTATTATAATGTGAAGAGTGCAAGTGCTGTGGCTCTCTGAGCTGATGTTGAATAATGGTCTTGGGTGGGTGTCCTTCAATAAGATTGATTGCTGGCTTCCATAAGTGTATACAGACTTGGACAGAGTTAGTCCCTGTTCGTGTCCCAATGTTCCACAGTTTCCTAACCCTCCACATGGCTCTCTGTTCAAGAGCACACTTCTTCTTGGGTCATCCAATGAAGAAATGATCAAATTGAATCACATGGGAGTTCTGTTTGCTTGTTCTTTTTTTATGCACATGTGTGAATTGTATTTCTAAAGTTTCAGATGCCATGTGTGAATTATAAATATGAGTGATGCCATATTTCATTGGGTTGATATAAGAATGTGTACCTATGTTAACAGTACTGCTCAACCTTTGTTTATTAAACAATGTGACAATGTGATGACTTGGAGAGTTAAGGTGATTGCACAGCATTTGTTTGGTGCTGGACTTCATTCGCTAACAATTACCATGAACTCCTTTTCATCACTGCAAACCACAGCTCACACCGGACTTCAAAATCCTGTAAAACAACCAGGGCTTATAGGTGATTGATGAAGATGACCTTTTCAATGGACCAAGACACATTTTGGAATTGTATATTTGTCCTAAACCAGTATTATGCTCTTTTGTAATATCTCTGGAATGTCATAGTTGTAGTGGGCTATCCTGAAATCTGTCCTTCTTCTTTTATTTTAATGCAATTATTGATTGTTAATTGCCAATCAGCCAAAGGCAAACAATGAACAGAGCAGAGTCCCGCAGTTGGCTTAATGAGTACGTGGACTCCCATTGCAATAGGCGTAATGCTATCAATTGTTATAGCATGGCAGCCATGACTAGTAGTGTTCTGTTCTTTTATTTAATTCATCCTCCGTCTATATTTAACATTCCACTGTTCTGGGTCTGTGGTCTGTGTACTACAATTCTTATAAACTGAAGAACTTGTTTTGGTGTAAGTTTGGAATATGAATAAAGTTTTGGAAACTAAATTCAATTCATTTGAATTCAATTTTATTTGTATAGCACTTTTACTTTTACTGCACACAGACTAAAAAACATAAAGAACACATGCTTATTCAAAATAAAATGTAATAAAATAAAATAGCTTGGAGATCTGGAAAGGCTCTATAGCTTAAGTGCGAACAGCTGGCCTGTATAAGTATGAGTGATGACATCATGGTGAAGGGATTTATCTCTGCAATGAACCCCAGTAAGACCTCCTCAGCAGGATCAGCTATCCGTGTGTGTTTTTATCTGACTTAACCACTGAAATCTCTCCATTCTCAGAAACTGGATGGGGAAAAGCATTTCAGCATCATTCATAATCTTTTCATTAATGATTTACACAACATCCATATATTGTTCCCTGTTTTTAAGAATAAAGATCCTTTAATGATATGTAAGACATATGATTACACCCAAGCTGGAAAGAAAAATGATTAATCATTTATGCTTTTATTTGTATTGATAAAAATCTCTCCCCAGCAATCACAGGATGCACACATGATCTCCGGATCCTCCGCAGCCTTGGGAATGCACCATAAATTTGCCACTCTCAACAACAAGAGCACATCACAAAAACCTCCCTAAGGCCACAAGTTCATTGCCTCAAGAATAAACATATATAAAATTTTTAAAAATCCCCAAAATAGATAAAACTCACAGAAGTCAACTGGACCTGAGGCAATTATGTTGACATAGAATAATAACATTTAAATGCAATATGAAAAGACTTTTTTTTGTAAATTAACAGTCACTAGAGAGGGTCCCTGGAGGACTAGTGGTTAGGCCTTGGCACTCTCACTACTGCGGCCCAGGCTCGATTCCTGGCCAGGGAACCAACCCCAGCTACTGGGGTTGCACAAGACAGTTAACTCCCAGTGCCAGGCCCAAGCCCGGATAAAATTGGGGAGAGTTAATACATAAACATGGCATAAGAACTGTTCCAAATCAAATATGTGGCGACTCCTAACAGGAGCAGCCGAAAGAGCAACAACAACAACAAACAGTCACTAGAGAATAAATGTGTTTTGTCAAAGTGAGGTTGTGGAATCAAGAGGTTTGCTTTCTAGAGATTTGTATAAAGCAAGTCAACTGAAAACATGCAAGATGACTAGATAACATGTTCAAGACTTCACTGATGAAATAAATGATCACCTTCATATCATTTAAAATATATTGTGTGCCTTATTATGGCAAACTGAACTCGGTTTGCTGGATTAAAATCACTGATAATGATCACTGAAAAAAAGTGTTGTCTGTATGCTTCTCTTACTATATTGCCTCCCCAGCAGAGTTTTTCAGACTGATGGTATTCTTAGTCTGTGACCTAGTGAACCAGTATCAGGATGTATCTGTTGATAGAGACTTCAAAGCACTTCTGCAAGTCGCTCTGGATAAAGCTGTCTTCCAAATGCCATAAATTATAATCCGTGTGATAATCTTACTGATAATCATAATAGTTGGTGTCCATAGAAGTGATATAAAACCATTTAGAGCTTTGGGGCTGCATGTGTGATTGCAGGTCATAGTAGGAGTGGGGGATTAAACACAAACACACACACACACATACACACACACCAGGAGGGAGTTTTCTTATAGGGTGGGGGTCATTGCATGTTGTTGCAGCTGTGAGACCTGTCATGTTTTCTTTCACTCTTCACAGATTGACACAGGAATGGAAGGAGAGAATTGGGGAAGTTAAAAAAAAGAGAAATTGCTGTGTCAGGGTTCAGACCATGCCGGATGAGCTTGGAACTGAGATAGATAAAGGGACCAATGGCTTAGAATCACATGGATATTGACTCTGCCTAGGAGAAGCAGGGATGGTAATTTCATCCAGTGGTATTTTGACTTGAATGCTCTGGATAAACATAAACCCTACCCCAGGGATCATGGATAATGTTATACAAGCATAGTATTGCCTCCAGCAGCTGATTCTCTGTCAGCTATCATCATAACTCTCAGCAGTGGAATGTGAATTATCTCACCTGACGTTCACTCTCCAGTCTGATCCCAGTGCAGGACAATGCTGTAACAAAGGGTACAATATCACACCTAAGACATACAATATGTCAGATCTATCACATCTGTCTGTCAATAAACTGCAATTCTAGGAAAATAGGACACTGATTATTTTCCTATATAACAACATAGTCCATATTTTATTCCTTAAAATAAAATAATTCCTGTAAATAAGAACAATAACTGTACACTAACTCTAAATAGAGAGATAACGTACATATTTTATAGCACAACATACATCTAAAGAGCAGTGAGCATTCTGTATGCTTTGAGCATTTATAGAATTGCTATAGAATTAATTTGCCAGTTATAGGCTTCATTATAGTAGCATGGATGGGCTGAACTCACAAAAATGTCCCACTGATCTCCCAAAACGTACAAACTTCCTGAGTATACCAAGCATTCCAGCTGCATACTGACATAGTCCTTATCCGTGCACTCTGGAAAAGGTCAAATATCCAGCCTTAGACACATAAGCAGGAAAGAGTCTGGAAGGTTGGTTTCCTCTCCCATGGGTCAAACGCTATCTCAAGTGGGAACTCCATTTTTGAATAACAGGGAAGCAACGACTTCTTCCAAAGTTATAATTCAGTTTGGCCCTTAGACTATGACTATGCAAATAATTAAGCAAAGAAATATCCACGGAACTTGCCTCGACAATGACTGTAATATTCAATGACTTGGAATCTCCATGGGTTGACACTCATGATTAATTTCCCTTCTAAATAGCAAAAGGATTTAATCAACTAGAACCATTCCTTGTCTTTAACAGAAATAACTAAAAGGCCCCAGTGGTAATTATCATAACACAGCTTTGTCATTACATGTGTTCGTCTCTCATTTACACAGCTATTTACTAATGTCAGTCATTTCATAAGATAAAATGGCAATCTACTTGTTCAAGCTGATACACAATAAAGAAACATCATCACAATTATAGTTGCAACAACTGGAGCATCAGTTGTGATCAAAACAGCAATCTGACTTTGTATGACACTTTCACAAGGTTCTATAGACACTTAAATTAGTTAGGAAAGGCAATACCATAATATTTAAAAATAATATATGAGCATAGTACACACAGGTTTCCAGAGAAAGAGGCCACTTTGGACAAATATCTTCATACCGCTCCTTGGTGATGAGAGATTTTTAGCCTCAGATACCTGTTCTTGACTGACAGGAGTGGAACCCACTGTGTTCTTCTGCTTTAGACCATCGGCTTCAAGGTTTGAGGTGCTGTGCATTCTGGGAAGCGTTTCTGCTCACCATGATTGTAAAGAGTGGCTATTTGACTTAGCCTTCCTGTCCGCTTGGACCAGTTAGACCATTCTCCTCTGATCTCTCTTATCAACAAGAACTGCCTCTTACAGGATGTTTTGGTTTTCTCACTGTGCTGTACTATATTGGTACTATACTAGACTGTCTTATGTGAACATCCCAGCAGATCAGTGGCTTTTGAAATACTCTAAGCAGCCCACAGAGACTGTTCTTTTAATGCTGAGCAGAAACCTGTCCTGTTCTCTGAACACCTTCATCTTTCTCATCTATTAATTTGCTTGAGGGTTTCTCTTTGATACAGTAACTCAGGAGATTTGATAGTGATTCTCACTTTTTTTTTTATTTAGGTATCAAATGTTTCTCCCAAAATTCCTTCAGAGAAGGTGAAAATAGACATGAGATTTCAACAGAGTCACAACAGAGAGAAAGGTCATACTTGGCATCAGCAGGATTCACATACAATCTCCTGATCACAGGGCTAGCACTTTATTTCTGGAAACATACTTTTTTCCTTTGGTTAATTCATTCAGTCGTGTTATTTTTCAAGTTTTGGCTGTAGAGTTTCTCCAAATATAATTAATGCTTGATAAAATTTAAATTGTAACTAGGTTTGTGGGTTTAGCATACTTTAATAATCTTCATACCTGTATTATAAAACTAAAATAATACTAATGAGAATACACTTAATGTACTTCTCTTCAAGTATAATTACAAATTCTATATAAAAAGTATGCTAGTGTTATTCTCTCCAAGTACTTAGATTAGCATATCAAACACATTAATGTACTTCTCAAATTTAAGTACATCTCAAATATATTTGTCAAATATACAGCAACATGATAGAATATCCGAAGTAAATTGTACATCTCTCCAAATACACTGTGGCATATTTGTAGTAACCTTAGTTAAGTAAACTTGGAAGTATATTTAAATGAACTTGAGATTTGAGCACACTGTATGAAATCTTTACGGTCAAGATGTGAGAGAAATCTGAGACTACTATGGCCTTTTGCCTCAGGAGAAAAATTGGAGAGAAAAGAGACAGAAAGAGAAATCTTCCTTTTCTTTTCATTTGATCTCAGTGATGTTGTACTCAAACCAGCCCATATGGCACCAACAAGCATGCCACAGTCAAAGTCACTGAAATCACATTTTCCCCCATTCTATTGATTGATGTAAACATTAACTGAAGCTCCTGTATCTGCATGATTGTATGTATTGTGCTCCTGCGACGTCATTGGCTGATTAGACAATTACATGAATAAGCTGGAGTATGGGTGTTCCTATTAAAGTAGCTGATGATCTCTATTATCTCTAGTTTCTCCTAGACATCACTGAGATCAAACGAAAAGAAAAGGAAGATTTCTCTTTCTGTCTCTTTTCTCTCCGATTTTTCTCTTGAGGCAAAAGGCCATAGTAGTCTCAGATTTGTCTCACATCTTGACTTCCAACAAAGTCACACAGTGTGCTTAAATCTGCCAAGTTCATTTAAATATACTTCCAAGTTTACTTAACTAAGGTTACTTTTACTCTTTTACTTTTGATATTCTATCATATTGCTGTATATCTGACAAATATATTTGAGATGTACTTAAATTTGAGAACTACATTAATGTATGTTTGATATGCTAATCTAAGTACTTGGAGAGAATAACATTAGTGTACTTTTTATATACAGAAGTATATTTAAGTATATTTTATATAAGTAAAATACACTAGGTGTTAAATACAGTATTATTTTAGTTTTAGTAATACAGTTATGAAGAGTATTAAAGTATGCTAAACCCTCAGATCTAGATACAATTTAGATTTTATCGAGCATTAATTATATTTGGAGAAGCTCTACAGCCAAAACTTGAAAAATAACTCGACTCAATGAATTAACCAGTGAACAACAACCAATGGAAAAAAAGTACATTTCCAGAAATAAAGTGCTAGCCCTGTGATCAGGAGATTGTATGTGAATCCTGCCAAGTATGGCCTTTCTCTCTGTTGTGACTGTTGAAATCTCATGTCTATTTTTCACCTTATTCCATTTCTCTGAAGGAATTTTAGGAGAAACAGTTGATACCTAAATAAAAAAAAAGTGAGAATCACTATTAAATCTGAGATACTGTATCAAAGAAGCAAATTAATTTTCATTTAGCAAAGTGAGGACAAAAACACTAAATAGATGAGAAAGTTGAAGGTGTTCAGAGAACAGGACATGTTTCTGCTCAGCTTTAAAAGAACAGTCCTGAACAGTTTCAGCAGTTTAAAAGAAGCTATCCATATAGTGGAACATTTGTGCATTTCTGTTGATCATCCATCTGTGGTAGCCCATAGTCTAGATGTTCCTGCTTCACAAATTCACATGTCAGGATCCACATGAGTAATTTCACACACACACACACACACACACACGCACATGCACATGTGCACAGTGGTTTCTGATGTCCCTACTGGCACATTAATGGAAGGCGTGAGCAGAATTCTGTCCATCCTAGCCATTAGTTTTACAGACGAATCAGTCATGGGTGATCTCAGTGTACATGGGTGTGTCGTTAACAAGAATTGGCTACACAGACACACACAAAAACACAAACATATCTGATCCAGTAAACATACATGCACACAAGGTGCTGTGTGACACCTGCTGGTCCACTCTGGGCTTTCAGTTTCACTGTGTGTAAAATTTGATAAATCTTCTTTAATAGACATCCATTGCCACATAGATGTATACACTCCATACCCCATCTTTCACACATTCACATGATGCTTTCATTTTGTTTAAGATCATTCATTGTAGCCTCTTAGCTGGATGGTTAAATCTTTTTGCATGTTGGGTCTCTGTTTTGCCACATATATTAATGGTGGAGTTTGGCTGTTGGCATTTCCTACCAGTTAGTGTCTGTTATTTTGTACACAGAAAACCCACCAGTGTAATTTTTAGTCCATGTCTGCATTGCATGCCATGCATACCAACATATATCCAGAAAAATATATATTTGTTATGCTTTAAATATCATTTACTGTAATACTGTACTACACTGCAAACGTTGCTAATTAGGATTAGGTGCTGCTATTTCAGATATTTTAGTGCAATAGCACTGTGAGGTTTTAGTGGTTGTCATAATACTGTTTCCCAGGAGTATAGTTTAAGTTTGCTTAAAGGCATTCTCCATTTCTGTTCCCCTTTTCAAATACAAACTGTCTGATGTCATTAAACTAACAGAAAGTACAGCCAAGTGTGTGTGCATCAAATGTGGGAGCCAGAGGAATCTGGAAAACATGGTCTCTCCCACATTTTCACCATGATGCAATGTTCTTTCATTTCCTGTTCGCTGCAACACCCTCAAGTCAAACGTCACTTCAGCCCAGTCCTCCACTGCTTCCAACTCCATTTACGTAATTCATAATGTTTCTGATTTTCCAGACATTATCAATCAAATCAGTTGGAACAACATGTATTATTTATTCATGGAACATTAGACATTTCAGCTGCCAAGCAGAGAAAAACTTGCAAATAGACATATGAGTGTGTAACATATATATAAAACTGGTTTTTTCTTAATTAACAATGGAACAGACTAAACTATTTACACTCAACTTGTAGCACTGACCCATGAGGAATTTTATGAAATATTGGTTAGAAATGCATTTGCTAAATGTCACCCTCAGCAGAAGGACACTTTTTTTGGCTGTCAGAAGAGTCACATGGGTACCATGTACATTCCCTTTGAATGAAGTTGAATTATTTAAGCTTTACTTGTCTTTGATAATAAGGTGGCATGATGTTATGGTTGGTAGTGTTACTTCCTCA
The DNA here is from genome assembly GCF_027358585.1 of Pangasianodon hypophthalmus. Classification (NCBI taxonomy): domain Eukaryota; kingdom Metazoa; phylum Chordata; class Actinopteri; order Siluriformes; family Pangasiidae; genus Pangasianodon; species Pangasianodon hypophthalmus. The sequence goes on from NC_069725.1 coordinate 17,817,426, forward strand.
GGTTCAGTGTCACCAGTTTGATCCTGAGCTTGGGTTACTGGCTATGCAGAGTTTCACATGTTCTCCAAGTAGTTAAAGTCAGAGTCAGTGATGTTAACAGCAACTTGAGGCAGGACCATCCATCTTCTAAAAGGGTAGTCCCAGTGGACTCAGGGCACAAAGCAAGTGCCAACCCCTCACAGAGCACAATCACGCACACAGTTTGGAAATACAAATCAGCATCTTTCACTTAGGGGCGGAAACCTCAGAAGCACAGGGAGAACACTGTGCAAGCTCCATACACACAGAGGGGAGGCAGGATTTGAACCCCCCCAACCCTGGAGAGGCAAGGCAACAGTGCTAACCACTAAGCCGCCGTGTACCTGAAGGCAGGTCAGTAAGGAAGAATCAGTCCAGAAATTTGTCCAATACCAAAACTCCCCTACATAACCTGATGTACAGCTTTTACAACAAAATGACTATTATAAAATGCATTGGGATATTTATAATTAACATCATGCGTTTTTATAACAAAGCAATATTAAAACACTCTTCAACATTTCTTCAGATGTTTCTGTCATGGAGGTCCTAAAAGAGTCATATACTATTAATATATTATTGTTACAAATGAAGGTTAGCATTAATAGTAAAAAACTTAAACAAATTCAGTCCTGTTTGTGTGCATATGTGTGTTCATGCACAGTGACAATGTGTATTCATGATGGTATGTGCATTGAAAATGTGTTTGCTGCACTTGTTTGGAGTGCGGTGCTGGCGACAAAATTATGACCAGGGTTGCCAGGTCTGAAAAATTTCCAGAAAATGTAAAACTCAAATCTAGCCCTAAAGAAATGCTAAAGAAAAAGGGAGAAAAATTTTTCTTTTTTTCTTAGTTCTTGTATGGGAAACAGGTTCACCACGATGCATATAAATGTTTGATTTGTAGTATCTGCAATATGCCTTTTTTTTTTTTTTTTTTTTGTGTGCACCTAGTGCAGATATGATCCACTCTGTACTCTCTGTTTTCTCTCTTCCTTTTTTTTTTTTTTTTTTTTACAATATAATTTATAATAGAAGTTGATCTGTACATCAGAGATACACTGCCCATGCTCACATCTTCACAGGTTTCCCTGGTCCCAAAGTTGCCTATTATACTTCTTTGTGATACTCTTCTATTTTTTTTTAGAATGTACTGTTCACAGGTTTTCTCTTACCTGTGCAATATTTATACTGTCTTTTTTATGGTGGCATAATGAAGTGCTTATTATTGTTCTCATTCAGCTGAATAGCTATTACATGGGTTTAGAGCTTAATGTTTGGTTACATGTCAGATTTGCTTAGGGTTAAACATAGGCTATAGTTAGTGTTTGAACCTGTTATGTCCCCTTATCTCTCAATAAGTAGCACACAAAAAAACACAAGTTAAGAGCAACCTTACCCTGAGCCAGATTACTAGTTCCCAGTCATCCATAGACATAGCATTAGCTTCTAACTATAGTGATGTTGCTGCATTGCTCAATTATTTTTTAAACCCAATTCAGAGCTCCTTTCTCAGTGATACAATTCTCTGAGATTTTGCTGTTCACAGGTTTTCTGCTGCTTGAAGCAAAAACCTAGTTATAGCCGTTTGAGTATGGTTAAGTGTAGTGTCTGGTCTTATCTGTTTGATATGTTGTTCTCTCTTTATATCATATCATACCTGAGTGCTTCTTGTTCTCATGCAATTGGCCAGAAATTACATAGGGTTAGTTACTTGCTATGGTTAATGATTAGTTAGATCTAGAAATTGTTTATGCTTAGATATGGGCTATAGTTTGTGTTGGAACCTGGTTTAAATTACAATTCACATATTGCCCACTTTGGCCTTTTTGTTTTCCCTTGTAAAAGCAAAAACCTATGGCCATTTGATTATGATTAAGTGCAGTATCTCCTCTGTTTACAGTTCACATGGTCCATTTTGTTCTGCCCTTTTTCTTTTTCTTTTAACTGCAATTTAACTTAACATTTTTCCCCCCTCTTTCAGCTGCTCCTATTCAGGGTGGCTACAGCAGATCACACATCCGCTATTTTAATTCTGGCACGTGTTTTACGCCTGATGCCCTTCCTGACACAACCCTCCCCTTTTTCCGGGCTTCGGACCTGCACTGAGAGTGCATTGGCTCCTGCAAACCTCCAGTGGCTAGGGTTGGTTCCCTGACCAGGAAATGAACCTGGGCTTTGGCGGTGAGAGCACTGCATGCTGGCCACTAGCACCCCAGGGAACCTGCAAGCTAGCTTACATTGCTCCTTTCTTTTGCAGTATCTATAAACAATATCAGAGTAGAGGGGGCCGTCTCATGCCACTTTTCCCTGAGCCAGATTACTAGTTCCCAATCAACTACTGACATAGTCATTGACTTCAATGTCTTGCAGTGTAAAGTTTCTTGGAACTGTTTGTCCTTGGTGTGTTTGCGTCATTTAGTTTTCCCCAGCTAACCCCATTTCTCTGGCCTTTGTGATATCTTTTTTTCTATTAGTTCTTACTGCTCATATTTTCTGCTGTTAGAAGCCAAAACTTATTATAGCCCATTGTCTAAGATTAAGTGTAGTATCTCTTATCAGTTTAATGAATTACACATTGTTCTCATTCAGTTGACCAGAAATTGCATAGGGTTAGATATTTTCTACAGTTAATGTTAGGTGTAGGATTTGCATAGGGTTAGATATGGGTTATAGCTAGTGTTTGAACCTATTATGTCCCCTCCTCTCTCAATATGTAGATAGCAAAATTTACAATCTAAATCTGTTCCATTTTGTTAGTTTTTGTTTTCCTACTTTTTAAACCAGTAATTAACTCTAATTTAACTTGCATTGCTATGTTCTTTTGCAAGATCTATGACAGATATCAAGATGGAGGGGGCCGTCTTAAGTCACCTTACCCTTAGCCAGATTACTAATTCCCAATCATCCATAGACATTTCTGTATCATCAGTTGCTTGCTATGTAACATATCTTGGGGTTATCTGTAGTGGTGTAGCTACCCCAGTTATTCTGTTTCTTTTAGATTTTATGGTTTATAATTTTTTTCTGCCAGGAGCAGAAATCTATAGCTGTTAAAACTATTTGTCTGTGATTGTGTTGTACCTGCTCTAATCAGTTTTTTATAAGTCTTATATATTAAGAAATCATAATAAAGTATCCTGTAAATCTGCCCTCAAGGTATTCAACGTATTGGTTATTTTGGCCTGACTGAGCAGTGAACCAACCAGTAGCAACTAAGCTTCATGTAATGTATTGACAGAGTGCATTCGCTAAAGTAGAACGCAGCCTGGGCTTGACAAGAAGGTATGAACATTTAAAAATTTATTATGTTCTGGTATAAAAATGATATAACCTAGGGAGAGTACCTAAATGCACTGACTGCTGCTAGCTTAACTGCATCATAACGAAGCTCCTTTATCAGCTACGGTTAATGAATGATGATAATGAACCTGCAAGTGTACTGATGTATTCATCCCTTCTTCTGAAGATGAAGAGATCAGCCATGCGTCTCAGTAAGATTAAAAAAAGATTATATCTTTCTTCCAAAAAAAGCAAAGTAAGTGAGGGCCTATTATTGGATTTATTTCATTTGTTTAGTTTAAAGCATCTGTCTGGGAGAAATAGAAGTCGTCACTAGAGATGGGCAGATCAATAGTTAAGTATCGATACTCCATATTCTGGCATTTCTTTTTATGAATCAGTTTTAACATAAAATTATTGACATCATAAGTTTACTTATTTGTCAGACTTAATGTGTTCCCTATCTGCTAACTGCCATAAATAATGGTGCAGTATAGGAACTATTTCACCCTCTGCTTTTTTCAGGCATGGTGAAAAACCAAAAACTGTATAAAGACTGATCAGCCATAACATTAAAGTCAGTGACAGGTGAAATGAAGATCATTGACTATCTCATTACAATGGCACCTGTCAAGGGGTGGGATATATTAGGCAGCAAGTGGGCAGTCAGTTCTCAAAGCAAGAAAAATGGGCAAGCGTAAGGATCATTGATGTTCATAGGGAGTGAAGTCTAACCCGTCTGGTCCGAGCCCACTGAAGAGCTACGGTAGCACAAATTGCTGAAAAGGTTAACGCTGGCTTTGATAGAAAGGTGTCTCTGAGGTCCTCTAGTGGCTAGCTGCAGTACAATTTTTAATCCCAGCCATTCCCATGTTAGTGAATGGAAAAAGATCCAAACTTACATTTGAAGTTAGATCTTAGCAAATTATTCTAAGACCTAGTGTTTTGTCATTTTTACAAAATTAGTTGTCCTCATAAGCACATCTTTCTCCATATTTTTCCTTATGATTGAAGCCTTTTGTAGGAGTAGTTTGATAATTAACAAGGCATGGTTGATGAGGCAATGACAGTTCTGGACATGAGAGTCAAGACTTATGAGCATGCATGCACTTTCCAACATGCATCTAAAGCTACTGACCACTTTGCAGCAAAGCTATGTCTTGCTCTGCTGTTAAGTATTCTATCAGAGTCTCACCTTGAGAGAGCCACTTTCTTGATCATGGTAGTTATTAATTCTTTTGCTTGTTTGAGAGGAGCCCTTGCTGAGCCAGACTACTTGTTCCCAATCATTCATCACAGGATCTGCTTAGGGTTAGATATTGGCTGAAGTTAGTATTTGAATTTGTGTCCCCTCCAATCTCAATAAGCAGAGCATAAAGTTTATAATTTGCATCTGTTCTACTTTAAATTTAAAACTGTAATTTAACTTACATTGTGCTGTTCTTTTGAAATATCAATGAAAGTTATCAAGATGAAGTGGTCTGGCTCAAGCTACCTTACCCTGATCTAGATTACTAGTTCTTAATCATCCATAGAGATTGTCTTCTCTTGTGTTACTCTCTATATGAGAGCTGTTGGTGTTCCTATAGGGGTGTAGTTTTATTACTTAGGTCTCTCAAGTTGCATGTCATGCTTCTTTGTCTATGATGTCTTTCTGTTAGAATTTATTCCCCAAAAAAAGCATAGTAAGTGGGGGCTAATTACTGGATTTATTTCATAGGCTAAAGCATGTCTCTATATTTTTCCTTATGTTTAAAGCATTTTATGTTCTTTTTTTTTTTGATAATTAAAAAGACTTAAAGAGCCATTGACAAGGCAAAGATAGCTTTGGAAATACCAGACAAGTTTTATGTACACACATGCACTTTCAAACATGCATCTAAGGCTGTTGTCAGCTTTACAGTAAAACTGTGTTTTGTCCTGGTGACAACAGTTTCATCAGACACTGAGCAGAGCATCTGGAGGAAATACAACCCCAAACCCAGGAAAAGGTGCACTGGCAGAGTCTCACCTTGAGAGAACCACTTTCTTGATCATGGTAATTAGTAATTCTTTTGCTAGTTAGAGTTTGAACCTATTATGTCCCTCCTCTCTCAATAAAGCAGAGCACAATGTTAAGCACAACCTTACCCTGAGCCAGACTGCTAGTTCCCAATCATTTCTAATGGGATATGCTTGGGATTAGCTATAAACTGTAGCTTGTGTTTGAACTCTGTTTGTCTCAATAAGCAAAGTGTAAAGTTTAGATTTAAAACTGTACTTTAACTTAAATTGCATTTTTATTTGGAAATGTTTATGAAAGATATCAAGGTGGAGTGGCCTGGCTCAAGCTCCTTTACCCTGAGTCAGACTACAAGTTCCCAATCATTCATCATAGGATTTGCTTAGGGTTAGATATAGGCTGAGGTTTGTGTTTGAACTCTGTTTATCTCAATAAGTAAAGTACAAAATTTACTTTGGCATCTGTTCTACATTATGTTTGAAACTACACCTTAACTTACATTGCATTGTTCTTTTGAAATGTCTATGAAAGATATTAAGGCGGTGTGATCTGGTTCAAGCCCCCTCATCCTAAATCAGACTGCTAGTTCCCAATCATTTCTCATAGGATTTGCTTAGGGTTAGATGTTGGCTGTAGTTAGTATTTGAACTTGTGTTCCCTCCTATCTCAATAAGCAGTGCACAAAATTTGTAATTTGCATCTGGTCAACTTCAAATTTAAACCTGTAATTTAACTTACATTGTGCTGTTCTTTTGCAATATCTGTGAAAGATATCAAAGTGGAGTGGTCTGGCTCAAGCCACGTTACCCTGAGCTAGATTACTTGTTCTTACTCATCCATACACATTGTCTTATCTTAAGTTACTCTTCGTATGAGAGCCGTTGGTATTCCCTGTAGTGATATATTATTTAAAACACTCATGCGGCATGTGGTGCTTCTTCTTTTGTGATGCTATTTTGTTAGAATTTACTGTTCACAGGTTTTCTGCTCCTGGAAGTAGAATGCTAGTTATAGCTGTTTTTCTATGACTAAGTTTAGTATCTGTTCTCATCTTTTAATATTTTGTGATGTCATGATGTCATAATGAAGTACCTCTTGTTCTCACTCAGTTGACCAGAAATTACATAGGGTTAGGTATTTGCTATGGTTAATGATTGGTTAGATGTGGAATTTGCTTAGGGTTAGATATGGACTATGGTTTTGTTGGAACCTGTTATGTCCCATCCTTTCCCACTAAGTAGAGCAGAAAAAATACAATTCACTTATGGTCCACTTTGTGCTGTTTTTGTTTTACTGCCATTTTTCTTTATTCTTTTTTTAAACTGTAATTTAACTTACGTTGCACTTTTCTTTTGCAGGATTTGTAAAAAATATCAGGGTGGTAGGGGCTCGTTCAAGCCACCTTACCCTGAGCCAGATTACTAGTTCCCAATCAACTACAGACATAGAGCCATTAACATCTTTTGTTCTCCGTGTGGCTAAGTTCACCTTTCTGGTCTTTGTTACATGTGTCTGCTTCTGTTAGCATTTACTGTTTGCTATTTTTTAGCTGAGAGATGAAGCCTTGTCGTATCCATTTCACTGTGGTTAAGCATAGTATCTGATTTTATCTGTTTAGTTTATTGTCAGTCTTCTCTATCATGATGCCCCAATGAAGTGCTTTTTAGTTTCATTGAGCAATTACATAGGGTTCAATATTTTCTACGGTTAATGTTAGGTTAAGTGTAGGATTTGCATAGGGTTAGATATGGGTTATAGCTAGTGTTTGAACCTATTATGTTCCCTCCTCTCTCAATAAATTGAGTATATAATTTACAATCTAAATTTGTTCCATTTTGTTAGTTTTTGTTTTCCCATTTTTTAAAACTGAATTATAACTTACATTGCTCTGTTCTTTAGCAAAGTCTTTGACAGACATCAAGATGGAGGGGACCGTCTTAAGCCACTTTAGTCTGAGCCAGATCCATAGACATAACCCCATGGCTATGATTTTACATAAGTCATGTATCTTGTGATGTCTTTCTTGTTTTCATGAAGTTGACTAGCAATTAGATAGGGTGAGAGATTTGCTATGGGTACTGTTAGGTTAAGTATAGGTATAGGATTTTCTTCCCTTTATTTTTCTTCCTTTTTAACTGTCATTTAAGTTCCATTGTTCTGTTTATTTGTAAGATCTACGAAAGATAGCAAGGTGCAGTGGGCTGGCTTAAGCCACCTTACCCTGAGCTAGATCCATAGACGAAACCCCATCTTCAATGACCTTTTGTATAATATTGCTGGGGATTATCTGTGGTTGTGTAGTTATGTTATTTGAGCCAAATCCACAACTCCTCTCTTTATTATGTCCTGCTTCTACTGGAATTTACTCTTTGCAGCTTTTCTATTGCTGGAAGCAGAAACCTAGTTATAGCCATATAACCCATTAGTCATGTAACAGTCAAAGATAAACTGGTATAGCTACATGCAAAAATATGGACATCTACGCAACATGAAATAAAAGATGTCTACTTCTAAAATAGACAGGACCTTAGTTATTTAAGTTTATCTTCATTAACTAGAAATATTGTTACATTCTCTCTCTCTCTCCCTCTCTCTCTCTCTCTTTGTGTGTGTGTGTACTAGTTTTTAGCAGTAAGTAGACCATAGTCTTGTGCAATTTCAGTGTTTAAAATATGCAACATTTATTACAGACTAATTTCCTATGTTAATTTCATGACTACAGTGTAAGCCACTTGTGTAGCAGTGTGATTGGCACTGTCAGATTAATTAGCTAACCTAGATAAGTTGTGTATGCATTTCTATGTCTATCTGTTATCAAACAAACAAGTTACTCAAAATTGGCACTTTATGTCATCTTCTGTTACTATTTTGTCCTATCATTGGACAGTAAATTGTTAACACTATAAAGTTGCACTTTGTCCTGTTAGTCTGCTCTCAAGTTACACTCACCATCCACTTTATTAGGAACACAACAGCACATTCATGCAGTTATCTACTCAGCCAATCATGTGGTAGCAGCACAATGCAAAAATCATGCAGGTACAGTTCAAGAGCTTCAGGAATTGCGCCTGAATGTCTCAAGCACCTTACCCTTAGCCAGATAACTAATTCCCAATAATCCATAGACATTTCTTAGTCTTTGATTGCTTGTTATGTCTTGTAGTTATTTGTAGCTGTTTAGTTACTTTGTACAATTCTTTTTTCTTTGTGGTGTTCTGTTTCTTTTAGGCTTTATGGTTCATAAGTTTGTTTTCTGCCAGAAGCAGAAATCTACAGCTGTTATAACTATTTGACTGTGATTGTGTTGTACCTGCTCTAATCAGCTTTATACACCTATCAGCCATAACATTATGACCACTGACAGGTGAAGTGAATAATATTGATTATCTCGTTACAATAGCACCTGTCAAGGGTTGAGATATATTAGGCAGCAAGTGACCAGTCGGTTCTCAAAGTTGATGTGTTGGAAACAGGAAAAATGGGCAAGCGTAAGGATTAGAGAGACTTTGACTACGGCCAAATTGTGATGGCTAGATGACTGGGTCAGAGCATCTTTAAAACGGCAGGCCTTGTGGGGTGTTCCCGGTATGCAGTGGTTAGTACCTACCAAAAGTGGTCCAAGGAAGGACAACCGGTGAACTAGCGACAGGGTCATGGGCGCCCAAGGCTCACTGATGCGTGTGGGGAGTGAAGGCTAGTCCGTCTGGTCTGATCCCACAGAAGAGCTATTGTAGCACAAATTGCTGAAAAGTTAAAGCTGGCTATGATAGAAAGGTGTCAGAACACACAGTGCATTGCAGCTTGCTGCGTATGGGGCTGTGTAGCCACAAACCTGTCAGAGTGCCCATGCTGACTTCTGTCCACTGCCAAAAGTGCCTACAATGGACAGGTGAGCATCAGAACTGGATCATGGAGCAATGGAAGAAGGTGGCCTGGTCCGATAAATCACATTTTCTTTTACATCATTTGGAAGGCCGGGTGCATGTGCATCGTTTATCTGGGGAAGAGATGGCACCAGCATGCACTATGGGAAGAACGCACGCTGGCAGAGGCAGTGTGATGCTCTGGACAATGTTCTGCTGGGAACCTTTAGGTCCTGGCATTCATGTGGATGCTATTTTGACACGTACCACCTACCTAAACATTGTTGCAGACCAGGTACACCCCTTCATGGCAACGGTATTCCCTAATGGAAGTGACCTCTTTCAGTAGGATAATGCGCCCTGCCACGCTGTAAAAATTGTTCAGGAATGGTTCGTGGAACATGACAAAGAGTTCAAGGTGTTGAATTGGCCTCCAAATTCCCTAGATCTCAATCCAATCGAACATCTGTGGGGTGTGCTGGCCATCAAATCTGATCCATGCAGGCCCCACCTCGCAACTTACAGGACTTAAAGGATCTGCTGTTAATGTCATGTTAATGTCAGGGATCTAGTGGAGTCCATACCTCCACGGGTCAGGGCTGTTTTGGCAGCAAAAGAAGGACCTACACAATATTAGGCAGGTGGTCATAATGATATGGCTGATCAGTGTATAAGTCTTATATATTAAGAAATCATAACAAAGTGTCCTGTAAGTCTGCTCTCAAGGTATTCAAGTCATTGGTTATTTTGGCCTGACTGAGCATCGAACCAACCAATAAAAACTAAGCTGCATGGGCCCAAAGCAGAATGAATGCATTGCATAGTTAGTGGCAGTTTTATGCAAAGCTATTGTCTTTCATGTAATGTTTTGACAGAGTGCAAGAAGGTATGAATATTTAAAATTTTACTATGTACTGGTATAAAAATGATATAACCTAGGGAGAGTACCTAAATGCACTGACTGCTGCTAGCTTAACTGCATCATAACGAAGCTCCTTTATCAGCTACGGTTAGTGAATGATGATAATGAACCTGCAAGTGTACTGATGTATTCATCCCTTCTTCTGAAGATGAAGAGATCAGCCATGCGTCTCAGTAAGATTAAAGAAAGATTACATCTTTCTTCCAAAAAAAGCAAAGTAAGTGGGGGCCTATTACTGGATTTATTTGTTTAGTTTAAAGCATCTCTTTGGGAGAAACAGAAGTCGTCACTAGAGATGGGCAGATCAATAGTTAAGTATTGATACTCCATATTCTGGCATTTCTTTTTACGAATCGATTTTAACATAATATTACCGATAATTTTATTTATTTGTCAGACTCAATGTGTTCCCTATCTGCTAATGAAATATTGATTTAAAAAAAAAACTTATCCATAATATTATGTTAAAATCGATTCATAAAAAGAAATGCATGGTGAAAAAACCAAAGACTGTATAAACACCGATCAGCCATAACATTAAAGTCAGGGACAGGTGAAATGAAGATCATTGACTATCTCATTACATTGGCACCTGTCAAGGGGTGGGATATATTAGGCAGCAAGTGGACAGTCAATTCTCAAAGCAAGAAAAATGGGCAAGCGTAAGGATCATTGATGTTCATAGGGAGTGAAGTCTAACCCGTCTGGTCAGAACACACAATGCATCACAGCTTGCTGCGTATGGGGCTGCATAGCCGCAGACCAGTCAGAGTGACCATGCTGACCCCTGTTCATCGCCAAAAGTGCCTACTATGGACATCAGAAGTGCACCATGGAGCAATGGAAGGAGGTGGCCTGGTCTGATGAATCAAAAGTGATTCAAAGGTGAACCCAAAATGTCTCTGAGGTCCTCTAGTGGCTGGCTGCAGTATAATTTTTAACCCCAGCCATTCCCATGTTAGTGAATGGAAAAAGACCCAAACTTGCATTTGAAATTAGATCTTAACAGATTATTTTCAGGAATAGTGTTCTGTCATTTTTACAAGTTTTGGATATGAGAGTCAAGCCTTATGAACAGGCATCAAAAGCTCTTGACAGCTTTGCAACAAAGCTATGTCTTGACCTGCTGGCAACTGTTCTATCAGACCAACAGCAGAGTCATTTGCAGCATTGCTAACATGCAAGAGCACAAACATAATACTGCATGAACAAAAATAATGCAAACCAGAGCATGTAGTACTTCTATGTCTGTGATGCTTTTCTGTTAGAATTTCTTCCCCAAGAAAAGCAGAGTAAGTGGGGGCTTATTACTGGATTTATTTAGATATTATTTAGGCTAAAGCATATCTCCATATTATTCCTTATGATGGGATATATTTTATAGTTATTTGATAATTAAAAAGCATGAGTCAAGCTTTACAAACATGCATGCATGCACTTTCTAACATGCATCTAACGCTCTTGACAACTTCAGCAAAGCTATGTTTTGGTTTCCTGTTAATGGTTTTATCAGAACCTCAGCAGAGCATTTGGGGGAAAACACAACAGCAAACACAGAAAAGGGGGCACTGGCAGAGTCTCACCTTGAGAGAACCACTTTCTTGATCATGGTAATTAGTAATTCTTTTGCTTGTTTGAGTCCTTGCTCCTAGGTGAGCAGGGGAATGCTGCAGCCCTTGAGAACTAGTGGGTGGGAACATGGGTGGGGATCTGTCAATCATTTTTGCATCCACCAACAAAGCAACTGCTTAGGGTTAGATATGGACTATGGTTTTGTTGGAACCTGTTATGTCCCATCCTTTCTCACTAAGTAGAGCAGAAAAAAATACAATTCACATGTGCTCCACTTTGTGCTGTTTTTGTTTTACTGCCATTTTTCTTTATTCTTTTTTTTTTTAAACTGTAATTTAACTTACATTGTGCTTTTCTTTTGCAGGATCTATAACAGATATCAGGGTGGTGGGGCTCGTTCAAGCCTTACCATGAATTTCAGCTTGCATTAAATGTGTTAAACAACTTAGAACATGGCACCTTTGGTGGCTGACCACCCAATCTTTAGGTGAGCAAATGTATTGGAACAGATAGTGTTAAAGGAAATAGCTCTTAATATTTGGTTGCATATCTCTTGCTTGCAATAGCTGCATCAAGCCATTGACAGTGACCCACTGACATCACCAGACTGCTGCATTCTTCTTATGTGATGCTTTTCCAGGTTTGTACTGCAGCATCTTTCAGTTGGTGTTAGTTTTAGGGGGGGTTCTCCCTTCAGTCTCTTCTTCAGGAGGTGAAATGCTGCTCAGTTGGGGTAAGGTCTGATGATTGACTTGGCCAGTCTAAAACCTTCCACTTTCTCCCCAAACAAAGAGCAGTTTGTTGAATTGCGGCAGCAGAGAGAATATCGATAATGTCTAATCACACTTATTATGACAGGACAAAGAGGGACGCGACACGGAAAGAAACAGGATGAATTACAGCTTCCAGGTGTGTAGCTAGCTAAAGAGCTACAAACCCGTGCTGCGTCACTGCGCACCCAGTATAGCAGGAGCTAGCATAGTAGCTATCTTCATCATTTAATCTGACATAAAGAACACGTTATTGCCACAGTCTGTTACAAAATCTTTACTGGGATCATCTCAAACAGTGTGATAAGTAGTAACCGTAAAAGAACTGGAATCGCAGCAGTGTAAAACCAGCTTCTCTCTTTCTTTCTTTCTGTCTGTCTGTCTCTCTCTCTCTCACTCTCTCACACACACACACACGCGCGCGCGCTGTCTGGTTAACATACACCCTTTATGAACATCATTATAGCACACATAATGCCCAAAAATGCTGCACAATGTCACATAAATGTTTTGCACAATCATTGCGCTGAAATGATGTTCAAAAACAGTCCTCGTTAATTAATTCGCCCCTTTATTTGGTAACTCGTATTTGATTGGCTATTAGTTACTGTGGTTACAAACAGGATTAGCCAATCAGAATTCTTGCATTCTTTTTCCCCCGTTTCTTAGTATAGCGATATGGAGATTATTGCCGGTGATTTATGAAAGGTTTTACTGCAGGAGGAGAAAAAGAGTTCCAGCTCAGGTTTTACCTGATCGAATATAATTTCTTTCTTATTACTAATATCGTACTTTAAGATTCATTCTCAATAGAACTGTTATAACGCTATTTTATGGCGACGCCGTTATTAAGATGGTGAGATTGCTTGACGGTAGACGGTACCTTAAATAATTAAAATAAATTCGCGCCGTCATTGCTCTTAATGCTATTTAGCACGCGTTAAAAATACATAAATATATCATGCTTATCAATTTAATTGTACAGATCACGCCGTGTTTTGATTTAGTATTTTTGCTTCACCCCTCTGGAAATTTGTGGTATCGCCCATCCATAGACGTCACAGGCCTGTCTGTGTGCCGCTGAAAATAAAGCTTCTCGCTCGCCATCTACTGGTCAAAGTATAAAAGCGTAGAGTAAGTGAAATATATTCCAAATAAGAGTAATAATAGTGCCAAATAAACTAGGAATATGTGAGCTAATTTTATTGGACGAGCAGTTACTGCATTTCTATTAGTATAGTTATATCACAGAAACCTAGCTTCACTGGCTAAATAATGATGTTCTTGTGTATTTTTGTGGGCTAAGCTAATTGTAAGCTAATAGTTCAATTCATTAAGCTATTTTCCTATATACATTTCCTGCTTTGTTTATATTCTGTTCTTCTGGTGGAGAAGAGCAAGCAGTAGCAAAACCAGTAGAGAAACATAAAGTAATTGGCACGCCTGAATCATTCGATTCAATACTTTATTAAAGAAATTATTCATAATAATATGTCACATTGCTAAGGAATACTTTACTACATTGCAGTAGTTAAAATGAATACAAAATACTGTATGTTAGTATGTGATATGGACTTGCCAACAGTCTCAAATGATATTCATCCATCTATTTTTCTGCCATCCATCTATCCTCCACAGGGTTGCCTGGAGCCTGTCTAACTTGGGGTGCAAGGCAGGGGACACCCTGGATGGGGTGTCAATCACATACACATTCACACACTATGGACAATTTGAACATACCAGTCAGCCTACATTGCATGTCTTTTGATGGGGTGAGGAAACTGGAAGTACCTGGAGGAAACCCCCAAAGTACAGGGAGAACATGCAAGCTCCACATGCACAGGACAGAGGCAGGATTCGAACCCCTAACTCTGGAGGTGTGAGGCAAACATGCTAACCACTAAGGCACTGTGCTTCCTCAGATGATAGCTATTAACTTAAACAAGCAGCTATATACACTGTATCAGTGGTTCCCATACAATATAGGAATATGGAAAGGCAAACTGTGTAGGAGCGTTCAAGCCCACTCTTCCCACTAGTGAGGCTATGCACAGACGCACACACACACACACGCATTGTACAATAGTAATGACAAAAATAATTGTTGCATGTAATAATACATGAGAAATGAAATGAACAATAAAACATTTTGAAAGAAAGAAAATTTAACATTGTTAAATAGATGGTTTGAAATGTAAATTATGATATATTGAAATGTAAATTATGATATATTTTTGAATTATTTTGTAATTATTAGAAAATACATAAATACATCTATAAGGTATATGCTTGATATTTGCTGAAGTAATTTAATGTTTCGCAACAGGCGTCCCATTTAGAGGCCAATGCTATCTGGGGGTCCTCAGCATGGCGAAGTCTGGGATCCCCTGCACTATATGGCCAAAAGTTTGTGGACACCCGATCACAAGCACCTCTATGGGCTTGTTGAACATCCAATTCAAAACTATGGGCATTAACACAGATTTGTTCCCCTCTTTGCTGTTATAATAACCGCCACTCTTCTGGGAAGGCTTTCCACTAGATTTTGGAGCGTGGCTGTGGAGATTTGTGCTCATTCAGCCACAAGAGCATTAGTGAGGTTAGGCAGGGATGTTGAGTGAGGAGGCCTGACGTTGAGTGAGAAAGGTATTCAGTGGGGTTGAGGTCAGGGCTCTGTGCAGGACACCATGTCATTATAGAGCTCGCTTTGTGCACAGGAGCATTATCATGCTGGAACAGGTTTGATCTAGGACCATTATTATCAGTTAAGGGAAGTCCTATGTTACAGCCTACAAAGACTTTTTGTGGCAACTGTTTGGGGAAGGCTCACATATAGGCGTGATGGTCAGGTGTCCATATAATTTTGGCATATAGTGTATTTCTTATTTATATGGCATTATTCTTTGGACTTAGTGTAGCCATATGTTGTAATATGAGTTTGTTCACTTCCAGTTATCTTTAGTAACTGCTTTATCCTGGTCAGGGCGGATCAGTGGAGGATTGTCACTGTATGGGAGCCTGTAGCTTACTGGCATGTTTTTGGGAGGTGAGAGGAAACCTCCACACAGACAGTAAGCTGAGCTCAGGATCGAAGCAGGCACCCAGAAGCTGTGAGGACACAATGCTTTCTTTTTTTGTTTGTTTGTTTTTTTTTTGGACAAATGAAGTAGTGCTGAGTTTTCTTCCCAGTCTGCCCCTGAGGATGGGTTCCTTTTTGAGTCTGGCTCCTGTCAGGTTTTCTTCCTCATAGTGTCTCGGGGAGTTTTTCTCTCTGGTTTGCTCAACAGAGATCTTACTGAACCCCTCAAAGGTCACAATGAGATTTCTTTTTTTAATACTTTTGCATTCGTTCGCAATATTTTTGCGTTCTCTTGCAATAGTTATGGGTTCTTTCACAATAGTTTTACGTTCCCTCGACAATATTGTTTGCATCCTCTTACAATAGTTTTGAGATACCTCACAATAATTGTGTTCCCTTGCAATAATTTTGAGTTCCCCTGCCAGGTTTGCATTAATCCCTCCATGCATTACATTGTCATGCTGTGCACCCTACGATTTTCTATACCACGATGGATACACTTGCTAAATTTTACTTTGAAGCTGGATTAAAATATTGCACTATACAATCATTTTTTTAGTACACATGGATATGTAAAAAGTGCAATCTGCAATGTAAGGGACTTTTTTAAACAAAAGAAAAAAATCTTGAGGATGCAGTCACTGAAGCTGAGTGCTGAAGTGTGTAGTGTGTAAAAATCAGCTACTCTCTGTTGCATCACTCACTACAGCGTTCCAAACTGCCTCTGGAAGCAACATCAGCCAGCACAAAAACTGTGTGACAGGAGCTTCATGAAATGGGTTTCTGTGGTCGAGCAGCTGCACACAAGCCGAACATCACTATGCGCAATGTCAGGCGTAAGCTGGAGTGGTGTAAAGCACGCCACCGCTGGACTCTGGAGCAGTAGAAACGTGTTCTCTGGAGTGATGAATCATTCTTCTCTATCTGGCATTCTGAAGGACGAATCTGGGAATCTGCTACCTACTGGAACGCACAGTGCCAACAGTAGTGTCAAGTTGGTGGAGGAGGGATAATGGTCTGGGGCTGTTTTTCAGGGTTTGGGCTAGGCCCCGTATTTCCAGTGAAGGGTAATGTTAATGCTAAAGCATACAAAGACATTTTAGGCAATCGTATGCTTCCAACTTTGTGGCAACAGTTTGGGGAAGGCCCTTTCCTGTTCCAGCATGACTGTGCCCCGGTTCACAAATCGGAATTCACAAAACTCCATAAGGACATGGTTTGACGAGTGTGGTGTGGAGGAACTCCAGTGGCCTGAACACCTTTGGCATGAATTGAAGTGTCATTTGCGAGCCAGGCTTCTCACTAACATCAGAGACACACACCAAGATCTTATAGAAAGCCTTCCAGAAGAGTGGAGGCTGTAATAGCTGCAAATGGGGGGCCAACTCCATATTAATGCCCATGGTTTTGGAATGGGCTGACCAACAAGCTCATATAGGTGTGATGGTCAGGTGTGCACATACACTACCTTTGGTTATATAGTGTATGTTTGATTATCAATGAGTTAGATCCAAGAGGGGCTTTACAGAGGAAATGAAGACATCAAAGCTATTGTGAGGGGACACAAAAGTTTTTTTTTTCAGCTACTTTATTAGTAACACCTGTACAACTGCACATTCATGCAGTTATCTAATCAGCCAATCATGTGGCAGCAGTGCAATGCAAGAAATCATGCAGATACAGGTCAAGAGCATCAGTTAATTTTCACATCAAACATCAACGTGAAGAAAAAGTGTGACCTCTGTAATGCACAACAGTCTCTATGCTGAATGGTGTGAAAAACAAAAAACTGAGTGAGTGACAGTTCTGTGGGTGGGAACACTTTGTTGATGAGAGGTCAGAGGAAAATGGCTAGAATCATTTGAGCTGCCAGAAAGGATACAGTAAGTCAAACAATCACTTTTCTCAACCATGGTGAGCAGAAAAGCATCTCAGTATACACAAACATCAAAGCTTGACAAGAGGTCCTCACTGCAGCCTGTAGCTCGATGACATATTGAATTAGATTCACTACGTTCTGGATGTTGTAACACTCACGAGCGGTAGTAGGTTTTGATAACGTCATGAACATTTAATCACGCATGTGCAAATTTATTTTGACAGGAAAGTGGCAGAAAAATTATAGATTGATAGACTGCAGAGATAGTATGTCTGTAAGTAATTCATCTTGGGTTAGAGTTAGGGTTACCACATCCATTACGTAATGGATCTAATCCAATACGTCATCATGCTACAGGCTGCAGTGAGGACACACTCCATTCATGTTATCTAATCAGCCAATCATGTGGCAGCAGCGCAATGCATAAAATCACGCAGATACAGGTCAAGAGCTTCAGTTAATGATCACATCAAGAATGAAGAAAAATTGTGATCTCTGTAATGACAACAGTCTCTAGAGTTTATACAGAATGGTGTGACAGCCAAAAAACATCGAGTGAGTCACAATTCTGTAGATGGAAACACCTTGTTGATGAGAGGTCAGAGGAAAATGGCCAGATTTGTTGGAGCTGCCAGGAAGGATACTCAAATAATCACTCTTTACAACCATGGTGAAGAGAAAAGCATCTCCACATGCACAACACATCAAACCTTGAGATGGATGGGTTACAACAGCAGAAAACCACATTAGGTTCTGCTCATGTCAGCCAAGAACAGGAATCTTAGGCCAAGAACAGGAATGATTGATATGATATATATATGAGATATATATATATATATATATATATATATATATATATATATATATATGCATTGCACTGCTGTTACATGATTGGCTCATTAGATAACTGCATGAATGTGTAGGTGTACAGGTGTTCCTAATAAAATGGACGGTGAGAGGAGCTCTACAACCACTTAAAGCTGCTTTGTGGTAAGATCTGTTATTAAAACGCTATAGAGATAAAACTGAATTGAACTTGATTTAGCGTACTAGTATGAAAACCATCACATACGTCTCGTTGGCTCACTTATGTCAAAATGGCTCCGCGACACGTGACCCAGACGAGTGTTTGTAAACACGCGTCCAAAGCATGTGATTGCGATGACGCAAAAAGGCGGCGACGAATAGGAAGCTGGGGGTGTGTGAAAGTGGGGCGGGGTTCAAATGTGGCGCTGTGGAAATTCTGATGCGCTCTCACAAGGTGTTTCGGACATCTCGGAAACGCTGAACGGACACTGAAGCAGCGGCGCGACGATGCTCTAGAAGTAAATAAGCAAGTGAAATGACTGTGGAAGTGCGTAAAATACGAATAACACGGTTATTCAGGTGAGTTATTCAGGTGAGGTTGCTGTGAGAAACAAACACACGATATTATGATATTATGTCGTATTCAAGAGCGAAGACCATCCGCCGTAGTGACACATGTGGGAAAGTTTGGCTTGTTCAGAAACCTGTTTGTAATTTTATATTATTATATATGGTTTTTGAAGGAAAAAAAACGTTTGATATATAAGTTCTACGGCGTTTACTGTTAAATGTAGCCTGCTCTCATTAGCCGCATCAGAGTCAGTGCAGAAATGCTGTATAGGTGTGGAAAGGAATGCACGTGCTGTGCTAGTATTACTGAGCTAATGCTTTTAAGGAGGAAACTGTTTAAGTTTGAGTTCTTCTTCCTTTTTTTCTGGTTAGCGGGAAAAAACAAGGCTATAGGTGGGGTTTGCCTCTGCGACATAGGTGTGTGTGTGTGTGTGTGTGCGCGCGCGCGCGTTTGTCGCGGCTTTGATGGCGTGTTACGCAGTTCATATTTCCCCTTCTCCTCTCCTAACTGGAGCATTTCCCACATTTTCCTTCCTTCATCAGTTCAACAGTAAAGCAAATGCTGCTAAATCCTTAAAAAAAAAAAAAAAAAAGCTACTTGAAAAACCTCAACGGTATTGATCTTCCTTGTCTATGATAGATAATGCCGTTTCATTAGGTTATATATAGGCTATGTGTGGTTTATGTAATCTATTTGTATGTACTTTGAAACAAGCTTGCATTTATTTATTTTACTTATTTATTTTTTTTTCCACCGTATGATATTTATTTCACCCTGCAGCGATGTCATGACGGTACACCGAACTGTTTACTGCTCCTTCCAGGCCACACTGTTAGCCAAAGTGCGCACCTTGTATTTCCGATGTAAACAAAGCTGGAGCTAAGAGACGGCGCGCCGCTAGGTGTCGCTGTAGCGCGTCACCTCTGACCCACATCGCGTGACGTCAGCATTCATGTGATAGATTGAAGCGTAGAAAACATCCCAACTGTAAGTTTTCTCTCAAAGATGTTATTTGCTCTTCCCCACAAGATGATGGAGTGTGTTGTGAGCTTGTGCATTCTGTATAGCAAGTACTATATTCACAAACACAAATTTGCTAAATGTATACCAAAATTGAACAACTTCTTCTTCTTATTATTATTATTTACTCGAAGTGGAATTACTGAAGAAGTCCTTAATGCTTATTATTAGCAAAAAACAAAGAAACACTATCAAATTTTATGGAAAGGTATGCTGCAAAGTAACGCCCTGCCTCTACATCCCCAAATATATATGGATCTTGAATTTGCATTTGGGGAAAAGGAAGATAATTCTTCGCCTTTTTTTCCAGACTGTGTGGTTTAGTATGTTAAATAATGTATTTTTTAAAAATTTAATCTTTACTTGTTAGTTGTCAACCATCTGTTTCAATCTAACGTAACATTCCTTTAATACCTTAATAAATAAAAAAAACATCCCAGGATAAATGGCAGGAATGAGAGACAGCACCGATTCCCCGAAATACAATCAAGACCTCTATTCTGACACCGAACGACTACTTTGAGAAGTATATAAATCAAGTCAAAGGAAGTCATCTGATTTATAAAGTAATAATTGGTCAAACAAACAAACAAAAACAAAGTCTCCTGTCTAAACTTGTATGGCTGCTTTTATAATATGGAGAAAGAATGAGAAGTCTTTCATATGCTACTTATTTTTCTCGCTATGTTCATTCATTCATACATTCATTTTTAATGACATACATATATTGTTAAACAGTATTAAGATTTCTTGTTAGAAAGGCTAAATAATTAAATATTTATTGCCTATGAGAGAATAGATTCTCAGAAGGGATTTTAGGCTCAGTCTGGGTTGAGACAATTGACTGAAAAACTCTACATCCTCCCAGATTTCTGAGTGAAAAGTATCACTCTACCGTCTACCAAACCTGTAACAAGACCATTCAAAACATTAGGGCAACATCAGCCAAAAAAAAGAGGTCAAAAATGTTTAAATGAGCAAAAAGAAAGAAAAATTGTCCTCTCCGTCTCCAGACCTGACCTGAAGAAGGCAGTTTGTGACAGCTGGCAGAGATCTTACAGATGTGTCAGGAAGAGTGAGACAGTATTACAGACAATCTTACAGAAAAGGCTGCAAAACCCTTGAACTTTGATTTGTTCAGTATTAAAATCTCAACAGTATTTTTATACATCAACTATTTTTACATTCCCTCTGATAATGAGAGAAAATCCTTGAAACTATATAAACGAAAAGTTTTGTTGGTATAAATTACATTTCCAAACGTCTTTGTCCTTTTTTTTTTTTCAGGGGCACGGAAACGATTGCACTCATCAGTCCTTCTTCCAGGTCTGTCTATCTTCAGTTTCTGTGCTATTGTTGAAAAACAGGTGTACAGAAAGGCTATGCATACTAATGTAATGACCGAATCAGAGTTGGAACAAATCCACAAGCATGAAGTCTCATATTTCAAAGAACGTGGACATCTATTAGTTGTGTTTTGGAACGTATCCATAGAGTTGAACGTTGTTGCCCTAAGTAATGTCAGTACATTACACTTCAGAAGCTACACTTCTGAGCGAAATATTGATGATACAAAATTGAAAGGCATGAAGAGGAAAGAAATGACATGTGAATGCATAATCTGGTAAAAAAAAAAAAGAAAGAAAGAAATAAAACAAAGCTGTTAATAGAGTATTGGAATTAGTCTGGTGACATTTTTAAATTCACAACGTTAGCAATTAATAGAACAGGAAAGAACAAAGCAGACCGTTCGGTCACGTCTTATGAAAGCTTGTTGCTTCCTCTGTTCTTTGACGCATTTCATGTTTTACAGTTAATCAAGAGTGAAGAGTGCTCCCAGGCACACGGGGTAAGTGTGCTTTTCTAATGCACATATTTTAATTGCAATAACTTGTCGAATAAACGTCTCTGCTTCGAAGCTTCTTTTTATAGGATACATCTGTGATTGATCTATACAACAGAGTGCACAGAATCTAATTACTGTTGTACAGAGAGCTGATGCTTTCTATTTGACCGCGCATAAGTACAAAGATGATTGATGAAGAAACAACCGTGGAGGGAGGCGCTAAACAAAGACAGATGTTTTCAGTAATTTAGAATAATTTCAAAACTAAGTTATAAAAAAAATATACAGCATGTATACTGCAAACTGGAGCAAGCGTACCGCAACGGCACGATGTGTGTGCATCAGCACTTACGCATACCGATGTAGATAACTAAAACAACGCAGAGGCTTATAGAAGGTACGAAGTAGAACAGCCAGTCAACACTAAGAACGTAAACCGAGTAATGAGTAATTAGCCGGCTATTTAGTAAGCAGGATTGTCTCTTCTCGTCCTGGCTTGAGACTAAATGTGTTACGCCGTCAGCCACAGCCGGAAAGTTTGTCGCAGTCAGTTTGTGAGAGCACAGTTGCTAACTTTGAGAGATACGCCGACGTGAGATTTTTCATTCCGTAATGACTCTGTAATAATTTTGTTCTATATGTGGCGTGAGATGTAATCGAAATCTGTTCATCACTTTGACATTCCGTGGCTTGGAATGGAGCATGAAAGCGTGAGTCTCATGGCGAAACCCTGGAGAGAAATTATTAGTTATTATGACAACACAGAGGCACACTCGCATTTATTCAAGAATGTGCACCCTCTCCTACACAGACATCCTGCTTACACATGCACACACACACACACACACACACACACTCCAAAATATATACATTTACACACACACACTCTGAGATACATACAGATGGATAATGTAAGGTGGAGAAAGTAGCAGTTAGAGCTTAAAATGCACCAATCTAACCCTAAGGCATATTTATTATTACTTGTATTATTTGTTTCAGCATTTCTGGGGTAAAATAGTTTTGAAATATGCTATGCATGAAATCGGAATGTCAAAGGAAACAACGTAGTTTGTACATTTTTGGATTGCTTACCATATAAAACATTTTTTTAAAAAATTAAATTACTCAGTTATTTGAACATAATACAGAATAAAATCCAGATAAAACAGATAATTGGTTGAGTACCGGATTACTGAAGTAATCGATTGTCGCAGCACTAGCACAGCTATTTAATCATGCCAAAGTGCAGAGCAGTTAAGTTTTGCAATATGAACGTGTTGAGTGTGCTATTTTTTTTTCTCTCCAGTTTCATCATTTTAGCTTTTTTTTTTTTTTTTTAAGCCTAATAAGCTGGATCTCACAGTTTGGAATTGTTTAAATTTGATTGTTGTATTTTAAATGATGTTTAAAAACTTAACGTTCCATGGCTTTTGTGAATGACCGAGGCAGAGAAGGTTCATGTGCGTCACTGGAGGCCTGGGCTTTCAGTGAGGCAGCAAAGAGCTGCCTTTCTTTCACCAGGCCCTGAGGCACCTCTACTGCTGACGAATTGAGCTGCAGGAAGTGGAACTCACAGGAGAGATGACACAGCTAAAATTAACTGGCCTGTCACCTCCTGCTGAATGACCGAGTATAGAAATAGCAGAAAGGAAGGACCTGGGTTAACATGCCTCATTAGCTACCATGAGCTGCACCAAAAAACCCAGCACAGAGTGGGAAATGACCCACTGGAAAGGGGAAATAACATGCGTGTAATGAGTGTTTTATTGACAAGGCACTCAATAGAGGAAATAATGGTCCATGTGTGACCTCATTATTATAGATATTGTTATTTCAGATGGAGGGTAAATTTCCTGTTTCTAAATAGCTTTGTTGGATTAAAGCTCCTTGAAGGAAGCTTCCATTGTTTGAAATAAACAGTTTCATGTCTGTATGGTCTGGGATGGAAGTAAATGAAACAAGGCCTGGCTCTTTCTTTGGATGTCTGTCATGTCAATGATTCTTCTGTGCGGAACAGGCTTAAGAATGACGACATTGCCCAGTTGTTTATTAACTCTCATAAAGTAATCCATAAACTTGTGTCAACACCTCCTTCAATTCCAAACTTTATTCTCTGTAATTACACTGCTTCTCATGAACATATCAGAAATGTCTCCTGATCAACACTGCAACTTTTGCAGGATGGCAAGATCACTACGGCAGTTAATCTCCTATCCTGCTACTACGTTAAGCGTGTCTGAGCATGTTTTCACTATAATCCTTGTGATAGCTTCAGCCATACTTGAATTTATGCCATGTTACATGCCTTTTTAGATTCAGTAGTGTGAAGTGTTAGCTCATATAGTAAAGTGTTTTCCATTCTTGAATCTGTATGTAACACCTACCCCCAGCCCCCCCCCCCCCCCCCTTTTTAAAAATTTTTTCCGAAAGAAATTTTCCTGAACGGGCGGAGAAAGAATGCTCATGCGAACATGCGTCAAATATTCTTATATTTTACTAATTCTGAATATTACTATAGCTCTTCTATGAAAGAAGCTTCTGGATGATAAATGGGCACAGTATTATTTATGGCCATATTGTGCTTGTTTCACACATTCACCAGTAAAAGGATACAATGAACAGTAGACTGTACACAGTGGACGACCTGTAGTTTGTAAAATCTTTAAACTGTGAAAAATCAGATCAAGATTGGTGTTCTGAGCTTTTTTGTACCAATCCCTTAGTGTTATGGACATCAGTATGATAGTATTATAATAGTTTTGTGGAGATATTCTTGTTTCCATTTTATAGGTTGGCACCTATACTCATGCTCTTCTTGTGATCATCCCATTAAATATATGTCCTGCCCCCGGGGATGAGTCTTGCTCTACAGTAGCAGCTTGTTAGCAGCAAACATGGTTCATCTGTATGTTTTTCTGCTCTCTTGGTGTCTTACCACACACTCTTCCGGTTTCCGGCCACCTCTCGCTGGAGAATAAGTTATTAGAGTTTGAGTTTCAAAGAAGGCAGAATTAGGCACTTTTCGGGAAGAGTGATTTACCAACTTTTTACCAACAGCCCGTTCACTGCCCAAGTGTGTTGCTGCCTCAGACTGATCGAGAACACAGTTCTGTCATGGCTTGTCCATCACTAAGAGTAGGTAATATCATTTAATCAAGCGGCGTAGTATTTAAAATGAATTAAAAGAATTCGCCAGATGCCTCCTGGTGATGACGCTGTGATCACCATCAGCGCTGCGGGTGCGGCATAACTCCAAAACCACACGGCATGTGGTCGTCTAGGATATCATCCTCGTTAATGTCGACAGGCGTGAAGGCAGCGGTGGAAATCCTCCACAGTTTAAAAAAAAAAAAAAGCCTATCGCTAAACTCTTTGCTGTTCCATATTTAGCTAGTTTAATTAAACTGATATATACTTCTAGAAAAAATGTTTCACCTTAAGCCCTAAAAGCTTCTTCTATGTAGAAGATATTTATAAAGCTAGACTCTCAAAAGAACTCTTCAGGAACGCTTTTTTTTTTTTTTAAACAGCATAGTGTAACAGCCAAGTTTAATCTTGTTTAATCAGTCTCTTTTAGGCATCAGATAAATAAATCACAACAAAGGTCAGTATTACAGCAGAGACAGAGTTTTAGTGTTCTCCGCTCTGATATACAGAGCCACAGCTCCTGCTTCAGCACACAGCAGACAGCACACTTCTGGCAATGCTTCCTGTAAGACTGGCAGAAGTTATTTCTCAATTCACTGATGTGACATTGTGGTAATGAGCCCTCGGTGTGCTGCTTGCAGTGCCGTACTTAAATTGAGCACTAAGAGGCTTATTGGTGTGTGATCTGCCTGCTGCTTGCCATACTTGCTGACCTGCTCCTGCTAGCCCTGCCTCCTCCCTGAGCATAATGTCACAGAGAGTAGCATGCTGGGAAATGTAGTCATGCCAAAAGTGTCGGCCTCAGTGTTGGGAGGGGTTTGTTTTCATTATGCTTTATACTATTGTATTATATTATATTACGTATTTGAATTTCTTGCTTAATTTTAATTTCTAGGTTTACCAAGTCTTTATCTTCAACGAAACAAATTGTTTAGTTGTTTTTGCCTGTTATCAAAGGAGCATACTCATCATCTGTCAAACCAAAACTGTGAAATAACTTGAGGTAGTTCTGCCTAACTGGCAATTTATATGACTAATACGTTGTGCTGGTAAGTCAACCATTAACTCAGGAAAACAATGCTAACAAAACTATTCTGTAGAAGATTACTACAGGTAAATATGTTGATATCCTTATGCAATCCTTTGCAATAGAACAGTTAAGCCTTTTCATGGTCTGACGACAGGAAGAGGAAGTCTATGAAAAGTTCACGGGATGTCCCATGGTAGCAGAGCTTCCCTGGTATTGAATCTTAGTGGCCCTCTGTTTCACTGCCTGTGGCAGAATGTCAAAACTGATACCTCCCGTGTCCCTTTTAGTATAATACCCATCTATTTCCTGTTTTTTAGGCACATTACATGAATGAAGACGTTTTGTTCAAGGACGGGAGTTACATTACTTTTCATTGTTATTACTAGCCTACGGAGCGTTACTTGTTACTGACGTGTGCAGTTTTGCAATAGGTCATTTCCCTCTATTTGCAGTTACTAAAGTGAGCATTTGTTTTCGACTTTTATTCATACCCTAACTGCAGGGATTTCCACCCTCCCTGTTTCCTCTTACGTTAGTTATTAATGACAAATGGCGGGTCTGATAATAACAGATTGTGTCTGTCCTTCAAGGATGTGGCCCAAGAGAGTGAAAAAATAAACAGAGCAGCCTAGCTGTTACGTAATGGATGCTCAGCTTAGCTATGTGCCTTTAAAAGCTGTGGGTTGTCAGGTGATCGGGCAAGCGCAGTCATCTCAGTTCACCGAGACGTGAGTGTGTAATCACACAAAAAGATGAGACACTGGAGTACTGGAGGAAGAGAGGGAAGAAGAGAGAAACAGGGAGATAGATGGGCAGAGACCCAATTAAAGGAGGGCAGAGGGAAGAAGAGGACATGAAAGCGGAAGGAAGAGAGAGCAAGAGAGGAGAGAACGGAGATGGCCGTGTCCGTTTAATTGTAAACAAGCGACTGCTCTCTCATTTTAACTTTCTAATTTCTGACACTGTAGCACGAGAGCCGTTGTGATGCTGGGTTGAGTTTCTCATGAAGAATGGCTTGTGTAGCCATAACAGAGAGGGGAGAAAAGCCTGGAGAATTAAATGCTGCGTCACACTGTGTGCACAAGAGAGAGAAACAGTGAGAGAGAGAAAGAGACACAGAGCAGGGGAGAAAGGCATTGTGGGAGCATGAGTGTTTGCAGCAGATATTCAATTGTTTGCTCGCAAAGTCTTTGACATCTATTTGTATGGATGTGTATCAGTAAAAAAAAAAAACAGCAAGTTATTCTGCTGTTACAAGCCAATGAAAATAGAGTGAGCGGGAGAGGGAGGAGTGATTGTGGAAGGAGGGAGGGTGACAGAGAGAGCAGGAGAGAGAGACAGGGAGGGCAAGATTTTTGGATTAGTTGCTACGTCACTTTTTCACATCGAGAGGAAAGCAGCAGCTAGGAGGACAGGAGTCCGAGTCGCATGCTTTTCTCCTGCCCAAGAGCGGCCGTGAGTGAGCCTCAGCCCTCTGTCTACTCGTTCGCCTCTCATCCTACTCTTTCTTCCTCTCCATCCTCATTCTCAACCACCCTTTTCTCTCTCTGCCTCTGACGCCCGAGTCCGCACTTCGGAATCGCAGCTTTGGGTTCCAACACCGATGCTGAGGAAGCTGACATACTTTCTGATACATATATATATATGTGTATATATATATATATATAATATATATATATATATATATATATATATATATAATATACATATATATATATATATATATATGTGTGTGTGTACGTGATGGCGTCGAAGGCGTATTAGCAAGCAAGTGGGCAGGGGAAGGGTTAAAGACAGAGCTCTTGTTCTGGAAGGTTCCTATATTCGAGGAGAAAGGTGATGGACATCCTTCACAAAGACAGATAACAATGTACAAAATAGTATTGCAACACCCTACCTCTCACCATTATTTGGACCAATGAGGAAACAAGTGCTTACACCTTGAGCACTGTGTGTAAGTCTGTTGTAGGTGTGTAGGCTAGTAGAGAAATGTATAAAAATAGGTATTCTTTGTAACAGCTGAGCTGTACTTCATCACAGCCCAGTGACAGTCCAAGCCTGTTGAGGAAGAAGCACTTCATACTGCATCTGGCCTTGCCATGCAGATCATACCCATGTGGGGCTGTGGCATTAATATCTTCGCGGGGGATCAGGTATAGGCTAGATGATGTTGTTCGGTGGGGATGTAATGTAATGGGTTAAATGTGTGAGTGTCAGGATTGTGAACAAGAACTAAGCTTGTGAGGGATACATTTGTGATCTCCTGGCACGCACAGGAGGGCAGAATGTGCTGGTAAATCGGGGCGGTTTCACCAGAATTGGACTGCGGCTCGTTCTGTTAGCATGTGTCTCAACTGCACTCGTTTCTGCATAGCTACTGAAAGCAGTGCGTGTGACTCAGCCATATCTGCTGCGTTCAGACTCCAGTGCATGGTGTGTATTTTCCTCTGTCAGTTTTCTTTCTGTCTGTCGCTCTCTCTACCCTGAAATGCAAGGATGCCTTGAGAAAACAGGGCTGTGCTGAAAAGGCTCTAAATGTCACACCAGAAGATCAGGAAGAGAGAAAGAAAGAGCGAGAGAGAAATTGTTTACCTTGCTCTCTTGGTGACTGTCCTGGCTGGTGGCCAGTTCACATGCGCTAGACCTCTGAAAGCAGCCACGTCAGGCAGCTGAGTGACAGCTCTCTCGTCCAATAAGGTTACCTAAATGCTTTTGCAGATGGAATTCTATTGGACAAACTCAAAGAGACAGGTGGAGGGATGCCTCTCATTGGCCACAAGGTAATGTTATCACTTAGTTTTTGTTTACTGGTTAGATGGAGGATTGAACAGAATTTCATACTGAATAAATTGTTCTGACATATCCGTATGGTTTTTAAAGTGCTTTTTGTTATAGATTGGAGATTATAATTAGATTTGCATGATATTAAATGCAATGTGGTTTATATAATATGCCATTTATCTGTGATGTTACGTGGAAGACGTTTGTGAGATTACGTGGTTATCTTATGGCTGGTTTGATAAGAGCATAAGAGTAACGCAGTACTGTTTTTTGTGTTGCCAGTCACATGGCTGTGTGTGTATGTGTGTGAGACAGTGAGAAGTGTGACGCAGTTGATCTGTGCCTGTTGCTCTGGTATCAGCTCCCCTCTTCCTCTGCTGGCTGACCACTGCGTTTCCTGTTTAGAGCGACTGAATGCTTGCACCTTGATTTTTGAGAATGGCGTCTTTTTATCACTTTGCCTGTTTGTTTCACGGACTTTTAGAGCATCACTATGTCGTCTGCATCTTTGATTTTGAAGAAGAGCAGAGAGATTCTCCCCTCCCTTCACCCTTGGCCACAGGAGTTTCTAGATGCTTCCTTGCAGTCTCAGTCTTCTGACCTGTTTATGCTTTCTTCCAACCAGTAAGTAAAATACTAAAATAAAAACGAGTGTAAAAAGCCCCCCAAGAAGCTGGGTGTTCCATTAGGAAAGCCGTAGTGCCACGTGCAGCTCTGTCTGCAGGTAGGACACAGGTCTGCGTGGACGCCAGTGGCCCGCAGTGCAGCTGTTGCTGCAGTCAACGCCACAGCCGGGCATGCTGGCTTGATGTGGTGGCACCATGGGCAACGGAAGTGAGTCATGCCTTATAGATGAGGCCAGCCGCAGAAGAGAATTAACCAGTGGGTGGTGTGCTAAGGACTTTGGCCTCTAATGTACATAGGAATGAAAGCTGGTAATTTTCGTCAGTCTGCTAGGGTGGTTCACCGTGCCCATGATGTGTGTGTGCTTGTGTGCTTTTGTCGGGATTTTATGTTTGCCTTCAATTGTTTGAAGATTAAAGGTGACATGGGAACTTAGTGAAGTAGGAAAGATAAACTGTATCAGTAAACTGCCAACTGATTCCAAAAAGTAATGTTTGCCAACATCTATTATTTTCTTGATCCCTGGTAAGAGCTGTTTGTTTACAGTAGTTTCAGGTAATAGATGTTATCTATCTAGAATGTTTAAATATATAGCATACATAAGTATAGAATATATTTAATTCAGCTCAATGTTTTAGCTTCTTAACGAGCTGTTATGTTTTCCACATCCTAGTCCCACTGATTTTTTTCGTAATGCACAAAAATACAACACTGTTCCTTTAATTCCATTATAACGTTTAAGATTTAATTTCCTTTCAGCTTTTTAGCTTCTTAATGACCTTTTAGGTTTTCTACATCCTGGTCCCATTTAAAAAAAAAACAAAACACACTGTTCCTTTAAATCCTTTATAAACATTACATAACACACTGAGGGCCAGGCTACAACAAACAAACCCAGCAGCGAGAATGCAAGAGGGGGGCTAAGCTCCAGAAGCAACCAGATACCTCCAAACAGCAACTGTCACCAAGCTCCTCTATGCTCTGAGCCCGGGAAACTCCCTTGAACATTGTCCCATCCAGCAGATAAAGCCTTCAGTGTGCCTCTCTGTCCTTCCTCCTATTGTAGTGCCCAAAGCAAACACATAGTGTTTGAACAGATCAGAGAAGGGAGGGGAAATATTTTTTGGCAACTTATACCACTTCCTTTAATCTCCTTTAATCAGATAAAGCAGAAATTGTGTTCTAACCAGGCACCGTACTGAGCGAGGGGGGGAAAAAATGCTAGGAGGAAATCAATGGCTTGGGGAGTGGTAAGACAAGTGTTCGTTTACCTGCCAGAATATTTGGCACTATGAACGTGCTGTATCGTGAGATTTGGCATTCCGAAGCATTCAGGTAAATCATTTTGGCTCCAGTGCACTAGGCAGTACCTGTCACCACGCCTCTACAGTGCACTGGCATCTACCAGAATTCTCCATTTCCCTAGTTGACTCCATTTTAGGAAGAACACATTGGACGCTGAAGCAAATGCACAAGAGCCAGAATGAAATTGCACAACATGTTTTAGTACACGGTGCTTCAGGTGAGCTGACCTAATCTTTTCACCTGTTGGGGTTAGCATTCTCTTGCAGTCTGATATGTAGGACATTTTGTCTGTTGCATTGCAACACTTGCCTTCAGTGGTATGTTGTCAACTAGGAGCCAAAGGCACTGCCGTAATACAGCCTTGCATTTCAGGCCTTGCCACAAGGTTGTCCCGCAATGCTGCTATGTGTATGATTGCTGGGGAATTCACTGGGGAATTCACTGAAGAAGCATATGTTACCGTTAAGTACAGGGGTTTTAAGATATGACACTTTAGAGCCTGGCAGGACTTGTCTTTCAATTGTATTGTAATTTACTAACTGTATAATTTTGACCTATTAATAACAATCGTGGTAAGAGCATGTCCTCAGAAGAAGTTGTTTGCGTTGTTAACTCCATCATGATTCGTCAGTTGAAATTATTTTTGTTGTTTACAACTAGTGCCCATTCAGAAACTGCATTGTATGCCCTTTTTCTGTGCCACCTTGATCCAATTCTGTTTTCATATTCATTGAAAGTTCATTAATGAAAGGAGCTGCTTTCATTGCTTTGCTGGAAAGTATTCCTATAGACTCTAGGGCCTAGTGTTGAATACTCATAATGCAGTATTAGGTTTGGTATGTTTGATTAAAAAAAAAAAAACAGCACTGGAAGTACATTTTAGTTCAAGATTAGGTTTGTCTTAAATAAAGACAGATGCAGAAACTATGCCCTGAAGTTAAATTTTTGGGGCTTCCATGTGGTGCAACTAGAAAAGCATTCGTCCTATTGTCAGGAGGTTGTGAGTTAGAATTTGTGGCTGGGAGTCCAACAGAGCAAAACTGGCCATATTTTGCAAAATTGTTCATACTGTCTGGGTGACAGGGACTCTCTCTCTCTCTCTCTCTCTCTCTCTCTCTCTCTCTCTCTCTCTCTCTGTTCCTCCAGTGTTAATCAGAGTGACACTAGCCAATCTGTGGGCATCATGTATGTAGAAGAGGATAGATAGCGTTGTGAGTGTGTGATCCAGCATGAGAATGAAAAGTTTCAGTGGTCGGCTTTACTTGACTCGAAGGAAGCACATGTTTGCACCCCACCATCCCTGGTTGGTAGCTTTCATGTGATAGGGTAGCTAGCTAGTGAGTGGGAATTGGCAAATGACCAAATTGGGGACAAAATATCCTAAATCTGTCAGTTTGGGATTTTTACACAGAAATGTTCCATTAGATGCTCATTGTACAGTGCTTCTATATGTAACCCTGTCCATATTAAATTTGGAATTGAGCAGAGTATGATTTTGGCTAAACCAGTGTACCGTGATTTGCATCACAGAGAATAATCATTTTTCAAAGTATTTCCTTTTATCCAATTAACATCATAAACCTGCCTCTCAGCTCTTGTGGGAGGCCATTATCGATGTCTGGTAGGGGAGATGAATAAGATTAAACTGCCTTGTCTTTGCTTTTGCTAGATTCTCTAGAGTTGTTGGACTGATAATTGTAGTAGTCCTCAGAGGGAGAACTGGTGTTGGGTTTCCTTGTGAAAGGGGTGGTGTGTGTGGGTGGGTGTGTGTTTCTTTGTGTTGTCTAAATCACTTGTTTAGGACGTGGGTTTGGGGTTGACCTTCAGTTTAAAAGGAACAACTACGAACAAAAATTCACAAAATGGGGCAGAGCAATCAGGGCATGAATGGAAAGAAAATGTGTAGCAGCAATAGGCGGATTTGCAATTTAACTATCTAAGGATATACCAGAGTTTCTTTCTTCATTAGCATTTCATTACAGCACTCTTTGTCAGAATGAAAATCTGTGTTACAGTCTATGAAATGTTATTTAAAGTTATGTGACTGAGACTGCACAAATATAATCTTTTAGGGCAATATTTTGTTTAAATAATTATATGCATTCTTTATAGAATTTCATAAAATTGTAAAATGACAATTATTTTAAATAGTTAAATAACACACAAATACATACGTTTTATATATATATATATATATATATATATATATATATATATATATACATATATATATATATATAACCCATATGAAGACCCATATGAGGAAGGGTTCTCTGTTGAATCTGGTTCCTCTCAAGGTTTCTTCCTATCACCATCTCAGGGGGTTTTTCCTTGCCACCGTCGCCCTGCTTGCTCATCAGAGACGTCACACACACACACTTCACTTTACTTTTGTTTGTGTAAAGCTGCTTTGAGACAATGACCTTTGTAAAAAAAGGTTTTAGGACACCTGACAATCACACCCATATGTGATTCTTCCCCAAACTGTTGCCAGAAATTTGGAGGCACACAATTGTATCGAATGTCTTTGTATGCTAGATCTAAGAGGCCCAAACGTGTTCAAGCATGACATTGCCCCTGTACACAAAGCGAGGTCCATGAAGACATGATTTGCCAAGGTTGCTGTAGAAGAACTTGAGTGGCCTACACAGAGCCCTGACCTCAACCCCACTGAACACCTTTGGAATGCTGAACTGGAATGCTGACTGCACCTAAGGCCTTCTCACCTGACATCAGTGCCCGAACTCACTGATGCCCTTGTGGCTGAATGAGCACAAATCCCCACAGCCTCACGCCAAACTCAAGAAAGCCATCCCGGAGGAGTGGAGATTATTTTATCAGCGATGCGGGGACTAAATCTGGAAGGGGATGTTCAAAAAGCACATATGGGTGTATATATAAACACTGATCAGCCATAAAATTAAAATCACCTGCCTAATATTGTGTAGGTCCCCCTTGTGCCACCAAAACAGACCCGTTGAGGCATGGACTCCATAAGAGGTGTGCTGAAGGTGTGCTTTCGTGTCTGGCACCGAAACATTAACAGCAAATCCTGTCAAGTCCTGTAAGTTGTAAGGTGGGGCCTCCATAGATCGGCCTTGTTTGTCCAGCTCATCCCACAGATGCTCGATTGGCTTGAGATCTGGGGAAATTGGAGGCCAAGTCAACAACTTGATCTCTTCGTTATGTTCTTCAAACCATTCCTGAACTATTTTTTGCAGTGTGGCAGGGCGCATTATCCTGCTGAAAGAGGCCACTGCTTTTAGGGAATAGGGGCGTGTAGGAGCGGTCATTGGTGAAGAGGGTCAGCATGGGCACTCTGACCAGTCTGCAGCTATGCAGCCCCATACACTGCAAGCTGTGATGCACTGTGTGTTTTGACACCTTTCTATCATAGCCAGCATTAACTTTTTCAGCAATATGTGCTACAACTTTGAGAACTGACTATTTACTTGCTGCCTAATATATCCCACCCTTTCATCTGTTATCCACTTCACTTGTCAGTGGTTTTAATGTTATGGCAGATCGGTGTGTGTGTGTACAATATGATACAATATAAACAAAGATATTGGGCCACATGTGAAAGAGAAAAAAAATGATATTGCATTCTTTTAACCAAGTATTCAATAATTGTGATGTATAGTAAATTATAGAGAGCGGTAGGCCCGTGAAATCCCCTTTTTAATTGCATTTGAATTAGAATTATTGAGTTGAATTGGATGAATTGAATTTCAGTATTTAGTATTTCAGTGCATATTAATATAAATTATTCTATAATTTTTTACTCAACATTAGCAGTAGTTCTACATAATTTAGGCTATTGTATTGCATAAAAATGTGAAAATTGTCACAATGTTGTCAGTAGTACTAGATTTCCAGCCACCATGTACCTTCTAAAAGTCCATGTCCTAAAAACTCACGTTTATGATTATGGCCATCAGTAATTGTTAGAAATTAGCAAATCTAACACAGATTTAATGACATCTGAAACATTAGTGCTACTCAGTAGCCTTAGCATATGCCAGGGCACTGGCCCTAGGACCTCAGCGTCATGTGGTGTGAGCAGAAACAGAAGCGTGGGAAGTGGGCTGGTATCCAAACTAGGCTAAAGGCTAACCCAAGCACACTGGCCATCCCTACCATTCTACTTGCCAATGTCTATTCACTTGACAACAAAATGGATTATCTCCGACTAGGATAAACTACTGAGCACAGAATGAGGGGCTGTTGCTTTTTTATTTTCACAGAAATGTGGCTTTGTGACAACATACCTGTCTTAGCTATTCAGCTGGATGGACTAACCTGCTATTGCACCAACATAAATGCTGTAAGACTTGGCAGTGGTGGTTTATGTATGTGATGTATGGAGTTTGTGATGGTAAAATGTCAGGCATTCTGTCTGCTATGCGAATGTGATCGCTGTTGCTGTGTACATTCAGTTAAATTCAGTTTTATTTATATAGCGATTTTAACAACTGACATTGTCAGAAGCAGCTTTACAGAAATCCAGACATAGATTTAGATCCCCAATGAGCAAGCCTGAGGCAGCAGTGGCAAGGAAAAACTCCCTGAGATGACATGAGGAAGAAACTTTGAGAGGAACCAGACTCAAAAGCAAGCCCATCCTCTTCTGGGTGACACTGGATAGTGCGATTATGAGCCATTACTCTCTTCCAGCTGTATGCTATAAAGTCAAACAGTACAATAGCTCTAATACAAAGGAAGCACTTGGGGATATCTATGAGTTTGTGAGCAAATTATAAACTGCACACCCAGATAGCTTCTTCATCATTGCTGGGGATGTTAATTATCAAACTTCAAATTGGTTCTGCCTAAAGTTTGCCAAAACATCAAGTTTGCAACCAGAAGAAGAACTACACCAGACCTGATGTATACAGACATTGAAACGTGTATATATGGCTAGACCCCACCCCCACCTTGGCTGCTCAGTCCATATCTCCATTATGCTAAATCCAGCATGTCAGAATACGGCCTTACTGTAAGAGCAAACCAAAATCCATGGTTAATGGCCAAGAAGCATTTTTTGCCTAGTGCTTGTGATGTTGCCTTTCAGATCGGGTGACATGGCAGAACTCCGGAGGTCTAACCTGTCTCGTGCAATCATTGTGGCAAAGTACACAAATGCTCAGAACATCTGTGGCTACTTTCAAAACACCAGGGATACATGGTGTATGTGACATTCAAGCCTTCCTGAAGAGCATTCAAGCCTTCCTGTACCGCAAGGTCACACCATACACCTGCAGCAGTGAGGCATCCCTCCCGGATGTGTTGAATGAATTCTAGGCATAGTTTGAGACACAGAGCAATGTACCTGCAAGGAAGACTACCCCCTCACCTGGGGACCAGGTACTTACTCTGTCTACAACTGATCTAAAAAGATTCAGGCTTAATCACACAAAGATGCTGGACCTAACAACATATAATCCTTCATCCTCTCCTGTGGCCTATTCATACATCATACCATATTCACATCATGATATTTATCATCATACCATATTTATAGACCATATATGTGAGCCAGCCCAGAAGAACGTTGGTCATCCAACTTGAGAGATTCCATCTATCGCGCTGACTATCAGCGATTCACAATACTATCATCAATTGTCCCTATCTGTTGCTCCCTGGATATAAAAGCTTTCTGCACCCTAGTAATAAAGGTACCAAAGTTTACTTTTCCTTGTTGCTGTGGTGGTACAATCAAGGGTGCATGCATTTATACCTTTAGTATGTATCTTTTACCTAGGACAGTACATGTGGTGTACCTTTAATTAGTTTTTAGAGTGGTCCTTAAGGTCCATTTATGTACAATATACATAAAAGTAAAATATACATACTAAAGATACAAACTATGTATTCTTGATGGTTTCAATAAAGATAGCCTCTTTGTTGAAATGTGAGTACAGTTCATTGCTCCGATTACATTTGCAAAACCGGTTGTTCTGCAAATCATGTCGGCCTGTTCACTGATAGCGTAAGGAAATCAGCATGTGACTTAAGGTTTATAATCTCCCATATGGCAGATATGGCACAAAACCAAGGACAAGTGGGAGACACCTGACCAGTCAGCCAGTTCTGTCAGGACTGATAAAAGGGTAAGTAAAGCTAAATTTCTCATGGTTTACCTTTCCAAACCAGATCCAAACTCAAAACAGATTTACAAGAACATAACTCATTTCACTACATTGCTGTTTGTGATCATTGATGGCCAAAACCCAGCTAAACACGCATACATGGTCTAAAATTTTGCAGAGGCACATATATGCAGCAACGTCTATTGTAAATGCCTATATCGCAACATGTGTATGAAAACAGTATATTAATGTGTATGAAAGATTGATACATGAGGCCCCTAACCAGTCCCTGCCAAATGTGCAAAAACACTGAATGGCTTTACACAATGCATATAAAAAGTTTACATACCCCTGTTAAAATGACAGGTTTTTGTGATGTTAAAAAATTAAACCAAGAAAAATCATGTCAGAACTTTTCCCACACTCAATGTGAAATTACAACGTATAAAAATTAATTGAAAAACAATCAGAAACATTGTAGGGAGAAATATTAAAAATAAAAAATGTACAATAAACTGGTTATATAAATGTGCACAGCCTTTTATAATTGGGGCTCTTCGACAAACCACAAAAGGCCATGCTCAACAAATAAAGAAAATGGAGCACCACGGTGACATCACCATGAACAGGATGTCCCTCCAAAATTTATAAAAGGCTAAGACAAAATCTTACGAGGGAGACTGCCTGCAGCAACATTAAAGGAGCTGCAGGAATATCTGACAAGTGCTGATTACTCTCTGCATGTGACAACAATCACTCTACCTTCACAAGGGCTATGGGGTAGGGTGACTAGATGGAATTCCTTTCTCACAAAAAAACATCCAAGCTCAACTAAACCATGTGGCAAAATGTATTATGGTCTGATGAGACCAATTCCAAAAGGTATAATAATTCCATAATTCTCAAAGGTATGTTTGGTGCAAAAAAAAAAAAAAAAAAAAAAAAACCCACAAAAACACCTCACCAAAAGAACACCATACCCACTGTGCAACATGGTGGTGGCAGCATCACACTTTAGGGCTGTCTCTTCAGCCAGAACTGGGGCTTTTATCAAGGTCAATTTTATAGCTACAAATACCAGTTGATTTTAGTGCAAAACATTCAGGCATCTGCTAGTAAGGTGAAGATGAACTTTCAGCACAACAATGACCCAAAGCATACATCCAAATCAACAAAGGAATGGCTTTACCACAAGAAGATCAATATTTCTGAATGGCCTAGCCATAGCCCAGACCTGAATCCAACTAAAAATCTGTGGGCAGACCTGAAGCGGGCTGTGCACGGGAGATGCCCTCAGAATTTGATGGATCTAGAATGTTTTTGCAAGAAAGAGCGGGACAATATTGCCAAGTCAGAATGTGCCATGCTGATAGACCCAAAAAGGCTGAGTGGTGTAATAAAAGCAACTAGGTTATTGTACGTTTTTTATTTATCCCTAAAATATTTCAGATTTTTTTTTTCCTCACTTAATTTTTATACGTTTTAATTTTGCTTTCAGGGTGGAAAATGTTCTGACATCTTGGTTTAATTTTTTTACATCAGCCTTTTTATATCCATTATATCGTGTGTAGCCTTTTTATATCCATTGCCCCTTGTCAATGTACAATATAATATAGAAAAGTGACAACCATATAGGTTATGGTCAAGGTAACAGCCAAACAATATGTAGTGCAAATTAGGAAAAGTTACAGTGCAAACAGACTATAACCCATTAAATACACGCTGTTCAAGTAGACCCAGTACAGTAAACACAACAGTTAGACGCATGGCAATGTAGAACATGCAGAAGACAGCAGCACAATGTGTTATGAGTAAAGTGGCTACTGTGCAGTTTTTGTAGGACAAGTAATAGTGATATAGGTATTCAGTGCATAATGTGTGGCAGCCTGCAAAAATCCTTCAAAATTTCTACATTCTACATTCACAAACATTCAAAATTTCAGTTGTCCTGGACTGAAATGTTCCCCTTTCACACGTATCCCCAAAAGTGAAAAAGAAGAAATATTGCATTTAAAGATACATTTTTGGAAAACGGTGTCTCAAACTGAACTGTTTAGGCTGATATCCATTTAGCTATTACTTTAACTATCCATAAACTTGATCAAATCATGAGACAAGCACAGCTATCTAGCAAGATCTAAGACATTTTTAGATAGACCGACTACATTTACCCCCGCATTTACTAAACTCGCAAAGAAAATAATTTGTTTGCCTGGCTTATGGGATTCATGAATATAAGAAGTTGTGTTGAAATGGTGCTTTATAGTAGTTTTGAATGCAAATTGACAAATTAAGTTGAAGATTAGCTGAATATTCAATTCCATGCTCCTGTACATGCAGAAACAGTAAATAAATCATCCAGAAAGTATCACTTTATAGAAGATTTCTTACTACTTAATGAATCTGCTGTTAGTAAAGACAAACTACCTGCTCCCGTGTGGCACGACAGAAAAGCGTTCACCCTATTAAGTGGATATCAAGAGTTCAAATGATGCCAAAGCCATCTGTGGCCAGGAGTCCAAGAGAGCAAAATTGGCCGTGCTCTCAGGGACACAGTGACACTAGACAAACATTGGCATCTGTGAGCTCATGCATGTGGAAGTGGGAGGATAGCACCTTCCTCCAAGTGTGTTGTGCCCCCCTGTGACATTGCGCAAGATGTGGACGGCTGGCCTCAGAAGAAGCACGTAAGGGCCTTCACCCTCGTTGGTTGGTAGCTGTTGTATGGTAGGGGAAAGCTGCCTTGGGTGGGATGGGTGGGAATTGGCTAGTGACTAAATTAGACAAGGTTATTGAGGGTTCTTCTTTACATCAGTCTTCTAGTATTGCTTTAATAAATGTTGATGAAAGCCCAGTGTACAGTTAAAGTGTTGGCAGTAGTTATCCTGGCCTCTACTTCATTAATCAGCACCTACACCTGATAGTAAATAATTAGGCGTCAAAGCACAAATTAGTTTTAAGCAGGCATTTGATGGGGTTAGCAATAGCCATTTGTTATGAAATTTGAATGGTTTTTCCATCCACTCATCTAGCTAGTATTCAGCGCTACTTGCCATGGAGTGCTTGGACCCCGATGATTGCCATTTATATACCTATATAGCTATATTTTTACTTTCTGATTCTCTTTATCACTATTTTTTTGCAGAATGTTTTGCATATTCCTGAAGAATCATCTCTGGGTGGAGACAAGAGAAATGTAGAGGTTTGTACATGTCCACCTAATGGAATGTATATAGGAAATGTGCGCAAACTAGGTTGAGAAACAAGTATCCATTGTCTGGTCAAAAATGTAAGCTAAGGCTGTTGGAACTGTAGTCATAAATGTGAATTAACATTTTATGCACTTGTTTGACATGTAAAACTTGCAATATGTTGCTGATGGAACATTGTGTAGAAAGTTAATAAATGTGTCTTACATTCATTTTTCTGTTTTATGTTTGTTTCAGCGAACAGATGAGCAGGAGGACATAAAGAGGAAGTGGAGAAATGTGACTCCTCTTGGAAGCTGGTTTCAGATGGTGGCTTAGAGTGTTTGTCAGTGATCTAGCACCATTTGAAATCAGTGTTCTTGGGGTGGGAGAAACATCCTTCTGTTTCTAAAAACCTTCTGTATTGTTTCTGTGTTTTCTCTAAATTCTGATACATGAATTTGAAGAGTCAAGTATAATTTTACTACCATGCTATGAATCCTGTGCCTAAACATCAAGATCATGTCCTGTCACCAAGGCTGACCGATTTCTTCTGGTGTTCAGAGTCTTTTGGGGTTTCTAGCACCATTTGAAATCGGTTACAATGAAGGACAGAAACCAGCATTTGAAGGAGCAACATGAATCTTTTCTGCTGCCTACTACCTTACTGAAGAGATGTTTATGCAAAGTGGTAAGTTGTAAAACCATTAGTTGGATCAATAAATGCCACAGGTAGGAAGAAATTTTTAATTTATCAAATCAGATTAGCATTCAGATATACATTAATTTCCATGTTATTATATGAGCATGTATCAAATATTTCTCAATCATATCTCTTCATGTCATCCCACGGTTTTAAAGTTTAATTAAGACTCTCACAGGGACTTTAACAAATATTCACTAAGTTCTATAATTAATCTGAAAGCTGTAAAAATAATTACTGATTCTTATTATTTAAAACTCTACTTCCATAGACCTACCTCATTGCAAAACAGTATGTTCTACTAAGGTTCGCGCCAGTTCCACACAACGCTCAAGTTTATATATTCCACTGTACCTAAGTAGCTACAGTATATGGACAAATATAGATGGACACCTGACCGTCACACCTATATGAGCTCGTTGGACATCCTATTCCCAAACCATGGGCATTAATAAGGAGTTAGCCCCCCCATTTGTGGCAATAGCAGCCTTAACTGCTCTGGGAAGGCTTTCTACAAGATTTTGAAGTGTGTCTATGGGACTTTGTGCTCATTCAGTCAAAAGAGCATTTGTGTTGTTAGGCACTAATGTTGGACGAGAAGGCCTGGCTTGCAATCCACATTCCAGTTCATCCCTAAGGTGTTCGGTGGGGTTGAGGTCATGGCTCTGTGCAGTCCACTCGAGTTCCTCCACACCAGATTAATCAATCACACAGTCCAGTCCCACAGTCCACACTGCACAGTCCTGCTGGAACAGGAGAGCCATGGATACCCATTTCATGATGCTCCCAAAGCACAGTTCTTATGTTGACGATGCTTCCAGAGGCAGTTTGGAACTCTGTAGTGAGTGATGCAACAGAGGATAGGCTATTTTTTTTTATTTATTTTTTTTAATTACACACTACGTGTTTCAGCACTCAACAGCCACTCTCTGTGCGTGGTCTACTGCTTTGTGGCTGAGCTGTTATTGCTCTATGGCACTTCCACTTCACAGTTACAACTTACAGTTGACCGGGCAAGACAGGTGGCATCCTATGACAGTGCTACGTTTAAACTTACTGAGCTCTTCAATACAATCCATTCTATTGCCAGTGTCTGTCTATGGAGATTGCATGGCTATGTTCTTGATTTTATGTAGCTGATAGCAATGGGTGTGGCTGAAACTTAATAATTAGGTGGGGTGTCCACATACTTTTGCCCATATAGTGTACAGCCAGCTGAAAACCTTGAGCAAAATTCACAGTTGACAGTTGGCAAAACCACTTGAAAAACAGAGATGTTTTTCATGAAAAAAAAGGAAAAAGAAAAGCTGCATCTAGTAGTATTTTGATGCAGAGAGCAGGATTGTTGTGGTGTCCGAGTTGGTGGCAATAGGACTAAAAAACCATCTCAGGAGAGGTCTGTTTTTACTTTCATGCAGGACAGAGCATCATGCAGTACAACTCCGTTAAACGCCTCAAACTACACAAATGTGGTACTTCCAGTTTGCAGATAAACCCTGTTTGAGCCTGCGAGATTGTATTGATAATATTTTCTCTTACAATTTAAACGCTGTATTGCATATGCTAGGTTTACACTGTACAAATTGAACATCATATTAAGACATAATTCCCCAGAGCTTTGCCTCAGATTTTGACTCTAAGTATTGCGTAAGACAGTCAATGGAAACCAAGTGGAGAGTAAATAGCTTTATCCTAGATATTGTCTAAAGAGTTCAGGAGAAGATAAGTCTGGCATTTAAAATTTAATTTAATCTCATTTGTGTAGTGCTTTATACAAGATATTGTCAGAATGCAACTTAACAGAAATCTCATTGTAGATCTAGCCCAAACCTTTACCAGGATGATGCTGCCCCTGTGTACAAAGCAAGCTCCATAAAGTCCTGGTTTGCCAAGGTAGGTGTGCAAGAACATGAGTCAACCAAACTGAATGGGATGAACTGGAACTCCGACTGCACACCATGCCTTCTGACTGACATCGGAGCCTTCCCTCAATTATGCTCTTGTGGCTGAATGGGCAATAGCCACATTAAGTCCATATTAATGACCATGGTTTTGGAATGGGATGTTTAGAGTCAGTTTCTAGTGTCCACAAACTTTTGACCATGTAGTGTAGCTGTGGAAGAGTAAAGCCAAACATTACTGGGTGTCGAAAGAATGTTCAGTATGAGCATATTGCGAATATGAGTCCTGGAATGAACACAGGACAGTTTTAATTATTGCAAAATCACACCATGATTTCTAGCCATATGTGTCATTAACAGATATCAACAGTGTCAATGGTGATTCATTCACCCAGTATCCAAGAGTTCTGTTTTGTAAAGATTACGTTTCAGATGATGATGAGTCTTCATCCAGAAAGAGATCTGAAAGAGAGTCTTCTTCTGAAACACTTAGGAGATGGAAGAAGGAAAAGAAGCACAGCATAACAGTGATGTGGATCACAGTCATGTGATCAGATCACTGACCCCAGACATGTAGTGTATAAAGTGAAAAAGAAGATAAAGTGAAGCTTCAGATCCGTAACCCTAACCAAGATAAAGCAGAAGACAATGAATGATGATTGAGAACAAGAGTGAAACAAAAACTGACTTCTGGGGAACTCCAGTAATAAGGCTGTGAGATAATAATACTGAACCTCTCCATGCTATCTGATAAGGACTAAAGATCCTGTAGATATATCAAAAATGAGGTCAGAGCAAATCTTCGGATGTTGAAGTCAGCAAGAGTGGAGATTAGAATCTGTCAATTCACTGGTCTAGAAGGATGAGGAAGTAGAGTTGTCTGGCTTTGTGTGAAGTTTCAATGACTGGAATGTGAGTAACTTGAATGTATAGAACATTAGAAACACACTGTGCACTTGGGCTTGATGAATGAAGAATGTCTGAATGTTGGTGACCTTTCTGTGCAAAGTTCATTATAAATTCACTAGAAGAGAACAAGGAAGAAAATGATGTAATCACTGCCTGACACACTGTAATATTTGTAAGACAGTTGCATTTTCTCAGTTTTCCCTTAGCTCTGCAAAGGACAAGATAGTGATGTTGAAATGTAAGAGAAGATGGGGAAAGGATTTGAAGTTTCTTATGAATGTAAGAGTAATGGGGGCGGGGGGCTGAGTGGCATTGATGACACAAAGAAATGATCTGAGATGTCAAGTGGAATAGTCTGTGAAAACAAGGGCAAGAATGTTGCCAGCTTTATGGATTGGCCAGGACAGGATCTACAATGGTGGATTACAGTAGTTTCTCTACCTAATGATTTATGACCATTAGGGTGTGCCCCCTTTATTATTTGTGTCAAGTAACAAAAAGTGTGCATGCATAAAGCAAAAGGGTCTTTTACAGTTGTCAGTCAACTTGAACCCTACCTATCAGTTACCTCATCAGCCATGCTTGGAGGAAACCTATAAGGACACAGGAAGAACAAGCAAAACTCTACATGCCGTTATTGGACTTTGAGATCAAACCCAGGACCCTAACGTGAGGTAAACCTTTAATGAGCAAGGTAAACAATTCCACATGAAATATTCTGTTTCTCAAAAAACTCAAAGGTTGTCCAGATCCTGATGACATTTTATTGACAGTAAGAGAATGGCTTCAGCAAGGGCATTTGCAAATTTTGAAAATATCTGGCGCTTAAGCCAAATTGCCACGGGCCTGAATTTTTTTACTTTTCAACTTAACATACATCATCTTAAAATAATAATAATAATAATAACAATAATAATAATAAACATCCTGCAGTTTGCATGGGGTCTGTGTCACACGACATGTATTATGTATTTTGCGACTACATAAGACTGCACTATCTGGATAATGTAGGAATCTTAGAAAATGTTCAAGGGAAATAAATCTAACCAAAATGGGGAAAAAAAACTCCACAGCTTTCTCTAGGGCTTCTTTTGTGTGTGTGTGTGTGTGTGTGTGTGTGTGTGTTAATGGTTGCATGACTATTAATTTTTACTAGTTGACCAGTAATTAAAAAAAATGGCCATACACAGGCTACAAAAATGTCTTATTTGCACAAATGGACTCTGGAGCAGTGGAAGCATGTTCTCTTGAGTGATGAATCACCCTTCACTATCTGGCAGTCTGATCTGGGTTTGGCAGATGCGAGGAGAACACTACCTACCGGAGCGCATAGTACCACCAGCAGAGTTTGGTGGAGGAGGCATAATGGTCTGGGGCTGTTTGTTCAGGGTTTGGGCTAACCCTTAGTTCCAGTAAAGGATAATATTATATAACTATAGCATACAAAGAC
The DNA here is from genome assembly GCF_027358585.1 of Pangasianodon hypophthalmus. Taxonomy (NCBI): domain Eukaryota; kingdom Metazoa; phylum Chordata; class Actinopteri; order Siluriformes; family Pangasiidae; genus Pangasianodon; species Pangasianodon hypophthalmus. Next base: position 17,862,187 of record NC_069725.1, read on the forward strand.
ATTTTAGACAATTGTATGCTTCCAACTTTGTAGCAGCAGTTTGGGGAAGGCCCTTTCCTGTTCCAGCATGACTGTGCCCTGGTGCACCCAGCAAACGAGTCTGGTGTGGAGGAACTCCAGTGGCCTGCACAGAGCACTGACCTCAAACTAATTAATGAACACCTTTGGGATGAATTGGAGCATGGACTGCAAGCCAGGCCTTCCTGTCCAACAGCAGTACCTCAAAAAAGCTCATTTGACTGAATGGGCACAATTTCGCACAGACACACTCCAAAATCTTGTAGAAAGCCTTCCCAGAAGAGTGGAGGCTGTCAGCCTGCTGCTGAACAACAGCCTCGGTAGCATCAATTCAACTGACTTTAGAATTGGCTTCTTCTAGTCTGGAATGTTTCCATTTAGCCTGCTTTATTTCCATATTCCTGCATTTCTACTGTTTTTTTTTTCCATCTCAACTAGTTGAGAGCTCCCCACAGTGGCAACTAGTGACTTTTAGTCGACTAGGCTATGCTACACTGTGTGTGTGTGTGTGTGTGTGTGTGAGTGAGAGAGAGAGATAGTGTCAGCTCTGTTCTCTCTTTAAGACCTACAAGACAATGTATCATCCTGCACATTAAACCCACACATTAAACCAAACTTCTGTCAATAAATCTAATGGGTTTGACTTAAAATTAGCTAAATGATAAAATAAACTTTCAACTTTTTGTAATGCAATCTCTGTAGCAGACAGGAAAGACCTAAAAGCCCTCAGATGAGAGCTGTTTTTCAAGTAGTAAAAATTATTTCTCTAAAATGTGGAAACTTTAAAGCATATTAATAATTCATCACTTAATCAGCGCAGATAAAGGTAGGACCAAATCACACCAGACTGTAAGAAGCATTTTATACACAGGAACATTAAAACACACACACACACACACACCCCTTGTCCCTTTGACCACCAGGTGTCAGCAGCAAGCACCTTGAAGAAAAGCTTTGAGTAATACAGAAAGCCAATGAACTGACCTCTGCCAATATACGTACATACATACAAGTGGCTTATGGGTCACCAACAGCCTATACATAAGGGGCAGTTGCCCTGGGACATAAACTAACTAAATAAACAAATGCCTGCTTTTGATATCTGAATATCTGAGTTGATAACATAACTCCAAGGTCCTGCTGTGAGCGGTATGTGTTTTTAGTTTTGATATACTTATTGACATTAGTCACATTAACACATTATTGTAATAGTTTTGCAATGCCTGTTAAGAGTTCAGTGCAGTAGAAATGAAGAAACGAGTTTATAAAATGACACTTTAATGTCCTTCTGCTCTTTTCCGATTACAGCCACTCCCCTGAGTACAGACTGTGATCGAACAGTGACTGCATTTCAGTGTGGCACAAATGCAACACGGAGATGAACGGGGAATTCCGTTCATTTCTGAGAGAAGAGAAATGCTTTTGCTTTTCAGTGTGGAATGTTTTCTGTATATCACTAATGAAAAGAAATACTGTGTGTATTGTATTTCGTATAAACAGAATCGCACAGTGAAATGCAATGCAGCATTGTGGATTGCTTTTAACGGTGGATAATATCACTTCTGACACATATTCAGCATTTAATTCTTCAAAAGCAATCCCCTGCTGATTGTTTTTCATTGCAGTGCTAAAGCAAGATAAGAAGAGTGCATTGAGGGTTTGGTTTCTGGTGTGGCACATTGTCCTTGCATCACAAATGAAAAGCAATACTGCCTGGGTATTGCATTTCACATTTCCCCTCAGTGTGGTCATGTGCCTGCTCTAGTGACTGATGGCACTAAGCCATTCTTTCTTGTGCATTTCCTGTTTATCTTCCTAGTTTAGCCACTTTGCTGATCACCTGATTCTCTGCTTGTATACTGATTACAATTATTGCCTTGCTTCCAGACTGTTAGTCATACCCAGTGACAACTGAAGGTGAGAAAGTGATCAGAGGCTCTTTATAGTCATGTGGACAACGTGATGTCAGATATGGCTCAGCTGAAATCATTGATCCTGGACCTGAAGCCTTCACCCTTCACCTTCCTCCTTATAGCCTGAGTGTCCTTCCTGCCTGAGTGACTACACTGTCATTAGCCACTTCTGGGAGACATTTCCAGTCTGACAGTGAAACATCAGCTTAACTGAAATGTTCAACTCCAGCTTCTTTTACTATATACATTACCATATCAGATAACGTGCAGTTCTCTGAACTGCACCTCGTCTTTGCACATTGTGGTGAGAAGCTTGTTTGTTTGCATTTTACAAAATATAAAAAAAAGTTTCATGGAACCTTGCATACAAGCAGTTTTATAAATCTGATTTTTCCGTGCATGTGCAATTTCCAGGTTTTTGTCTTGGCTACATCTGTAAAATCTACAAAAGCTTTTACGTATATAAGATGTTTGCAAACTAGCTTTAGAAATAAGTAGCTATAATCTAGTTAAAACGACAAGATATTGCTAAAGAATCTATGGTTAGAAATGTTTTCGTTAATGTCTTCATGTTTAATGGTCTCATTTTATGCCATTTTTAACAAGAAACGATTGTTGCAACATTGTGTATGAAGTTGATCAAAGGTTTTGTGCTTATTTCCAGTGATGAACAGGAGAACATAACGAGAATGTGGATAGTAGTGACTTCTCTTGGAATCTGATTTCAAATGGTGGCTTGAAGTGTTTCTGTAAATTATCTAGCACCATTTGAAATCAGTGTTCTCGGGGTAGGAGAAACATCCTCCTGTTTGCGGAATTCTACATTTCCCAGCCTTTATGTAAATTCACATGGAAATTCAGAAGTGTGTAAATCCAGACATGACCTATTTTAGTGTCCTTTGGTTTCTATGGATTCTGTTACAGTGAAGGACTGACATTAACACTTGAAGGTGATACATGAACCCTTATGCTCCCTACCACCTGTTTCAAGAGATGTTTATGTGAAATAAAGTGAAGTGGTATGTGATAGAACCTTTAGTTAAGTGATAAATCAATAAAGGATAAGAAAAAAATACATTGTTTTATTCAGCAAATTCTGCTTGTCAGGAATTTATTTTTCTAATTAACTATTTGGTACTAGTTATCACACGTGTGTGTGTGTGTGTGTTCATATGTGTTCAAGGAAAACATATGTATCAGTCATATTGCCTTCATGTCGTCTTATGATTGCAGGTTTTATCCCTGCTTTTACCCCTGCAAAATGCAGAAAAACTCAGTATTTGCATGGCAGTATATTTGCATTTAGAAAGTTATTAGCACATATGCAAATATAAGCCATTATGCAAAATGGCTTCAAGTGTACTTCAAAACTGAAAGTAATAATTTAGTATTTATTTAGACAATCAGAGTGTCCAGTATGTTTTTATGCTCTGAACTGCATTAAATGTTAGTGTATTAGTTAGAGCAACGAGTCGCCTTCACCTACCTAATCTTATATGGGGTACAGCTATAAGTCATCTCCAAGTATTTGGACACACCCAAGCAAAAAAACATGAGGTGAAGCTCTTAGATTGCAAGACTTCTTCCTGTTGCACCTGCATTCAGTAAACAGCAAAGACTTCATTCATTTTCTACAAATCTGACTGAATGTTCTATTTCCTGGTGTTTGAAGAAGTTTTCATTTCCTGGAGCGTGCGTTATAGGTCTGGGGCTAGAAACAGTCAGATGTATTTGCTAATACAGAAGCGCAGATTGGGCGATCCCTCCGTCCATGACTGGCATGATGGATGAATATCAGTCCATTGTCTTTTGAAGAAAACACATTACATATTACCTAGTAATAATAATAATAATAATAATATGTCTGATAACTACAGTCAGGTCCATAAACAGAGTTCCTCCATTTTCACAGGCTCAAAAGTAATGGGACAGTTGACTGATAAGCAGTTTCATGGCCAGCTGTGGCCTGTTTCCTCCTTATATCCTGATAAATTAAGGAGATAAAAGGTCTGGAGCTGATTCCAAGTGTTGAATTTGCATTTGGTAGCTGTTCATGGGAACTCTCAATATGCCGTCCAAAGAGGTGTTGATGCAAGTGAAGGAGGCCATCAATAGGCTGAAAAACCAAAACAGACCTATCAGAGAGATAGCAGAAACTTTAGGAGGGCCAAATCAACAATTTGGTACATTCTTAAAAAAAAGGAATGCACTGGCGAGCTCAGCAACACCAAAAGGCCTGGGAGACCACAGAAAACAACAAAAGTGGATGATTGCAGAATTCTTTTCTTATTGAAGAACAACCCCTTCACAACATCTAGCCAAGTCAGGAACACTCTGGAGGAGGTAGGCCTATCATTGTCAAAGTCTACAATCAAGAGCCACCTTCATGAATGTAAATACAGACGGTTTACCTCAAGATGCAAACCGCTGGTAACACTCAAGAACACAAAGGCCAGATTAGACTTTGCTAAAAAACCTCTAAAAAAAGCCTGACCAGTTCTGATGCAAGATTAACTTGTACCAGAATGATGGGAAGAAAAAAGTATGGAGAAAGAAAGGAAGGGCTCATGATCCAAAGCATACCGCATCATCCGTCAAACATGTGGAGGCAGTGTTATGGCATGGGCATGTTTGGCTGCCAATGGAACTGGGTCACTGGGGTTTATTGATAATGTGACTGTTGATAGAAGTAGCAGGATGAATTCTGAAGTGTACAGAGCTGTACTTTCTCCTCAGATTCAGTCAAATGCTGCAAAACTGATAGGACAGCGCTTCACAGTACAGATGGATAACAACCCAAAACATACTGTGAAAGCAGCCCAAGAGCTTGGAAATTAAATGTTCTTAAATGGCCGAGTCAGTCACCTGACCTCAACCCAACTGAGCTGCTTTTCACTTACTGAAGACAAATCTGAAGGCAGAACGACCCACAAACAAGCAGCAACTGAAGATGGCTGCAGTAAAGACCTGGCAAATCATCTCAAGGGAGGAAACTCAGCATTTGGTGATGTCCATGGGGTCCAGACTTCAGGTAGTCATTGACTGCAAAGGATTTACCTCCAAGTAATAAAAATAATCCTAATATTTATGATTATATTAGTTTGTCCCATTACTTTTGAGCCTGTGAAAATGGAACTCTGTAAAAAATGGCTGTAATTCCTAAACGGTTAATGCAATATTTTTGTTAAACCCCTTGAATTAAAGCTGAAAGTCTACGCTTCAGTCACATCTTGACTGCTTCATTTCAAATCCACTGTGGTGGTGTACAGAGGCAAAATTACCAAAACTGTGTCACTGTCCCAATATTTATGGACCTGACTGTAAATTCTCCTAACTTGCCAACAATGCTAGGTTGTAAGTTAGAACCAGATGTTTATTTGTGTACAGCTGTTTATCAATGTGACATGTCAATTATTGCTGATTTGTTGATTGAAGTGACGAAAGGAAGCATAAAATGATAAATACATACCACAGTTTATTTCACATTCCTGATTTTTGCAGACTACTACACTGAATTTTAATCTCTTTTTACAATATTGATTAAATGTTTTTTTTCTAAAATGAAAAAAAAAACAGCATTTGATGAAACTTGAGACTAAAGTAGTGTTGTCTACAGATGTGCAACGAATTCAAAAGTGATTTGTGTCTGGCTACTCCCTTACTGTATGGGAGTCGGAGATAAGACACGTCCAAGTATCTGAGTGTTCCAACACAGGGATTACAGAAGACAGAGTTTAGCACTGGACCAGAATAGCCCTGTCATCCATCACATCTGATAGACAAACATAAAATATGACCCAGCATCTAAATATAAAACTGGGATAACATTGATTTCATTGAATTATTCTTTTATATCATCATATCATCATAAATAGAGTATGGTCTATTATTCACAAAGCATCTTAAGGCTGAAGTAGCTGCTAGTTCACTTGTGCATCAGCCAATATTCATTTATGAAACACTTTATCATCAGTAGCAGTGGGGTCAATACCGCCATTTCTCAGCTTGTTTTTGTCATAGATAAGTCTTAAGCTCTTAGCTAAGATATTTAGTGCCACCTAGGTAAAAACTCTGGCAATATCTCTGGCAATAATTCCTCACCCAGCCAACATGATGCTGTGAGAGGTTTGGTGAAAGCAGAAAACATTTGAAATCTGATCAGAAGGTTTCCCTTTGAAGCAAGTTGTCTTATCCGTGCGTCCATAATTAGCACTGACAACTGTCATGTACCCTGAATCTGCTGAAGAAGAACAGAGGGATTTTGCATGTGGGTTTCATGCACATAAGTACCATCAAATAGTAGAAAGTTGAGGTGCTGAATAAAACATTACCACATACAAGAAGAGCAGTGTTTCCCTCAGAAGTGATTTCTTTTTACTTTTAAATCTAGAGCTGCATGGCAACCTGCTCAAATGGAATTTTAGTTGTAGAACATTTGTAATTTGTGCATGAAAGAACAGTAAATATCCTTTTTCGTAAATGCAAAAATAATTTCTTTTTTTTTTTGTATAGTAGGCACTGCTCCTTACCAAGCACCAGCAACAACAGCACTACAAAACGAAAGACAGTTGAATGTGACTCACATATTTTTGTCCAGGAAGCTTGTAATGACTTAATACTAAATGAAACTATACTTACAGGTCATTTGTGTCAGCATGCTGAAAGCATCAGTGAATAGGAGACAGTAAAGTGTCTTGAAAATCAAATACAGCTGCTGTTAGAAATTAACCAAGACATGGAAGATGCACTTAAATTGAAAATCTATTAAGGAAATAACACTACAGACTTTGGCCTCAGGTACCACATGGATCTGTTATAAATGCATCCATTGATATGGCGCGATTTTTCTTACATTGTTGTAAAATTGTAAAATGTCATACTGTTCTATACACATTCGTAATGCTAGTGCACAGTATTGTTGATTGTGTTGACTGAAGTTGAGACTAAGTTTCTTCTGCATTATTTCTGGTGCAATACAAGCATACTGTGTTTGTGTGGGTACTTAAAATGGACTCCCTTCCTCCCTGACACGAACACCTGCCAAGGAAGTGTTATGATCAAGGAAGTGTTCATAAGGCCAAGTCTGGCAAATCAAGTCAAGTCAAGTCAAGTCAGGTCAGGTCAAATCAAAAACAGCATTATGTTTTGCTGTGTCTTCATTTTATGCATACCTGTTGTACTTTCCTCTGATTGTGCTCTCAGTGTCTTGATTTCAGCCCTTAATGCATTTTTGTTGTTGTTGTTGTTGTTGTTGTTGTTGTTGTTGTTTTGCACAGTTTATTAGGGTGATTCAAGTAGTAGATACTTTTAAGCAAGTAGTAATTAATTACAAAATGAAGTATGTAATGTGTTCTTCATTGTAATTAAGCTGTATGTATGATGTGCATTGAAATTCATTGTAAATTAGTGAAATTATGTTTTGTTTTACATTGTACTACTTTATGGCTCATAATAGAAAAAGTGTGTATGAGTGTAATACATTGGCTTTATAACAGAAAATGATGAACCTATGGGTCTATTAGAAGCAGTAATACTGACAGTACTATGGACATGGTAGTGTACTATTAACCTGGACAATGGAAACAGGATGAATTTCAATATTACTGACACTGGAAGAGATTAAATTGTTGATTGCTCCTCTGAGTTAACCTGTTTAATGATTATTTGTGATGAATCAGACCGAAAGCAGCTTTGGATAAGTTAATGCTAGTCAGGACTGTTTCTGAACCTTTAGGGCTCCTATATTTATACTGCTTATAGCTAGTAACAATTCTGTCTAAATCTGAATCTGCATATTCGTTAAAAAAAAAAAAAGCAAAGTATTTTATAAAATCTATTTATATAATTGTAAAACCAGCAATGTGCATTGACAAATACAGTAAGTATTTCTGCATTAATGTTCTTGTACCTGCTGTCTCTGTGCTTCATTTCCATTTATCCTGAATACACTTGACTATGTACAGTACATCTTCAGCTAGAAGCAGGGAAGAGGATCCTCCTTGTCATGATGGCTCATGCATACAGCTGAGAGTCAAACACATGTCACCATTCACATTCAGCTCAGATGTTGAAAAGAGGTTTCTGTGGGAGCCTACACCTTCAAAAAAAAAAAAAAAAAACAGCTCATGAGAACAAGTCAGGTCTCTCAGGCAAAAGTTGACACCGATACATCACTAACCACTACTGCTTGTTAAGCTATCATTACCATTTAACTCTTGACCAGGTGTAGTATGCATACGTGCATTCACAGTATAAACATTCAGAGATAAAATATAGAGAGAGCATGCTTTCCGCAGTTGTCTATGATACAATAAATGTCATCATGAAGTTACCAATGGTGTCCAAGACAGGAAACAATAACCTATACCAGTATGCACTGAATATACAGCTTACATACAGCTTGTGTACACAATATGTAAAAAAAAACTGCATACATATATTTCTATCCTATGTGACTATCCATATTATAACAGCTTCAAACTAACACTTGTAATTGTAGCTACTGCTGAATACTGGTCCACAAGCTTTTGTTTACAATGAGGGTGAGGCGAGACGGCAAGCCCAGGAGAGTACATAGAGGACAGCCACAGTGGCCAGGTTCCTGCCATCCAGTTCTCCAAAAAATTTGATCGAATGAATAAACAAATGAACTGGGAACCTTGAGAATGATTGCTTGAAACATAAAAAGCTCAGTGGCAGTGCCTGAGATATCCTTTTAGCTAGAAATAGAGCTCCAAAATGGGCTAAAATGTCCGAATTCCATGGAAGGCTATCCACTAGATTTTGAAGGATGGCTGTGGGTGTTTGATCAGCCATAAGAATGAGCAAATTAGTGAGGTCAGGCACTGCTGTCTGGCGAGGAGGTTTGGGGCGCAGTCGGCATTCCAGTTCATCCCACAGGTGTTAACTGGGGTTGAGTTCATGGGTCTGTGCAAGCCACCCGAGTTCTTAGACTCTTGCACTTCTTAGACTTTTGCATTATATATACTGTGCAAAAGTCTTAGGCACATGCAAAGAAATGCTGTAGAGCAAAGATGCCTTCAAAAATAATCAAATTAAATGTTTCTACATTAAAAAAATACTATAAAGAGCAGTAAGCAGTAATAAATGAAACAAAGTCAATATTTGGTGTGACAACCCTTTGGTTTAAAAAAAAATAGTATTCTCAGGTACAATGTGTGCAGTTTTATAAGGAAATGAGCTGTAAGTGTTACTGAGCATCTTGCAGAAGCAGCCACAGTTCTTCTGGAGACTTTGACTGTCACACTTGCTTCTTATTTTTGCAGCAAAACCCAGCAGCCTTCATTATGTTTTTTTGTCTGAAAAGTTTCTCTTATGTAATATGCTGCTTTCTTTACTGACATACAAACATTTTTCTGTGACATTTAATTTTGTGCTGGAAAACTAATGTTTGGAAATCTAAAATGTTTTTTGTACTGATTTAATAATGTAGAAGTCATAAAATAAAAATCTATAACAAAGTTTGTACTAAAAAAAGACTTTTGCATTATATTATATATATATATATATATATATATATATATATATATATATATATATATATATATATATATATATATATATAAAAATATATATATATATATATATATATATATATATATATATAATGTATGTATAGTCAATAATCATATATGCATGTAAACGCCTCAGTCTCAGTGATGAGATTTTAATCGTCGCATCGAATAACAACGTCATACATTTAGTGCTGGCCAATTAAAAACCACTACAGCAGCGCATGCGTCACTCTGATTGGTCGGAAGCTCATTGGCGTTCACTTGAAAGATAACATGTAAGTATTTGGGAAATGAATCTAATAAACAGCGACTTTTCGTCGGACATGAATCTAATACAGAGCTTTTTCTTCGCTGCTGCAGAAAGTTAATAGCTTGTTATCTGAACCGTTATAACATTGTTTCCACAGTCACCTGGTTACCATAGTTACTGCTAAACAGGAAGTCAATGGCGGCGCGCAACAAAGGTAAAAATCGGATTAATCACTTTTTAAAACTTTTAATTCACTGGTGTGCAGTTTCTTCTGTCTGCACGTTTTCCCCCAAAGCTGGAGCTACGCCGGGTTTCACTTGTTTAATCTCCGTCTCCACACACCTGATGAACTGGATCAGTGTGAACCAGTGGCGAGTTTAGACCGATTTATGCAAACATAATATTATTTTCTAGATAGCAAGAGACAAAATGCAATGTGTAGGCTCTGTAGACCCGTGAATACAGAGTCCACATTGTGTATGTACAGTATGTACACTCACCGACCACTTTATTAGGAACACCTGTAGACCCACTCATTTACTGTGTGCAGTTATCCAATCAGCCAATCATGTGGCAGCAGCAGCAGCAGTGCATAACCTCATGCAGATACAGGTCAAGAGCTTCAGTTAAAAATATGATCTCAGTGACTTTGACTGTGGAATGTTTTTATTTATTTCTTTATGGTGCCAGATGGGCAAGTTTGAATATTTCAGGAAATGCTGATGTCCTTGAGGTGGATGAGCTAGAACAGCAGAAGACGACATCGAGTTTTACTCCTGTCAGCCAAGATCAGGAATCTGAGGTCAAAGTATTCACTGAGATCACATTTAACCCAAACTTCCCATATGTACTGTCAACATTTACTGAAGCTCTTGATATGTATCTGCATGATTTTATGCATTGTGCTGCTGATTAGATAACTGTATATGTATTCCTAATAAAGTGGCCAGTGAGTGTATATTATCTTTCTTAATCAAAGCGTAACATTTGTGTATTTAAAAAAAAAAGTTAAGTATTCCTACTCTGCAATGCACTACCCTATTTGTTTTTGTTATCTCTAAGATGAAGAAGAGACTGAATTAATGTATTTGGTATTATGTTTTTAATAATTTTATATATAGAAAAGATTCAAACCTATTAAATAATTAGAACTGTTAACCAGAGTGTAGAACTTCCCATGCTGTGCTCCTGCTTGGGTTTAATGGAAACCTGTAGCCATAATTTAATCCAATAAGCTTCATGTAAATTGATTTTTATGTCTCCAAATAATTTGCAAAAGCTACTGCGGTGGCATTTGGGAGCTGCCAGGAGCGGAAGATGATTCCAACTCACGGTGCACCAAATCGCATGGGGAATGAGCTGCTCACATTGCAGCGTTCACCGACGCCTGGCCCTGGTTGCTATGACAGCCATGTGGTATGTATAAAACGCTTGTCCTTGGCTTGGTCTCAAACTCAAGAATCCATGTCTAGTTAGTAACAAATGTCCTAAACACTTGAACACATAGGATACATTCTGATAAGTTTATTTAATATCCATAATTGTCCCTCCAATGTCATGTTGATGGCCAAGAGACTAATTATAAAATATATCTTTACTACCATAATCACCAATATTGGTTTATATAAAATTCAATTAAGCAATGTTAGTTACACTATCAGTGTCATACGGTGTCCCTGTGCCCACATTTTTATTAGATGATTATTATATAAAGCCTTTAAAGACAGACCTCTAGAAGACCTCTTATGCAAGGCACTGAAGGTCCCAACACATGATCTGAGATCTTGGTTGAGTACCAAGAATCATGGTGGGTACTACTGAGTCACACAATGTGGCCAAAAGTGTGTGGACACCTGACCATCACACCCATATGTGGGTCTTCCCCAAACTGTTGCCAGAAAGTATGAAGCATACAATTGCCTAGAATGTGTTTGTATGCTGTAGCATTAAGAATTCTCCTTCACTGGAACTAAGTGGACCAAACATGTTCCAGCATGACAATGTCCCTATGCACACAGTGAGCTCCATGAAGACATGGTTTTCCAAGGTTGGAGTGAAAGAACTCGAGTGGCCTCAACCCCTCTGAACACCTTTGGGATGAACTGGAACGCCGACCCCATGCCTCCTCACTCAGCATCAATGCCTGACCTCACTAATGCACAAATCCCCACAGCCACGATCCAAAATCTAGTGGAAATCCTTCCCAGAAGAGTGGAAGTTATTATAACAGCAGATGGGGACTCAATCTATAATGGGATGTTTAACAAGCACATATGGATGTGATTGGTCAGATGTCCACATACTTTTGGCCATATAATGTAGCTCAGTACTATTATTATAATATAGATTATTAATCCTAGCCCTAGCTGTAGATACTGAATGAGTCAAGTAACTCTGAAATGAGGCTTATATATCCCAAACATGTTGATAGAAAAATTTGTTCTAATACTAATGATTCAAACATCCTGCTCTTGTTCATATAAAATATAATCCAGAATGTTAGTGTCTGTAATTTCACACTGTAGTAATTGTTTTTCTTAATAGTTTCCTTATTATGCACCATAAATAGGCAGATGGGTCAGTATAATCATAACCATAACCATTCAAAGCCATGTCTCTATCATGAGAACAAATATTCATAAACACAAACACAAATGATAGACCTACCTAAGCTGTCAAATAGAAAAACACAACTGTCTGTATGAATAGTAAATATAAAATTTTATCTTTACTGTCATCACTTTATACATACAGAACTGATAAGAAACATTCTTATGAAACGTGCTGTTTTTAATAAACTTTGTGCACCCTTAAATGTAAAGTTTATTGGCATCCTTTTGAAGTTTTATTAAAAGTTTATACTGATATTTTTATGGGTTTTTATTTTAGATATATGCCTGTTACAGCACAATTTTACAATAAGAGATCAGGCTTTAACCTGAAAACAAAGGAAAGCAAAAGGGAATAATTGTGTCTTTACTATGAACAAGACTATGCTATCCTGATCATTTTGTTCTCTCCAGATAGATGTTTTTTGTAATGAATAACGTCACCCTCAGTGTGTGATGGGCGTATTAGTAATGCTCACTATAAGACTGTTCATTTCTAATAGGTTTGTATGCAAGCTGGTTGATTCCTCAAGATAATGAGCAACAATGATTACATAATGATAACTGAAGGCAAAGGACATTTTCTACATTTCTTCCATTAATTTCAACAGGTGGGTACGATTGTTTATAACCTGAAAACAAGACCAGAGAGTAAGAAAGGCTATGCTTTAGCAGCCCGCACTTCTCCTCGCTTCCGCCCCTCTCTCCAGGTATGAATGAATCCTAAAACATGGACCCAAAAACCCTTAGACTTATCTGAAAAATCATTGGCACAGTCAGATCAACAGTATTATTCATTTTTTTCTGGTTGTTTTTGGTTATTTATATGATACCTATTAAGACTTTTCAGTAAGTTCTATAAACATGTATTTCCATCCATCCTCAATTTAATAACTATGTCGAGTTGGAAGCTTTATTCTGTTGACAGAAACATCAGTGGAAGAAATCAGGCTATCATGAACCTGTAGTATCAAAGGCTTTACCCAAAACTTTGTAGTCCTTGATTTATTTTATCCTTATTCTTTGGGTGTCAGATAACCTTTAAATGCCCTTACTATGTGCAACATATGTGTCTAATTGTTTATTCATAGTTATAATTTTTTTCTTGTGATCTAAGGTGAACAGTTAGCCGGTTAAGATGATGGAAAAAAAACTAGATTGATCAGTATAAGCTTCAATATGGTCATTTGCTACAGGACACTGTTAAGTACTGTCTGTCTGCATGCTATGATTTACCAACAAATGGCCTATAAATTGACATGAGATGGGACAGTATAACAAAAACTACCACATATGAACTGATTTGATTTCAGTCTGAAGGCCAAGTCAATTAATTAAATTCAGCGTTGTCAATAAACATATAAACATGTGTGCAGTAAAATAAAATAAAGGAATTTGTACTAAAAGCAGGTTAAAGATTCAAAGATAATTAAATAAAATCTCTACAAAAAATAAATAAAAATCATAAATTCAAACCATAACAATCATTAATCGCATAATCAAGTAGACATTTGAATCAAAATAGAACCCACACTTAGGCAATCGTGCCGCCAAGGTGTTCTGACCAGAGTGAAAGCAGTAATGGAAAGCAAGGTCTTGTCAGCTATTCTGGGGGCCACAAGCAGGATTCTTGGGCTAGTTGCTCAATTTTGTACAACATAGAAAGAATCAGTGGTAGAGAAGGCAAAGAGTATAATATACAGGGCTGCCAGTCGTGAGTCAGCACATCTTCTCCCAGTGGGCTCTCCCAGGGAAAACCACATTCTGACTTGGTCCTTGATTTAGATTACCACTAATGGGTAAGATGTCACTCCCCCAGGCGAGTGTGCCATCTCTACAGTGTATCTGCTGCACCACTGTACAGGCTCTGCCGATTGATATCATTGGGGCTAACTGTGTATAAGCCCTCCTTTGGAGAGAGTGGAGAAAGCAGCTTGACTTCATACCACTCTGATGGCTTATAGAGCTGACTGCATGAGTGAACCATTAAGAAGAACTCGAGGGCCAGATGGACCACCCTCATTTCTAGCTGTTTGATGTATTTTCACCCTACACCATGGGGCCACATGTTCCTGTTTTCCAGCCTGTCCATGGTGATTACTTTTCTCAGATAAGGCACTGCTCCCAAATGGACCTTTTTTCCCCAGGAAGTTGAGTGAAGGCCACATTTCATCTGTGGTGTTTGGGGTCTAGCTTTAGGCAACTAAATTGTCCAGCCTGTTTCTATGTTAGGGAGTTGTATTTTTTGAGTTCACAGTGAAACATAGCACTGAAATGTGTGTAAAGAGGGTAGATGACCAGATGAACTGTCCAGTTTTGGTGAATCTGTGCCCACTGTAGCCTCAGACACCTGTTCTTGGCTGACAGGAGGGGAACCCCATGTGATCTGCTGTTGTAGTCCATCTACCTCAAGGTTCAACATGTTATGTGTTCTGAGATGCTTTTCTGCTCACCACGGTTATAAGGAGTGGTTACTTGAGATACTGGAGAGCATACAGGACATATGGTACTGCATGATAACTAATGTTCAATAGTGGTATTAGCTTTCCAGCATTTTTAGGGCATAAAGGGGTGCTCTGAAGTCTGTACTGAACTAATCAATTTCTTTATGTGAAGCACAGCTTTGTTCAATTGTCAGATTGAGCCACTGTGTTAAGTTTTCTTGGTGATATCTACAGCAATTAAAAGAGATTTTTTTATCTTGATAAAATCTATATCTAATTGTCATGTCACCAAGAAAGCACATAATGAGGCATAATGGAATGCTACTATTCACAAATTGTATGGTAGAGGTCTTTCCAAAAGCTAAGGTCAACTGAGGTCATGACCACAGTTCATGAATATAGTTGTTAGTAGTGTTCAGTTTACAAAAGTGTATAATTTGTGCATTTGCCTGTGTTATGTAATGCGTGTTCTGTGAATAACCTAGTAATTTTAGTCATGGAAAAAACTGGATTTGCATATCTGGGCCCAAAGGTCAAAGTCAGTCTTCATGTTGAACAAGGAAGTAAGTTGAGTAGAGCCCCTTGGTTTGAACTGTGAAGTCTACCTTTTCATTCATGCCTCTGTCCAAGAGAGGTAGAATCATGGGTAATGAACTGAGCAAGAATGTCCAAATCATGCAAGACACCAGTAAATAGCAAAAACAAGTATGAGTAATATATATCTCACTGATATCTAAGAGGACTGCAGAGGACAGAGCACATCATGTGCTGCTCAGTTGCAGTTCCAGTTTCTGCACTCTATTCACTGACACTTTAAATTGTAACTGACATTTTGCTCCATTAAACCTCATTTTCGAGCCCCAGTATTAAAGACAAGAAAGCTTCAAAAATTGCAGACTTTGATGACTGCAATCTGGCTTCTGAGCTCCAATGTACAAATCAATGTACGAATAAGAGTTTGATCAGTTATTGGAGAAATTGTTTGCAGATGCCCTGCACTCCTAATGTGGACTAATTTCTTCAAAATTAAATGGTAGAGGTTTTTCTCTCAGACAGTCACTCCATCACCCCAGAAATACCAGCAGGACTGGAGTGTGTCACAAATGTGTTCTCCTGGAAAAACATCAGTCAACTCCACCACACCGAGGTTTACGTCCAAGTCTGCTACAGTGAACTCCAACCCTGGGTGAGCTTTTTTTAACAGTTATACTTAACACATTCAGTTGTTTAGACTGTGTGCACCCAAATTACCACTTTGGTCTGCAGAAGAAAATTGTTTTCATATTGGACTATTAACAACAATACATCACACTGTTAAACATTCTTGCAATTGTGCATCATCTGTAAAAGTTACTAAACATAGGGTTTGGAGTCTCGACAAATACATTTGTCAGGTAAGGTGATTGATTGTCACGTATATATTAGAATTATGAGCAAAGGTTTGAAATGAGCCTTTTTGTTTTCGCTGTATTGGTCAGCTCTGTGTATTGGTCTTCTACAGTGTAGCATTAGTGTAAAGATGCAGTCATACTAGTCTAAGTAGTTGTAATGGAGGTTGGACTATAGATTATAACACAGTTACATACATAAGTCCAGCTGCCTTGACTTGCTACTATAAAGCAATGTTGTAAGTGAATTTCCTTCTTGTGATATATACTGATAATTAAGCCATTAATTATATGCCTTTGTACTGTTTGATAATGGGGAAAAAAAAAAAAAAAAAAAAAAAATTCACAGACCTGGTGCATACGTGCTTGATGGCCCATGCAATCAGAGGGTATCATGGCCGATGAAGTTTGGCTCACCAGACTGGTCCCAAGTGCCCATGCTGGAGAGAAGGGCACTTCGCACAGAGGTAATAACCAAAATAAATGACTGACAACAGTGTTGTGCACTTATGTTGTACTGGTATACCATTTCCAACCATATAGATATAGATATAGATATAGACAGATACAGGTATAGATGATTTCATTCTAGGTGACATAAGCTTTCAAACATTTCTGACAGACTGTATGTTTGTGTTTCATTGCACACAGCTCCCATGTGACAAGGAGTTCCTGAAACATCGCAACAGAGTAGCATATCTACGCTTGCACTATTCTTGAGTTTGCAGGAACAGTATATTGTGCAAATCTGATTTAGGATCCGAGCACATCGTTAAATAATAATTAAATTAGATACTGGCATTTGTCATATTGTATGCTGTTCTTTTGTATATACATGGCTATATGAATTCCTTTTATACACAAAGAGAATACCTGTAAAAATAAATTAGCTTTTTTTTTTTTGTTGCTTCTGGAAACTATTAAATTAGCCACAGTTTGCCAACAAAATTTATGATGCAGAAAACTACTCTAGAAACTATACTGCTGTAAATTTGTAACTTTTAGCTCTTTAAGCAAACAAATTACACCTGAAGGTTTAAGATACAGTGACAGATTGCCAGCATATCAACTATAATTCATTTAACTCTGCTGTGAACTAAAATGTCTTTGGCAGTATTCCTTTAACACAGCAGCCCTCTGTTGCCAGGAAAAGTGAATTGCAGTGAAAATACTGGCAAGCCTTTCCTTTCCCTCCTCCAACCCACCATTAAATTACAGTTTTTCAAAGTTATCTCTGGAAAGTGATCATTGTAGGTCTTAGAATGTTTTTTTTTTCTAAAATCACAAATTGCACCTCTAAATAAGATGTAATAATGGAAGGCAAAGCTTCTCATAATATTTTACAGATGTTTAAGGGGAATTTATTTTCTTCATTCATTAAAACATGACAAAGAAATATCATCATACAAATGTTTTTTTATTTTATTTTAAGAACGTTGAAAATCCAAGCGTATCCCAGACTTATATATATAACCTATTTATATATATATATATATATATATATATATATATATATATATATATATATATATATATATATATATATATATATATATATATATATATATATATATAGGTCTAACAGTCATATGGTCTACAAATACCCACCTTTAAGAAACACACAGCAGTTGAGCCTGTCAGCCTCAGTATTATACAAAGCCAGCTGGTTGTGCATTAACGTTGTCTCTCAGTTAAATCGGCAGACTGTTCCTAACTGCACCAGTGAATGCATTTCCTTCTATTCAGAGGCACACTGTGAGCCATAAGCACAACAGTCTCTTTATTCAAACACTATTTCTTTGCATACTTGAGTCCATGTATTTGCTGCTCATTTTTTCCGCCTCACTTTCGGTTTCTTGACTGGTCGAAGGTAGGGGTTATCAATCATGTTTTCCTCATTATTCTTCACAGTAGGCACACCACCACCAGGTGGCAAAACAGCATTCTCCTTATCTGCTCCTGTGTCCTCCTGGATTAAGAAAAACAGATAAACACATTGCAACAGTCACAGCTGTACATTTCCTTACAAAACAGGGCCAACATTTCACTATAACCCACATATACAAATAACTGACATCTAAACTATAATACACAACACATACTGATGATGTCAGACAGACTCATCAATTCAATGTCAGATGTACTAAACATTATTACATCATCTAAACATACACCGCAGTGCTTCATAGTGACGGAGAAGAGAGATGTCATAAGTAGTTCTCTTACGCTAATGATGTTGTTGGTATTGTTTTCGGTGTCTGTCTGGTCGTCCTGCTCGGACGAGTCTGTCTCCTCCAGGGACTGCAGCTCCAGCTCAGAGGGCAGTAGAGCACTCAGGTACGGGATAGAGCTCGGCTTTGCTGCTATCACTGAGTATAAGCAGGCAGAGGCAATAACACACTAAATTTTCACACTTATTTATTTTAGTGTCAACAAAGAACTCTGACAAAAATGGATTTCATAAAAAAAAAAAATGAATGAAAAGTAAAAAGAGCTAATAAAAATGCAACACAGTGATAAAATGATAAATAATAGCCATTTGATTTGATGATTTATAGATTTGATTAAAACAGTGTGATTATTATTAATCACCAGGGGATATTTTTTCCAATCTTTGCTCAGTTTTAGTTATTATTGGTGTTCCTTAATAAACTGGCCAGTAAGTGTTTAATATCTAAAGGCTAGAGTGTAAAAAAATATTACTACATTTGACCCTGTCCTTTCTCACAGCTGAGTTCATGTAGATCTTCGTGTCAGACAGACACAAAACCACAGGGCCACCCAGCTTGCAGATCTTTATCAACACAATTACTTTTAAACACTGTCCTTACGTGGAAAAGCAGTGACGTCATCTTTAAAGAGGCTTTGTGTCTCTCCAGTCTTTGCCATGAAACGTGTGAGTGCTCTCTCGACATCTCGTCTCTGGGAAGCTGCCTTCTCCCTTAGCACCTGGTAGTCTGATACAGGCTCACGAAATGTCTGCACACCAGAAAAGCATGCTTCCATCATGTTGCTGCTCTTAATGTCACCTACTAACTTTATTTTGATTTAAAAAAAAAAAAAAGGCTTCTTATTCAATTTCACTTTAATTCTCTCTGCTTAACAGTCCATCAGATGTGTGTTTCAGACAAGCTTCAACACAGCACGTAAAACTCATGTCTTACCGGGGTTTTGATGTATGTATGAGGGTCTGGGAATTCTGGGAAATGGCTAGGGATGTAAGCAGGGTGAGTCCGCTTCTGTCCAGCAATAAGAGCCTTGGGAATCACTGGGGAATTCGTCACTGGAGCTGTTGCAAAGCAAAAACAATGACTAAACTAACAGCAGCACTAGAATTATAGGATAAAATCAGTCACTCTGGGGCTGTAGTGGTCACGCAAAACAAAAAAGTACCTCCTAATTCGCCAGTTTTAGAGAAAATTTAATGGGTGTTGGTCTTAATTTTAAGACATTTAATTTTTCTGAGTCTGGAATTAATTCAAGAGTTTACAGTAGCTCCTAAAACCTACGACAACTTAATGGCAGTGCTAATCCGGTGTCACTAAAACTGAATCATAAACAATCCTTAATGTCTGATGCCTGCAATCTACATCAGAGTTTCTGTGTTTGGAAGATTTAATGACAATTGCCCTTATTTATCAAGATTAAGATTTGAGCAGGGTTGTTATGGTGTATGGTTAGTCACGGTGTATGATTGGATGGTTACCTCACTGCTGACTTTTTAAAAATACTCATTAAAATGCATGTCTGGTCACATTCAGGTTTTTTTTTTTTCCCATGCCTTTTTTATTGCTTAATTAATGTCACTTTTCAAGGCATGGCTAGCTTCACTGAAAAACAAATGTTTTAATAGCAAACAAAGCATTTTCAGCCACATATAATTATTTATGGCCAGATTTATGTTTTGCATTATTTGTTTAGATTTCACATTTAAACTATATATTTCATTATTGAATTAATTCATTATATGTACAATTATTTAATTAATAAAGTCTGAAAAATATTCATTGTGCTGCCTTTCCTCACAGCTGTGTTTTTCAGCTTATATATATATATATATATATATATATATATATATATATATATATATATATATATATATATATATATATATATATATATATATAAACACACACAGAAGTCTAGTCCTACTGGATTTTACATGAGGAGGTGGGGCAAAGTAATTATCGTTAAGACTATCTATGGGCATTTAGTCCCTTCTGGATCGGTCATGTCTATAATTTCTTTTATGGACTGTGTGTACACGACTGGAAAGATTCTGCTGTATTTTACCTTCTATAAAATTACCAGTAGAGAGGTTTTGCGCTTTTTATTTTAGTATAAAGACAGAGAAAACCATGTTATCTGTTGTATCCAGCTAAAACCTAAACATAACTAAATACTGGTCGAGTTTAAAACACAACACAATAAAATATATAGACACCGTGGACATGTCAGAGAAGCAGTTCTTTCGGAGGGTTTTAATGATGCAGTTCCTAGCACAAGTTTAGGCTACAGACATGTTGTGGTTATGTGAACCTCTAATGATCAAGCACCTTAAAACAATCACGTGTAATAAAGATTAACTGAGTATCCCAGTCATGCTGCAGAATACGTTGTTTATTTTACACTCACTGTCCACTTTATTAGGAACACCTGTACATTTATGCAGTTATGTAATCAGCCAATCATGTGGCAGCAGCATAATACAAAAAATCACACAGATACAGTTCATGAGCAACAACAAGGCGTATCTACCCACAGAACTGTCGCTCATTCAATGTTTTTTGTTTTTCGCACCATTCTGTGTAAACTCTAGAGACTGTTGTGTGTGAAATTCCCAGGAGATCAGCAGTTTCTGAAATACTTAAACCAGCCCATCTAGTACCAACAGCCATGCCATGGTTAAAGTCACAGAGATCACACTTTTTCTTCATTCTGATGTTTGATGTGAACAGTAACTGAAGCTCTTGACCTGTATCTGCATAGTTTTTGCATTGTGTTGCTGCCACATGATAGGCTGATAGGATAACTGCATGAATGTGCAGGTGTTCCTAATAAAGTGGACATGAGTGTATATCATTCTATTCAAATGTTCCTCAAATACAAAACCACGGATACTCTTTGGTACTCTGATAATTAAAACGGCTGTTTTAAACCGATACTTTTGTTTAAACGTAAATTAAGTGAAATACTTTCCTTTAATTAATTTATAATGTGCTACGTAAAGAATGACAATTAGCCAAGCATATATTTGAGATGTAGTCTAGCAAGCATTTAGCTTTTTTTTCCATGTATGGTTTCCTCCAGTTTCTTAGTAAAAGCTGCTCTGAGTAAGTCTGTGAATAGTTTATGCAACTTCGATAGACTTTTTATGAATACAACCCCAGATATATCATGAAAATGCTGAAGGATGAATGTAGAATGATGAATGTTGATTCTTAACACTTACGTGCCGTTATGACCATCCTCTGTGATCTTTTGGCATACAAGGGAAGTGAGTCTACATTAAAACCTGTGAATGTTATAACAGAGAAGAGTCATTTTTAAAATGTCTACATCAGGGGTCATCAATTAGATTTGACATGGAGCCAAATTCTTACAGAACCCTCCAACCCCACTTCCTTTCAAAATTCCCTGCCCGTTTTCCCAGAGCTTTTCAAATTCACTTCCCCGTTCCCAATGTTCTACCTCAGCAACGTCATAATAGCCTTGTACACCCTGCGTTTGATGTAACCAGTCATGCTTACCTATTTCCACCAATGTAATAACCACGTCTGAGAGAGTAGGGCTGCTTCTGGCTGTATGCTCACAGCTTGCTTTTGCGCAACGTCCAACCTCAGTTATATCTGCAAACCATATCAAAGCAGAATAGAAATTGTAGAATTTTAGTGCAAACAAGCATCTTTCATCTGCATGGATGCACACAATCAGAAATGCACAAATTCTCATTGTAAATGATAATGGGTTATGGTTCTCTGTTCAACCTACAACTATCTTGCGGTTTTGCCAATGGTTTCAAGCTTAGTCTTGCATCACTAGCATCACTACTGGCTATAGACTTGGACAAGATTCTGCCTCAGTCACTTCACATCAGTGTTTCTCATTCCTGGCCCTGGATTACCACTGTGCTGCATATTTTGGTGCTTGGAGGATACAAAACAGCAAAATGGGCAAGGCAGGGGTACTCAAGGACCAGGATTGAGAAACACTGCTTTAGATACAAATAAATTCAGATATCTATCATTCTAATCCAAGATTACACCACGATTTACAAACAGACTTATCCAGTGGTTAAATTTAACAAAACTAACGGATGCAACCTAGTAACACTGCCTGAATCGTAAAGGCTCCAGACACAAGTGTGCTTGCTAGGATACAACAGTGATCATCAACCCTCTTCTGGAGCTCTGCCTTCCTACAGGATTCAGTTCTAGCCCTAATCCAGCAGGGACGATATGGCTAATCAGGCAGACTGATGGTGATAACTAGTGCATAATTTATTCACTGCATCTGTAGTGCACTTAACTAGTTTATCATAAATACTTACCTTGTATCTATACTTATTGCCCCTTTCATCACACCTGCTATACACATGCAGTAAACTGCTTGACTGTATCCCATCTGTTACATGCTCTGTACAATTTGTCAGCCCCACCGTGGATTTAAGCACTTTACATTCTTATTCTTTATTATACATGTTAGTGCATCTTGTAGGTGTACACTTGAAGT
This sequence comes from Pangasianodon hypophthalmus, assembly GCF_027358585.1. NCBI lineage: Eukaryota > Metazoa > Chordata > Actinopteri > Siluriformes > Pangasiidae > Pangasianodon > Pangasianodon hypophthalmus. The sequence continues at coordinate 17,885,076 of NC_069725.1, forward strand.
AGTGATCCTATAGTGGTCTGTTTTTACTGGTAGTTACAACAGATGGAGATTAACATATGGACTATAGTTAGTAATTGTATACCTACAAAATAGTTATGCATTGATTTGCCCTTTACAATTTTTAATATAATACCAACAATACATGCTCTGACTTCTGTTTTGCAAGTTTTTATTATGCAAAACAAACATGGGTGTGATGGTGGTTTGCTCCCACACAAAATGTGTGTTGTGTCATTCAACTTTTTTGGCATAAAATCCACAGATTGAAAAATCTGTCAAATCCAAAGTACTGATTTGGCATACCTCTATTAAGATGTGCAACTATGTGGACAGTGTAGCTGATAACAGGGCCAATGAATGAAGGTCGGTCACGGCTGTTTGTAATATTGAAAGGGCAGCGCTAAAAACATTCTACTACGTGTTAGTAAGACTCCTATTATGAAACCACTAGGATCCTTACAGCAAAGGGGCTCATTGTAAGCATAAAATTTGTATACACACACACACACACACACACTCACTCACTCCAGGTACAGGCTCAAGATCCAACACAGCCCTGACCAGGATGCCAACTTGCTAAGCCCAACGATAAATCTAGAGACTTTCTGAGCAGACACTAGCAACTATCCTATACCTGATACAGCTCTCTAGCTCACACCACAGCTGCTGGTTACACAAGTTGAGAAAGGAGGTTTGGTCGACTCGCTACCATTGTGTATAGACTGACTGAGTTGTTCTTGCATGAACCAATTCAAACCACTTGTTTAGAACGACCAATCACTGTTTACCATTGTTCCTAATGACCAATCACTGATCATCGTTATTTGTCCCAACAGTGCATTTCCTTGTTCTTTGGTATAAACTCTCTACTTATTTATATTTACATGCAATAAAAGTGTTAGTCCTCCTTCACACCTAGAATTAACATCGTGGGACGTATATGACTATACAACATTTGTAGTGTGAACGCAAAAGCATCCTGATATGTCCCAGACAGCAACAAAGGACTGCCTAATCAACTGCATCACTGCCCTAGCCAGAAAATACATCACTGCAAGACTGTTTGGAAATTACTCTGAACATTAGTTCAGATAGGATAAAGGCGATACTATAACAGCAGAGACTTTTCCAGAACAACTTACACTCATCTCATTAATAAAACAGAGCAGATGAAGGGTTAAAGGACTTGCTCATGGACTCCGGGATTTGAACTCGTAACCTTCTATGCAGAAATCCAACGTCTTAACCATTGAGCTACCACATCCCATGCGACTGCTCACAATGCTAATACATATGCTTATACCTATGGATATGCTACTACTAATGCTAATGCATTTTGAGGCAGCATTAGCTACCTTCCCCTGAACATAGTTGCCCACACTGTACTGTAGTTCTCTTGGTTCCACAAAAGTAAAAACAAATCCACTTCAATTTTTTTTTTAACAGCAAACATGTGGAGTGCTAGAAACGAATCACTGTTTTATTTCCTTGAATAAAATGGAGGCTAGCCGCGACAGCCCAGTTCCACCAGTTTGGTATAGTTTGGTTAATAACCGAAGTGACCACTTTGACGCAGTTCCTCGCTATGGAAGCAGCTGACAGCTCTCATGTCGGTGTGTTTGTGTTAAGTTGTTATGTGGTAAGCTGTTATGTGCTGAACTTACAACTCTGCATCATTTCTGTTAACGTTTCCACGGCTGCTTTCTCAGCGCTTTCGAAGCCACATTCCGTCAGCAGGGAGCTGACCACCACCTGCAGGGTGCGCCGCCGGGCCAGGTAATAATTCTCCGCGGGACTTGTAGTGGGCTTATTAACACCTGAGCGCTAAAAAATGAGCAAAGAAAAGTCACTTGAAAATTAATTTGAAGACGTAGCTTACTCCTTATGAGCTGAATATAGCCTGAAGTTATTTAGTTTGTTTGCTAGCAACCAGCATCCAGCAAACAGTCCTCAGCTCTCCACCACTTGCTGGTAGTAGTTAAGCTAACTGGCTAGCTGACTTAGCTTAAGTGGTGACGGCTAAAACGTGAAGAAAAGCTAACGGTTTCGCCGGAGAGAATGTTAAAATTGGAAAATAATTCTTTAATGAAGCGGATAATTCGACAAAAGTGTCCAAACATCCCATGTGCCACCACAGCATATCTATCTGCAGTTTGTCTAGCAAGATAGCTAGCTAGCAATTACTAGCTAATCAGAAAGCTTGCTAACGCTAAGTTACCATTCCGACGTTTAAAGATCCGCCACCCGTCACCGCAGGGTCTGCCATCTCTGCGATAATTTCCTCTCTACTGATCAAAACATAAAGAAATACTGAGCAAGTTTGTCAAACAGCTAAAGCATTCTGTCTCTGCACCGCGCTGTGTAGCGATAGCGACTTTCGCTATGTACCAATGTGGCTATGCATTAATAAGAGTCCTGTGCATAATAAAAGTCTTTTCGGTGGCTTAGTGGTTAGTACATTTACCCTACACCTCTAGGGTTGCGGGTTCGATCCCACCTGGATGCGCTCCCTGTGAGCACCCTGGCTTCCTCCCCCAGTCCAAAGACATGCACTACAGACTGATTGGTATCTCTAAATTGTTTATTGTGTGTGTGTATGTGTAGTTGTACCCTGCCCTTGGCGTCCCCGACCCCTTGCCCCAAGTCTCCTGGCATAGGCTCCAGGCTCCCCATGACCCTGTGTAGGATAAGCAGTACTGAAAATGGATGGATGGAACTACTATAAAGCTGAGGATTTTGGGGTTAAAGCATTTGTATTTACAAATAACAATTATTTTAAAAAAAAAACTACATTAAAAATCTTTTTGCATGTGACAAAGTTCAGAAAGTTGGTAGCTCTGTGGAGCTTTTACATATCGCATTGTCAATAATCAGTCTTCACACAAGTGAATAAAATGTATATTCATTCATTCATTCATTCATTCATTTATCTTCAGTAACTGCTTTATTCTGGTCAGGGTCACAGTGGATTTGGAGCACTTTAGGAAAACATGTGATACAAAAGTACACAGATACAAAGTATCTGGACACCTGACCTTCACACCCATGTGTGGTTCTTCCCCAAACTGTTGCCACAATGTTGGAAGCACACAATTAAGAATTCCTGCATGACAATACCCCTGTGCACGAACAAGCTCCGTGAAGGCATGGTTTGCCAAGGTTGGAGTGAAAAGAATTGACCTTGCAGGGACTGGTTTCCATGAGCAAATCACAAAGTGCAGCTTTTATTAAAAAAATAAAAACACTAAAAGGTTGCAGTTTGGTCCTGACAAGGAGTGTGTGTGTGTGTGTGTGTTTAGGTATGTTTAAGTGTGTTTTTGGGTGCTCGCTCTATGCAGTGTGAATATTACATATGGATACTTGAATTTTCAGCCTTGCAGTAATGAATTGTATTTAATATTAATAAAAGCACCACATCAAATACTGTTGTGGCAACAGTATGAATCTAGCAATTGGCTATGATAATTACAAAAAGTAAGCCACTCCAACACTGTCTAGCCTATTTTACCTGATGGCCCTGTTTACTTGACTTCAATCCATTTTATTTTTCATCTATGATTTGAAAAAAAAAAAAAAGTCAAAGTGTATCCTGGGATGGGTCCTGGGTGTCAGTTAGGCTACAAATTCTATAAAACTCTACATTTAAGATACAGCAAGACACAGACACCTGGTTTTGCACAAACTAGAATTTATTCAGCTGCAATCAGAGAAAGCTCACTCAGTAAAGACTTGTTACATCCTTTATAAATAATGTTCAGCCAGTAGAAAATCATTACATCATCTTAACAAACTTACAAGTAACATTTGAGAAGAGGGCCCCCCATAAATCCCCACATTAGCTGTTCAACAGCATTCAATCCCAACAGGCACTTTGCATTTCCTCTCTGTCAGACATACAAAAACCTCAGTACAAAGGCAGCACACGCAGTGTGTTAGTGAGTGTGTATTTTAAGAGGCATGGGCTCTGAAACTCATACGCCGCTGCCTGAGCATGGGCAGTTCCTTAGCCTTGGCTTCCATCTCAGCATCCTGTTCATCATCTTCTGGGATGATCGTCTGTGGCTCTTGAGTCTGAGCTGTCACTGTTATGGTCTCCTCCATCAGTTTAGTTAGGGTGCTTTCTTCCTGATCAGGAAAGAGTGAACAGGCAGCCTCCACCATTCCGCTCATGATGCCCAGGACTGCAAAGGTCCCTCCCACCAGATATACCTTCATGGCACCCTTTGATGGTCGAGCACTTAGCATCTCCCTCGCAAAGGGAATGATCTCCTGCATCATCTCCATTTTGTTCAAAATCAGTCAGGAGTTGTGTCTATGAGGAGAGAAAAGACTATTAGGGCTCACTACGTATGATAATATATTATTAACCATTCCATATATGTTTCTCATCAACATTAATGATAGTACATGTCCTGCATTTAGTATGCATATGAAGTTATTAAACAGTCTAATGCTTTAAAAGTACATAGATCAGAGAAGTTCAGAATGTTAGTTAGAATTGAAAAGATTCATGGCAAAAAGTATTAGCAAATCAAGGTGTGCAAAAGTACTTACATGTGCAATATAAGTGGAATCCTCAGTTGATTTTTCTTCACTTGATTATGTCCAAGTATCAACAGACAACTCACTGCAGGCTTGTTCCGTATTTAAGGTCAGTGCCATCTGTAGTCACACCCACTGCATATGAATATTCATTATAAAAATAGAAGCACTGCCAATATGCTTGTGCAAGTTTTTGTGTGCTTCAGAAATTGTGAGTACGTGTCTAGTCAGTAGAGTGACCTCTGTGCAGGCAACTTCATCTCCTGGTCACATGACAAAACAGTTGTTCTTCACCAGTGTACGTGAGTAATGTGGTGAATCTGATGTTCCCTTCATCAGATCTTGATTATGCCATATCCATAATGACTCAAAGTTAATTTTTATTGTATTTTTTTCCAGTGGGAAACACAAACACACAGACACACACACACAAAAAAAACAAAAAAAACCCTAATAGTCCTACAGTGCAATTTAGGAGTCATGGAAGACAGTCTTTAGGCAACTGGATAGTGACACAATTTTGTATTTTTTGGTTTGTACTCTGTTAAAGGTTAATGGCATCCTTAATTCAGTGCTATTTACTGTAAATCTATATGAAAATTCACAGTCTGTTTGATACATGGACCTCCCATTTGAGGAGACCACATACATATCTGAAAGAAATTTGTCCTGGGAACTATCTTAGTTGACTTTGTTAATGATGCAGGCAGTAGCAGGGTTAATTCTGGTGTGCAGATTTATCTAAACTGCTCGGATCCTTACGAAGGTTGGCACTTCATTTTGGAGCAGGATAGTGAACAGAATATATATAGTGAGCACAGACTATGGAGTTTTCGCCTGGGCCAAAATGTTAAAAAAAAAAAAACTGTAAAAATGGGAAAAACAGTTTCTTTCAAATTATGGTAAACTGCAATACATGGTTTATAATTTTTTTAAATGGTAGATGTGATGTAAATATAACCACTATAACATAATATTAACCATTAAAATACAGATTTGTTTACAGAGTGGCTGCCATACATCCCCATAATAAAATTTGAGTACAGAGCCAAAATGTGACACTTTAACACAATGACTCGCAATGTCTCAGTCTATTAAATCTTTAAGCAGTGTGTTATAAACCATCGTAATGGCCTTCACCCATTAAACTTTATACTATAAGTAAGCCATAGTATTCTTTGTTAGATAAGGGATCAGTCCAGTCTTATGTGTCCTGTGTAACATACATACGTAGACATATTAAGTATATGTATGTAAAAGGTGAGAGATCCAATACAAAGCTTTTCGATTGAAGAGCAGTACAATTTAGGACAAGATTATCAGTTAACCTTACCCTACTGGGTCCTCTGCCAGGAGCTGCAGAGTCAAAGCTTTTAAAATAAGAAACCAGTAAACTAATACAGTTTATACTGAGATCAATAACATTGCATCATTTTGAGTTAATGATCAGTGGCCTACTTGCTGCGTTGTGGTTGTTACCTTTAACTGGTGCCTGGCAATTCCTCAGTGTTTAGTGTAGTCCTAATACAAGTAATGTGCAATTCTTACACACCGGATATCAGCTATTAAATCAGACTTTAACATAGATGTCAGAATTTTAGAACTGTACTCTAAGACAAGATACCATTTCCAATGTTCACCTACATCAGATGCAGAAAAAGAGGTGATTTTATTTGGGGGGGAAAAATGCAAATAAAACAAACCTATTAAAAAAAACAATTATTGCCATTTTATAGTTACTTTAAAATATTATATGAATGTTGAGTTTGCTGCTGACCTTTTATAACTGTTTGGTAAAATCAAGTTTGCAAAAAACTTTACTCTTTACTCTGTGTGTGAGGTGAAAGAGAAGGGGGATATTGAGCAACGTTATTTGTTTGACTCACTCTAGACATCACTTCTGTTGCATGGACAGAAGCACATCAGAGACTTCTGACCCACAGCTCTGGTCCGTGCCATGGCCTGTCCCCTAGATGCACAGACAGTGTTGAGAAACCAGGCCAAGCATGGCCACAGCATCACAGACTGCATGTAACAAAATACAAAAGAGCAGCTTCAGCAAAAAAAAAAAAAAAAAAACCTGGAGATGATTACATATTAATTAATTTAGTCTGTTTTCATTCCCAATAGCCAGTAATAAAGTTGGTGAAATTTCAAGGTAGAAGGATATTTCTTTGCATTGCATCAGCCTTTGAGTTGAGCACAAATAAATAGCCGACACTGACTTTGTAAATAGATCACAGCCATGCTAGCTTGTGTACACAAAGTCAATAATATGGATGATGATGATGATGATGATGATGATGATAGTCTTTCCTCTAATCTGCTATATAAGCATGTACCCTGAAGAGATCCTTATCACTCTTAGACTAGACCTAATACACTTACGGCTTGGGAAATGATATTGAGGTCAGAGACGTTCATGTGTCTGTGTTTTTATGCTTACCTAATTTCTCTGAAAAAGTATCACATCTTTGACTCGTGCTGCAGGAGCTGCTGTGAATTAGCCTTAAATGCACCACACCATGTAATAAAATGTCACTATGGTACAACGTTTTTCATATTCCTGAAAAAACATTAATTGCAGTGATTTATCTAGTAATGCTCCTCAGAAGTCATTCTCTTCACATGGTGCAAAGAAACTGATCCATGATTTTATAACCTGTAAGCTGGTCTATGTAATGCTTTGCTTGAAGTTGCATTATATTAGCTATATTATATTATGGAAACTATGTTGGTTGCCAATTGGATTACCCATTTGTTCTAAAATACTTCTCAAGTCTCACCTTACAATATCAGAATGATTTTACTGTCTTTTGTGCTTGCTTTATTCCCAAGGGACAGCCTTCATATCAGTACCTAGAATTATGAAACTGTCCTCTTACAAAACTCAGCAGTTGTGGAATAGCCTTCTGATTTCGGTTTGAGACTCAGACACATCTTTCATTCTGCCTAATTATAATTGATGGACTGTTGTTATTCATGAACATAGAGAGATACTGTTATATTTGTGCTGTTATATATAGTTTTCTAATGGTGGAAAAGTTCATGGGCAGTGTGTAATACCTGCATTCCACCGTTTGCACATGCACATGCATGTCAAGATCCTTCAGTAGGGTCACATAGTGACATATGATGCAGTTTTTACGATAAATATGAACACAACATGAACATGCTATGGAGTCCTCTGCTTAAGGGCTTGGAGCTACAGGTGTTGTGTCTTTCAAATCTGGGAACAGTTGAGTGCACTTTGGTTGTATAAAATGAGCTTTATTTATAGTACTCTACTGAGCTTGTAGTACCATTAGCCTTGAGTTGGTTTTCCCTCATGAGCATTAGTGCATTGCATTTAGCTAGTCACTAGCTGTTCTTGCATGCAAACATTTTTTCCTCTGCAGAATTGGGGGCTTTGTTGGTAGCTAGTTGTTTCTGTTCACCATACAGTGAACGGTACATGCTGGTCTTTTTTTCCATCTGAGGGGGTTTTCTCCTTATATTCCACGTTACTGCCAACAAGCTGCTAGTGGAACTTGTTGCTAATGTGTTTCAGTGTTGTAATGTGGTATTCCCCCTGCAGAGGTGGATAGTAACGAATTACATTTACTTGAGTAAATTTTTTGGGTAACTTGTACTTTTAGAGTATATTTAAAGATGTGTACTTTTACTCTTACTCAAGTACATTTTTAGTGAAATTTTTTTACTTTTACTTCGCTACATTTGGCTGCGTTCCTCCGTTACTGTCAAATGGTAATAAATATGAGATTTTTTAAATAATTGGTTTATATGACTTGTTCGCAAGTCTCACGAGACGTTGGAGAGGCTGCTTCGGGAGAGGCAGAATTACGCCTATTTGAACCCTATTAATGGTAATTTCTATGGGCACTACTGAAGTTCAACAGTAAAATTCTGTAAAAATAGATTGTTCAAGAAAGAACATATTACCAAATAAACATTCACATACTGAAGCTCAAACACACATAAACAAGTTCATACACAAACATAATAACAAACACACACTCTGCACACACACCTTCTCTTTTGTTCTCTGTTAGCTTGTTTAAATGCAGATGCTGACAAGTTTGTGTTGTGAATGTGAAAATAAAGACAGAGTTAACTGTTAGAAAAACATCTGGGTGTGTTTGAGATTTTATTGCAAATGACAGGTTATGTGATGTTAATGTGCCCATCACAGGACTGAAATAGGCTACTTTACTTCAACCTAGGTTTTATATAAGTAGAACAAAGAGACTTTCAAGGAGAGGTGTGTGAAAGCTCTCCAAGTGGTTTGAAATTCAGGGTTTTCGCTTCATATCAATCAGATCAGAAGTAACTAGTAACTAGCTACTTGAGTAGTTTTTTCATCGGATACTCTTTTACTCTTACTCAAGTAACTATTAAGATTGTTACTTTTACTTTTACTTGAGTAAATATTTCCATAAGTACTTGTACTTTTACTTGAGTACAGATTTTGGATACTCTACCCACCTCTGTCCCCCTGCAAAATACAGTTCACTGTTTAATTACTGAATCTGCTATCATGAAAGGTAGGCTGAAGCAGATGCAAGTGCAGTTAAGCGTTTTATTATAAGAGCAGGCAAATAAATCCAGAACGTGAATCAAAAACATGAACAGTACACAGGAAGAGGTCAGGCGATCAGCAAACAACAATGCCAGGGATAATCCAAAATACACAAACGAGGAGACAGAACAAGATCAAGAGCCAGAATATAACACGAAACAAACAGTTCGGTAAAGGCAGGTGGCAAACACTGAGCATTACTTCACCCCAAACAAAGAGACTCAAGGGTTTAAATACACAAATTAATCAAAGAGCAAACTGAAAACAGGCAAGCGTAATCAAGATACACAAGGGAGACAACCAATGATAAGACATAGGAGGAGACAAGACAAAAACAAACAAACCAAAACACTTGGCAACATAAACATACACTTGACATAACGGAAGAATGCGCCGTAGCGCTGCACCTCACCCACAAGATACCCAGGGTCCTGAAGCAGGCATTGTCCAGCATGCTCACTCTTCCCAGAGGAGCTGGGGAGCAGACATAGAACATACCGGCAGAAAGCAGGTGGTTGGGCGACAATGTACTTGCTGTAGTCTGGTAGCGGAGCTGAGTCCTTCGCGAGGTCATGGGGGAGCGAGGTTCTCCGCAAAGCAAGCGGACGAGGCTAGCGAGGCCACCTTTTTGGCCTCTGGAAGGAGCTCGGATGGGAGGCCGCCTTGTCGGCTTCTGAAGTGAGCTTGGCTGGAGATGCTACCTCGCTGGCCTCTGGGGTGAGCGTGGTGGGAGCCTTTGTTTCCTCTTGGTCTCCAGCCCTCCTCTCAGTGTAACAGCTCAGTTACACTGGTTTCAATGGTTGGCGGACTGAGTTCGGCCGACACGTAGGTTGCTTCCCACTCCCACAAAATTTCTCGGGGAGAACTCACACTCAGTCCACCGGAACACTCCTCTCAGGAGGCTCACAAACTTGGGTATGCTCTCCAGACAGGTGACCTTGGGCGATCAGGTTCTGATGAGGTTCTGTCAACATGAACCTCAGCCATTTCCTCTCTGCGGGCTTGGGGTTCAGCAGGCTTTTGAAATACAGTTGGCACTGTAGTAGGAAACCTTCTGGAGAGAATTGAGTGTTGTCGAAGGAAGCCGGGTTTCTTGGTGGGTCCACTGGGGGACTTGCACTGAGTTGAATGCCGGCATGGTAATCCAGGCATTACGCCCCTCTCACTTTCTTGCTGCATCCAGAGGTAGGCTAAAGAAGATGCAAGGCATAATCAGCAAAAATACAGGCAATGATCAGGTGATAAGCAAACCACACAGAAGGGCAAATCCAAAAACCAAATAGTAAGCAAGATCAGAAAACCAGAATAAAAATACACTGAATGAACGGGCTGGTAAGGTCAAGTAAACACACAACTGAGCATTACTTCACAATGTCCATAGTCTGTTTATAGGTGCAGGTGTGATTGGGAATGGGTGTGCATGGTTAAAAGTCCAGTGATTGTGAACGTGACAGAGTTTGTGTGCTTTGGGAGGTGTAGTCTGGGGCCGTCACGTTTGTAGACCACGGTGTGTTCTGGGAAACACAGTTCACGGCGGATACTGAGTTGACCTGACATGCTAATTCAGCTGAATTCCTACAAATTTACAGTTCTTTGGAGTCGGAATTCCCATCACGCCAAACATCTGTTTTTCTCTACACACACAAAAAAAGACATGATCAAGCAGTCAGTGTCTGAATCTCAGGGAAGCTGAAGATGGACACTGTCTATGTGCTCACTGCCTTGGAATTGACCATCTCAAGGATATCCCATGTCATGACTACTCAGCAATCAGCAATGTCGATGCAGCACGCTTGGTGTTAAAGATTTAACTTAGAATTAAATCTTGCCTAAGCCCCTTAATCTAAACAGCTAAAGAGTTTGCTGGTTGTAAACACGCAGACAAGCACAGCCCAGAAAATAGACTGAGTTAGTCTCCATATGAAACTTGGCAGCAAATATGACAGGGCTAAAATCAATGATCCAGGAGATGATGCCACGTAACCTAGACGTTTGCACTTCTCTAGCACAGGGATTCTATGTAGAAGCAGACAGCGTACTTTAACAGGATGCAGTGGCCCACATCACCACTTGTTACATGCTTTTCCTCCTCTACTGCTGATTCTTCCCACTGTGTGCAGTCATTTTCCTAATGACATTGGGCCTCATGTATCAAGCTGGATATGATGGATTTATGTGTAAATTGTTAGTACAAGTGTTTACACAAGAAATTTGGTATTCATGAAAATCCTGTAAATTTAAAAAAATGTTCGTATCCTACTCTGCATAAGCAGACTAACTTGACTCAACTTGACCGACTTCAAATCATATAATGTGGAATATACTGTCGTTTAAATTGCTTATGTTTATTATGTTTACAGCATTTAGCAGATGCCCAGTTCCAGAGCAACTTAAAGAAGTGCTTTGTAGTCTCATGCTAGTTCACTAGGTCAGGGGCTAAGACTACCATAGAGAACATTTTGTGAAACCTTTTCATTTTATATTATTGGCATTAATTATATAATATAAAAAATAAAGAAAGCTTGCCAACACAAACCCATAAAAAGACAAATGAAACTAATCATTCAATAATGACAAAAGAAACGCCACAGTATAAGCAGAGGACGGGACAGTCTGGCTTAGCCGTAAACAAACGCCTCAGCTGATGGAAAATTTAGCACTTGTTTATTATTATCAATATTATATATTATTAAATATTTTTATTATTTTGTATTTTATTAAATATTAAATAATTTCCACTTCTGCTTTTCAGGCTTTACCCTGAGTGATCATTTCGTGCTCCCAGCTGTCTGTACACTTGAACTTTTCAGGAGTTTTGTGGGAGTCACTACATGGAAATAAGCTGTGCCGTGCACGCTCTTGGTAATTTACGGGTGATTGGCGTTGGCATCACTATGCAAGAACGAAGAAAATCAGCTTTTCTGAAACTTTTGTAAATCTGGCAGATTTTTTTTTTTCGGTTGGGTTTACACAAACATTTACACACAACATTCTTAAAAGATTGATAAATGAGGCCCATTGTTGGTATGCTTTATCCAGGTCTTGCACACCACCACTGCCCGTTTGAACGCTAGTTACATACAATATGTACACTTGGGCTCCTTATCATTTGGCAAGAACGTTCTAGAAAATAATTGATGTACTGTATGTTAGTGTTATTTATAACAAATTTTCTGTCATAAATCACTATGTAACTAAAAGCACAAGGTGGTTTCCAGGGGTCTCATTTACCAACCATGCATATGCATAGGTTTGTGTGTAAACTGTGCATACACACATTTCTTCACATAGGATGCGATTTTTCAAGTTATTCTTGGGCATGAGAATATGCATATACAGTGTTAATGCATATACAGTGTTTATAAATCATTCCACTTACCCTACAAGTATGAAGTTGGAATTCTGAATTATGCCATTTTTGACCCGCAAAAGCTACAAAGCTACAAAGCTTTGAGCTACAAAGTGGGGAAAAAAACATGGATGCCTCCATGTTAATCTTTGGTTAGCAACAAGCTAGCAAGCTTACTGTGATGAGTGGTGTATATTTTCCTCCTCAAAACAGCAAACTGTATAGTCAGTGTTATAGATTTAACAAGCTAATATGTCTGTGTGTTGATTGATCTGAAGCAAATACTCGTATATACAGCATTTATATACACCATACACAACTCATTTAAATGGAAAAAGTACTACTTTGTTTACTGTTGATGCTGTGAGCAGCCATGTTGATTTGACGTCACTTGCTGAGCTCGGGGTTGAGGAGACCGTCCTGGGTTTCTGAACAGGAAGTCAGAGCTTTCTTGGGTTTTTCGTAGTCAGAGGTTGGAAATTAAGATTTACAAGTTTTAGTCAAATGCAGCATTAGAACTACTCCTGATCATGTGAATGTAATCACAGAAAAACTGATTGACGAGCAGCTCCCATACCACTACTGAGCAATGACTGTCAATCCTGTCAGCATTGACTATGCTTAAACAAGGAGCAGACAGGTGACACAGTTGAAATGTAAAATAGTCTAAACACTGGGATGATGCAGACAATGGCTGACTTTGCCTTGCTTGAACGTTTGGCACACTCAACTTTGCAGGGACCTCTTTGCTGAGAGTGATGAGTGGCTTATCAGTCGATTTTGTTTGCCTAGTGCAGGTTTAGCTGATCTCTGCCAGCAATTTGCCCCACTTTTGGGGAGGCCAACACAGCAATAACATCCCCATGCACACTGAAATCCTTTCTACTCTAGGGTTTTTAGTCATAGACACATTTCAACAAGAAATTGGAGACTCTGGCATTTCCCAATCAACTTTGGCTGAATAATCATGTCTTACAAGCATTCATAACACACGTTACAAATATGGCAGCGGAAAAGACAACAATAATGAGGGATTTTCATGACATCACAGGTTTTCCACTGTAATTGGGTCAATAGATGCATACATAAACAAAGAAAAATGTAACTAGCAAATACTACTCATTTTGGGAGCCCTCATTTGTGTGCTACTGTCTGGCACTCCATTTTTTTATGTGTTACATTGTGCCTGTAGGTGTCTCCTTGTGCTGCTTTGTCTCTTCATAGAAATCGGGTCATATAAAATGGTTTAAATTTGCTGGTGAAAGACCATGTTGAAAACTAACTAGTTTTTATTTTTAAATGCTTTTAAAAGTACATTTGTGTGGACACATTATTACCTTTCATTATTACCTACTTCCATTTTCTAGTTTACGATATAATAAACAACTTCTTTGAATAGTCAGGGCTTACTATAATGGTTATGCTTGGAGCGTTTCTGATAAGGAGACACGCAATCCATAAGGATTCCCCCAGAGGGACAACCAAAAACACATAATGCTTCTAGCTTCAGTAGTTTTACTAGCTTCAAGAGCCATTTGAATGTGATGCTCACATGTGCTGTGCTATATCATTGTCATTTAAAAAAGGACTGTACAAATAAATAATTCACAACATAGCTAAATGAAATGAACCTTTTCTATAGATCTATGTATTTCCTATCTACCAGTGGGAATGTCACAACTGAGGACTAACATTTTGTATTAAGCTCTAATTAAAGTAAAATTCTTTCATCCTTAATAATGGAAGAGGATAATTACATAATTATGACATAACATTGGGAAACTTGGATTTTTATTCAAGGGTTGTATTGAATATTGCACAATAATAGGAGAAGTCAACACAAACCTGAAATATTAGGACACTTATTCATTATTTATGTCTCACATGATAACTGACTATTAACAATTATATTTACAAAAAGCCCACACTTTTCAGGAGTGTTAGGTACATTGGCAAATGGTTATATATATAAAAAAGGAAAGACATTATTTTGTGGTGGGTATAGTGATATACAGGTTATTATAAAACAAAATACATAATTCTGCTTGTACATAATATTCATATATTTATTATAAAAATAAACTTTGGCTCTAAGATATATTAAGCAAGAAAAAAAAAATTTAACTATTACTGTAATGGAATGGCAAGAGGGAATACCTGGCAACCACAGTGTCCCCATCTGGCTTCAGCAATTAAACCTACTTGAATGAATTTAGTATTTTTTTCCTGATACATAAATCAGAGGTGGGCCTAAATAATTCAGAGTTAAATATCACAGCAAATCACAGACCATTAGGAAATAAATAATAAAATATCACAACACCAATACTCAGTGTAATATGAAGCACACAAGTTCTGGATAAAATGGAAAGATCTGTATAGAAATAATACACAGGGCTGGAGTTACATCAGTCCTGAGGAACAAGATCTTTGCGCTATAATACAACCAGGTGCCTAAGCATGTTGTTCTGCTCTCAGAGGGTACTGCATGTTGTTTGCCATGTGTTATATGTATTGTCATGTCTATGCATTTGTGGGTGATATGGAGGCACTCTTCTCAACTCCAATACATTGGTGAAGCCAACAAGCAGCAGGTCAGCTGTCTTATAATCACTCCATATCCCAAAGGAGCCAAAGCCCAAAGCAGCAAGAAATGCCAACTTCTGTAGCCAGTGGCTAAGAGACAGGTCACAGATCTGCAAAATCACACACACACACACACACACACAAACACATGTCACACTCAAGGTCACTATGTCCTTGAGAAAAGTAATATACACAAGCGAAAAGTTAAATAATTACTTATAATTACTTAAATAATTATAGTTCATTACTACATAATGTTATACACTATATGGCCAAAAGTATGTGGACACCTGACCATCACACTCATATGTGGGTCTTCCCCAAACTTTATATATATAGCAGCAGTTTATATATTCACTCTTCAGTACTGCATATTTGTATCTATGGACTCCTGCTGTAATCATAAAGACTATGATGCTCATACCAAACATCTTTTGAACACATTTAGTACTGTTTGACTGTATAGAATGCAATTATAGAAGAGTAATGATTTATAATCCCACTATCCAATGTCATACAGAAGAGGAAGGGTTCACTTTTGGGCTTGGATCCTGTCAAGGTTTCTTCCTCGTGCCATCTCAGGGAGTTTTTTCCTTGCCACTGTTGCTGGCTTCTCATTAGGAATCTATATCTACATCTGGATTTCTGTAAAGCTGCTTTCTGACAATTACTTTTATTAAAAGAGCTATACAAATAGAACAGAATTGAATTGACTTGAATTAAGCCTGTCCTATTAACCTTAACCTTTAGAACTTAATAGTAATTGAAAATTCAAAATATGTTATAAATTTGCTAGTGTGTGACCTTTTAAAAAAAAATAAATTAAAAAAAGACGTATTGCCTTCTAATTTCTGTTCAAATAAAAGTTATTAATAGATATATGCCATCCAGGGTGTATTCCCAACTTGTTCCTGGGATTCTATCATAAAAAGTAAAAATATACCATCCTTCTACTATGTGGGAGTGGTAGTTCAGGGGTTAGGGCTCTGCTCCAGTGATTGTAAGTTCAAATCCCAGTACTGCTAAAGAGAAACAGACCTCCGAGAGACGCTATTAAAAATTAAATCTAGATGCTATCAAAGCATCTACCAGATGGAAAAAGATCACATAAATCTATTTGCTTTACCTATTAAAGGTCACTCATAATGCTGCAATGGCCAATCACATGACACAGCAGACACCGGTCTGAAGTTTCTCCCCACTGCTATTGGTGCCTGTCTTCTGATACCTGTACAGACAGGAGGAGATGATTTCTTAATAACTGAACAATTCACAATTTCTGCTTCGTGTTTAATAGCCATGAGCCAATGCTATTTTAAATATCATAATACTACTAATATAATATAATGCTTACTGGTTTTTAATCAATTTCCTTAAATTTGCTTGAATATAAAGGAAATTCAGTACACATTGCATTCAGCTGTCCACATGCTGGGACAATCTTTATCTCAGGAGTCTACAAAGCTACATAAAAATGGCATGTTCCTAGGCAGACACCCCAAATGAAACACAGGAGTAGTAATCAGACAAGAATACCATTGAATATCACAGTATAAAGAACAGTGGTTATTATTGGCTCATGGCTATTTTTTTCATCAGCTCGAACTAATGAAGCTCAATACCCATTTAGGTTTCCTGGTTCGGAGTGGTACACATGCTTGGTCTTCTCAGTGACTGTGAGCGTAACACTATGGCTGACCTTCGGCAGTAGGTACTGGGTCTTTGTTTCCATGGAAACAGATGGCAATGTCATATAACTGCAAGGCAGGTTGCCATTGGGTTCTAGACTGTCATGGATCAGATTGTTGTCTGTTGCTTCAGGGTACGATGTTGAAATGACTTTAATATCAGGCAGCTGAATCTGTGTCTGGCTCTGTTTGACTGAGGCCTCACCATGAGCAAGCTGTAGTTTCTTCATGTGGTTGATGGCCACTGTAGCATTGAAAGCTTGCTGGAATACACAAAAAGATAACTTATCACATACTCGTCCTCATCCACAACTAAGAAAAAACAGGTCCCACTGGAAAAAAAATCACACACAGTGCACATTTACGAGTGTTTGAGCATTTGCAATGACCATTGCTGAAGCTGTGTTGTGTAATCGGGCCAGAGGTCAAATGAATTACCCCAGTGAAAATAGAGCAGAGAAGGCAAACTTTAAATAGTCAGAGGCTTAAGAGACTGGGTGCCTTTACCTTCCACTTGGACTTGGCAAAGTTCTTCTGGATCTGCACACTGACGGAATGGTAGATATCAAGGCTTTGGGCAGTCTTTCCAATGATCCTGAAGACAAATCCAGAAACAAATCTCTCCAAATCTCTTGATCACAGGCAATGGCCACAATGTTAAACAAAGTCTTTTATATCTGGCAAATGTATTCTACGACCATTAGTTGATGTATTATCCTAATGCTGTCTAAGCAAACAAATATGCAAAGAAACAATTATTATAATCCTAATCCGGATGGACAAATCACAGATTTGGAGGCTTAATTAGCATGCAGTGATGACAGACGATCTTTTAAGAACCAGGAACATGCAGATATGAAGAAACACTGATGAAATAGGAAAATAAGGTGTGACTTAAAGCTGTCATATCCTGCTCAGTATGCACACTATGCACAATACGTCACCTCACAGTTAGGATAAGATAAACTTTTATTAATCCTTAATGGCAAAATTGCAGAAATTAAACCTATTGAGAGAAAACACGGTAGCCAGACCAAAGGCACGAGCCAGACCACAATATTTTTACTTGTGATGTGAGAAGAGAACAACACCAGCTCCTAGCCAAAGCATTCACCAGTGACTTGCTTTAACTAGCTAACTAGCTGGTTACACGATATCACGTTATCTTATCGCACCACTTTTTTTAGTCTATTCAGTTTGGTTGCCAGGCAACAAAAACATGGGACAGAGCAGCACACTGGAGCTTCCACTTGCCTTGTGGGTTAGCTAATGAATTTATCATTTATCCACAATTTGTCGACAAGGTATTCATGCTACTTCTTCAGTTATGTTATGGCTAGTAAATGTTGGTAGAGTTACTAAAACAGATACTAAGAAGTATCTGCTTTCACTGTACCAAATATTCTCATAACTTTTTCTCGATTACCGTTCATTCTAATACATACTTAAGCAATATCACACGAACAAGTGTGCTGTTGTACTGATTATCAGCACGGTCGTGATCACCTGCGGCAGAATCAGAGCCACGCTGATATTTGAACAACAGCATGACTGGGAGTGTAATATTGCTTTTATATAAACAGTTCTATAAACATGAAATTACTATTGCATAAATAACATTTCAGCCACAATATGGCCAAATATTTCATTTATTTTGGCTCCGTCAATGAAAATAGCTCCCAAAGAAGCTGACTAGAGTGTTGTGTTGCCATGCAATGTACAGCCTGACTGACAGCCTGTAGTAAATGTAGTAACGGTTCAATATAATGAACTATTGCTAGAATTGTAATTATATGTAGAGAACACAGACAAGCAGAATGATACAAATTGTGAAATGTACCAAGTGCTGTTATGCCAAATATCAGCTCTCTTGTCCAATCAAATTAGTGGACCGGAACTAATGTTGTATAATTTTTCTATTAAACGCTCATGTCTTACCAGGGATGTCTAAGAGCTTGCTCTGTTGTGTAGCGCAAATTAGGACTCTTCTGCATCATGTTGCGGATGAAATCCTTTGCTGAAAATACAGTAAACACACAGAACGTTAAATATATATGTATAAATAAATATATGCAGTTTTGCTGAGGCTGCATGTTGAGAGAGAAAAAAGATATTCACCAGATTCTGAGATGTCGTCCCAGAAGGGAGAGTCAAACTCATACTGGGCTTTCATGATCTTCGAGAAAAGACGAGTCTCAGATTCCTCATAAAAGGGAGGATATCCACAGAGACTGCAGACACACATCATTAAACGAGATCATTATCTATTTATTATTTATTATATATTAATATGAAATAGCTGTTTTCCTGTAATACTTTTATTTTATTTCATATGCTTCCTTTTAAGGACAAATGTACAGTACTGTACTGTATGTCTGTGTATTATCTGTTGAACTGTTAGCAGTTCCTCCACTAGGGGGAATAATTTCACATGCTACTTTATACAGCAACAACCTCACTGCAGTGGTAAGCAGAGCTTAACCTGGCTAGAGTTCAATGACGTGGCGAAAACAGCTTGTTACTCACACTGCATAACAGTCATGATCTAAACCCTTAACGAGTCAGGGATCTTCAGTTCTATCTGACATTATATCATCATCCAATAGAACTGTATCCTACTGTAATAGGTCATAAAGTCTTACATCCCATGTGTGATATATAAGCTATTGTGGTTAAATTGTAGATTTAACAGTAAAAATAGTATCAATAAGAGTAACAGTAATAGCAAGAGTATAAGAGACTACTTACAGTATGTAGGTAATAACTCCAATAGACCAGCAGTCCACTGCTTTACTGTAGGGCTTCTGAGCTAACACCTCTGGAGCTAGAGGCAAGAAAAACAATTCATATTCAATACAATCTTTACACAGTGCTTTCATTATTGTCTTTTTTTAACCTCATATGGCCTACTTACCCACATAGCCTGGGGTACCACAGGCTGTGGACATGATGCCCTTGTCCTCCATCTTTGAAAGTCCAAAATCGCTGATCATTATCTTGGACTTCTCATCTGGACTGTAGTACAACAAGTTCTCAGGCTTTGGAGGAAAAATAGATATTGTGCTTTACAGCAGGAAATGTAGCAGACTTGATTCAAAGCTTAGATGAATTTCTTAGTGAAATTGTGTGTGTGTCTGTACATATACCTTGAGATCGCGATGTACTATGCCATTCTTATGCAGGTAGTTAACGCCCTCGAGTACCTGCTTTATCACTAAGCTGGCATCCTTCTCCGAGTACACTCCCCTGTCCAGGATCCGATCAAACAGTTCACCACCTGAAACACTGCCAAAATAAGAAGACAAAAAAATCAGATAATAGCTGCTGCGAGTATAAATACACAGCATATAGATAGAAGGTATGGGCTGGGATGGGCAGTACTTTACATACATGTATTTGTATGAAATACTATATTCTTACTTGTATTTGAGGGTCATAGAAAAAAAAAATATATAGTATATATTTAATCTGTATTATCTATTTTTTTTGTTGTTGTATTTTCTAAAATACAGAAAATGCTTTGTGTGGCAACTTGTGAAAACTGATTCTCATGCAGTTCTGGTGGATTTTTTAGCAGATATTTTAGAAATTATTTGTAGTACAAAGACTTATAAAACATTAGCACATTGTGTTTGCAGTTCATGAACAGTGCAGTGGTGCTTCCAAACCCTTGGACTCATCAGTGTTTAGTAATTGTTTAAAATATTCCCTTTATTATTTATCAGTTGTTTTGCTAGTTAGTGATCTGGATACTAGCTATTAGGAAAAGCTGCTATTATGTGGCCTAGTTGAGCTCTTAATAAAAAAGAGGAGAAAAAGTGCAGACTGATGTGGTTTCTGAAGGATACCTTAGTGTTAGTGTTAGCTAGTTATCATCCATTGGAACAATAACATTACCGTTTAAGCGAGCTGACAGTATCTCACTTCAATACAAAATACAGCATTTTATTGTGATATATTTTTCAGTTGCAATATTTTGTAGTTAATACATTTACATTTAGTTATGATTATTTATACATTTGATGTATTTCTGCCCATTTTTACCCTGAGTGTAGGCAAACAGATACTACTTACAGCTGCATGACAAGATAGTAATGAGTGCGACTTTCGTAGAGATCTTCCAACCCCACAACATTTTCATGTTTAATCCTAAAACAAATTGTCAGACAAATAGGTCATTTTCTGAATTACTGATTTTTGGTTTTTATATATATATAATATTAATTTTTTTTATTGTACCTCCTTAACACAGCAATCTCATTCTCCAAGTTAATGTCCCTTTTGTTCTTTTTCTTCACACACTTAATGGCAAAGAGCTTTCCTGTTTTCCTCTCCTTCACCATGAACACCTCAGAGAATGCTCCCCTAAGAGACAGACAGAGGTAGAGATACACACAGGAAGAGGAAGTTGGGTGAGGCTGTTCACTTATTAAGATTTAACACTTAACCACTGCTGTGAGGGGGAGAAGCAGACTGATATACTTTTTTCTTTTTCACAAAAAAACTGATACTTTTTTACTATTTTCTATGAGAATGTGCATATGACCTTTTAAAGCCCTTCATCTCTGGCACTTCAATCAAGCTCATCTATTTCATAATATCTAAAGCCATTTGTGCCAGGACTTGGAGGAGGTAAAAAAAATAGCAAAGTGATTATCTTCAGTAATGTTCTGTCCTCACACTGTTTCATCTGTGAAAAGATCTGCCTGTTATCAGTATCAAAAGTTGAATTTTATGAATGAATTTTGTACTCCATTAATCAAAATCAGATCTCTGATGTTTGAAGGAAATCAGGAGCCAGCAGCAGCTTATTTTGTTACATTTCAAAAACGTTCTTTCTGGGATGATGACAGCATAAGCTATAGCAATAGCAATGGCTTAATTTATTGTTCTTTGTGCCTTCTACACTGTCTAAAGCTGTAACCTGGAATACATGTCCTGGCTGGGGATTAAGCCTCAAAATCCCCTATGCAACAGAAATAGTAACAGCTCAGGTATCCAGGTGTGGTGCTTCAAACAGGTCACTGAGCTCTCCATGAAAGGATCAAACCCTTCTTGTTTAACTGTTTGAGAAATCCACACCTGATATTCAAACATTTTTGGTAGTGTTTTATGCTTATCCAAACAGATCGGATTCATTTCTTTCATTGTGATTCAGTAATTCATTCATATACAGTATATATAAATCTGCTTTATCTGTGTTCACTTTCATGTAATATTCCAATAAAACACATTCTCAAGGGTAAAATCTATTTTACTCTGAGCTTTGTAGCAGGACACCCACTTGCAATGCCCTGTCTCACACTATCGCCCGCCCCCACAAACACAGATATTCATGAAGAACATGGAGTATCACAGAATTGCTTTTAATTGCCGCCTCCATGCTCCTCTGAGGCCAGCACACTCTCTCTTACTGAAATTCTGCCTCTGCAATTTTATCTCTGAATATAAAAGCTATGAAACAGAGTTTTGAGCCAGGCTTCGCTTTAGTCAGTAATTATAGTGGTATAATTATAAGTGTTCTTGGCATTTATACGATTGATTTAACGACTCTTTATATGTAAAAGATTTCAGCACCAAGACAGATTAATACGTGCAAAGACTTGACCAGGAGTTACGCACAATACTCAGGTCTTATAAGGGAGAACCTATCTCAATCTCAATCGCAGCCATTAATTGGTTACAATTTCATGCATGGCATTTTGCAGTGGCACATTCCCTCCCTTGTAAGTTCTGTTGAGGGATACTGGGATTTGGTTCAGGTTGTTTTTCTCACAGGAAACGAGTGGGTCATCTCCCCAAGGCAAAGCTTTTCTCACTGGTCCCATTGCCTTCATTTTTATAGCTCACATCATGGACACCAGGGATGGTTGCAATGGATGCAGATGCTGCTAAGGAAAATGATGCACTGAATTTCAGAGCTTTTATTAAGCTTATCTGAAAGCCACATGCATGTTCCTCCTTCCATGATCAAGACAGTAGTTCTGGGTCACATGTCCTATGAAAAAATACCAATTAAAAGTCGTCGCCCCCCCAACCCCTTCAATTAGATTGCCTATGGATAAACACAAAACTCTCTCTCTCTTCAGTTAACTGTTCTTGAAGTGATCCTGATTCCTGAGTGTTAAATAAGCACAGCTTATCACAGCCTTCCATATCTCACAGCTTGTCTCTGAGAATAGACGGAAATGTAGAGGGTGTTAAAAACAACTGCTGTTTCTTTCTGTGCCAAATATAAAGAAGCATAATTACTAATTCTGAGGAGAAAGCTAGTGATTTATTACCTTTTTACAAACAATTATAAGAACATATAAACAACCACTCATGGAGGGGCCCTGGATGACTAGTGGTTAGGCCACGGCGCTCTCACTGCCTCAGCCCGGGTTCAGTTCCTGGCCAGGGAACCGACCCCAGCCACTGGGGATGCACAAGACAGCGCACTCCCAGTGCTGATCCCAAGACCGGATGAAAGATTACAGAGATGCCTTGTTGATATGAGAGGTCAGAGGAAAATGGCCAGATTGGTTCAAGCTGCCAGGAAGGATAGGAAGGATAACTCAAATAATCACTCTTTAAAACCGTGGTGAGCAGAAAAGCATCTCAGCATACACAAAACATCAAACCTTGATGAGCGACAACAGAACCTCGATGGGCTACAACAGCAGGAGACCACATTAGGTTCCACTCCTGTCAGCCAAGAACAGGATTCTGAGGCTATCATGGGCACAGGCTCACCCAAGCCGGACAGCTGAAGATCAGAAAGAAAAATTGGAAATACCTGGTATTTTTCCAGTCTTCAATTGTCCAGTTCTGTGCCCCCGATAGCCTCAGATGCTTTTTCTTCTGAATGAAAGACTAATCTTCAAATGACTGTGCAAGCTGAAGATAGAGACTTGCCTGCACCTTGCCTTGCCTAGGCTTCATTCAAATCCCACCACAGATTCTCACAATTTGTCTATATAACGTAGCAGAGATAGGCCAGTAACACTCACCTGGTAACGTGTACAATATGGTATACTATCACTAATTAAAATATATATTGTATATATGCAGTATAAACTGTTAGGAATGTACAATATTATCACTAATGTACCAACACTGTCATGTATACTGATATTGTTTTCTAATATAGTTGAAAAAAAGTAATAATACCACCTGTATTATTGTTAGGATAATAATTATTAAAATACTGTACTCACGATCCGAGCACCTCTATGAAGTCGAACACTTCTTGAATGTTGTCAGTGCTCTTCTTCCAATCATAGCCAGCCTCTTTGCGACCCATTTCAGTGCAAGCGTCTCCAGGGATTTCTACAACACATGAAATAAGACTCAGAGATCAATGCTAACCTAGTTTTCTAAAGGCTAACTTATCCTGTTTGAGAAGATAAACACAAGTCACAGACTGAGAGCCCCAGAATTATACGTTTGTTGGGAAGGAAAACAACTTCTAATATTCCACGAACCATGCGGCATTTTGCAGAATGTTTTGCACAGTACGTTTAATTTAAATGTTAAATACTTTAGTCTTAATGTTAAATAACGTTTTCCACTGTAACCTCTCAAGGTACATTCATCCAGGAGTGAGGAAAAACCACAGTAAAAGGAAGCTATCAGTGTTGGAGGGCTGCTCATGTTCATCAGCTAGCTGTCATCTTCAAGACTCTGGCACTTATTCATCAAATAGATCTGATGTACAGATTTTAGCCCACAGAAAGAAGTATGAACAAATCTGAATCAGATTTATGAAAATGTTGTACAGCATCAAAACAAGCAGTGATTTGAGTGCAATTATGAATAAGCTTTAGCTCTCTTCTAAAGTAGTCTCTTATTTACATGTCTACATGTCTATATGAATATGCCACGCCCCGATTTACCCACATATATCTATTTTTTAAATGAAAAACACCCTATAGAGTTAAATAATGGTTAAATCAGCTATATGAATGAAGTAGATAATGCAGGAACTTGTATTTTATTTAGAACACTTATTTCTTTGAGCTTGGCACAAGAGATGGAAGAGACAGTATGAAGTGCGGGGAAAATAAAATCCTCAGGGATGGAAATGGGTTAGCCTATCAACACTTGAAAGCACTGGAAAGGATTAGAAGTCAATAAGTAAGGCTAGTCTGTCTTTAAGACTTGGCCTCTTTCCTCTTATGTAACAGAGTAAAGAATCTTGATTCACTTAACCCCAAAGGAATTAACCCACACAGTTCAAGAGATCAGACGTAGGCCATCAATGACAAATAGCTCCTGTACAATAACAGTATGGACACTACAGGGGCGGGATATTGTGCAAATATCATTCTATAACACATCAGTTCATTTTTTAGCCAGTAAGTAAAAAAATAGACTATAACTGGGTAACCTTAAGACAAGAGGAACATCCTGTTAGGCATCAATATTTGGCATCACTAAATCTACACACTGTGAGCCAAACAAAGTTAAGCCTAATCTAACACTGCCTTTTTTTTTCTTTTAATCTTTATTTGCTTTAGGACATGCTATGTAAATTTAAATGAAGGCACACAACCTTCATATATCACAAATCACAAATATACACTTTTACATCCCTTTGTTCTTAAGGGACAATATGACACTGCACAATATGACACCCATATAGAGATAACATTTGACCTGTTCCTGAAATTGAATATGTATCAGTTATCTATTCCCTCTATATATTCTCATCTAGGCACGATTATTGATACATCACTGTAAAAGCAATCAATTACTGTATCCCTCCAATATACCACTCACTATATCACTTTACTTACAAATAAGCTCATTCTCTACAATTTACAGTTTACTTCCTTTCAGTTTACACACACACACACTCACACACACACACACACACACATTCTTTTCTAATTTAATACAACCATCTTCATTTGAAAATGATGTTATTGACAACAACTGGAAAGTCTGAATCTGAATGAAAATCTGAAATGAATTTCAGAGTTTCTTAGAATTTGGTCTGTCTTGATCCATTTTAGATCAAATCCTTCAGAGTGTCGTCTGAATACATGCTTTAATAGAGATGAGGCATGAGGAAAATCTGACCTTTTGTACAAAGCAGTGACGATCAATATCACAAATTTGCTTATATTTTTATATATATGTATATATATATAGAAACAGTGCAAGATGTTGAATATTAAATATTCAAGATATTGAACATTTACACATTGCAAAATTCTGAAACCTACTGTTTATTTCCTATTTTAAAAAAAAGAAGTCCCAGAATTTCAGTGTGTGTGTGTGTGTGTGTGTGTGTGTGTGTGTGTGTGTGTGTGTGTGTGTATATATATATATATATATATATATATATATATATATATATATATATATATATATATATATATGCACACACAGTATATACATACATACATGCATGCATAGACATACATACACACAAATTAACTAATTTATTTTTAATTTAATTAGCTAGTATCTATCAATCCCCCTTCGTTACAGATTGAAGAGGACCACTATCCATAGCATTAAAATATAGTTAAGTGAATATACATATTTAATAATAGTTTACATAGAGATGATTGCATGCCTAAATTCCCCTCACTGAAAGATTTTTTTATTTCATCGACCTTACCTTCAGGTATGTGCGAGCTCCAGGTGTTAGCGCAGTTTAGTATGGGTGGACAGGGACAGCAGGGACAGCAGGGACGGAGGACAGCGCGAGAAACCCGGAGCAACTGATGCGCTGGTCTCAGCGACACGAACATGAGACACGCAGCCGCGTGCACTCAGAGCGCGTGACCGTGCATACAGCACAGCAGAGAGACCCGCGCGCGCTTCCCCACAGATTCCCCTGTTACGTGCCCGAGTGAAAACGCTATCACGGTAAAGCAGTGATCGTACACGCGCGCGTATTGGTAGTGTTAGAAAGGGGACACTTTTACTCTAGCGTGCAGCAGCTCGCGCGAGTCCCACTGCTTTATGAATGAAGCAGAAAGAAGCTTATGTGCAGCTTTAACTTACCTAGAGCCGAGGAGGGGTATGAGATGCTCCGCTCTGACTCTCCTGTCAACAGCTTTGGACAGATTGTCTCACTGGGAGGCAGGGACATAAACGAGGATAGAGACTGACAGGGGAGGAGTGGTGGGGAAAAGTGCATCACTCTCTCAGGTGTGTGCTCGCACCACCATAGACCTGTCAGTGTTTAAGGCTTAATGGACTGTATGTTGCATGACATTTTCACGCAATTCATGAGTGTGAGCTTCAGAATTATAACAGGCTTTGCTGTTCCTTATGTCAATTCTTAATTTCATTCATCTTGAATAACTGCTTTATCCTGGTCAGATTATGGTCCACTGCAGGGCACCATGCACACAAATTCATACTCATTCAAACCTTGGGGTAATTTAGAGTAACCATTACACCTGCATGCATGTTTTTGGGGGTTAGAAACCAGAGAAACCTGAGAAAACCTACATGAACAGGAGTAGAACATATACTCCTCCCATGCTCAGTATAGATTCAGGGACCCTGGTAGCTGTGAGGTAACAGTGCTACCCCCTGCACCACCCTGATACCTGGTTATTAATTTAATTATGCAGATAAAGAAATCAAATAATCCCAGGAACTAATCATTTAGGCCATTAGTTTCTGTCAGTAAAGCAGGCTGAACAGGCTCAGACAGCATATTAACTTCTGCAATCAGGATTACCGTATCATGGCATCTTACTGATATGGACTGATATCTGTAGAGACATACAGGTATACTGTCTCTGTACTTTCACAAACCATAGTAAAGTTTATTTTAACTGGTAGAGAGAGTGTTCATTGTGATGCTCACGGGATCTTTGCGCTATAATATTCATTCATTCGTTCGTTTTCAGCAACTGATTTATCCTGGTCAGCGTCGTAGTGGATCTGGAGCCTATCCCCAGGAACACTGGATGTGAGGCAGAAATTCACCCAGCAACACAAAAAGCATCTCAGCAGGATCTCAGTGGGATTTCCCATGCAAACCTCCACATCCTGGAGACGCAGAGTCTCTGATGAGGTTATTGTAGGAGTAAATGCATAAACCCATGTGAACACGTTAATTACAAATGCGTATGTTTGATGTTGTCAAGGAAGGGAGATTGGAAACTAAATATGGCGTTCTCTAGATAGTTCTGTGTTAGCAATGCGAATAGAGATGGTTATTGATGTTCCATGCGGACTTGAAAATACACTCACCTCTTTAAATTTCCATGGTTGAATGTGCAGCTTTCTCCATTATGCACTTGGAGATTCAGGAAGAAATGGTTAAAATGTGATAACTATTTTTGACGATTGAAATCGTAAAGCATGTTGAAATGAAGTTCTTGTTCATTTTCCCCTGTTTTCATCACCTGCCTACAAACTGTGGAGGGTGAAGGCTAACATGTACTGCATCATTGTTAAACTGCTTCTCTTGCTATATCACACAGCAGCATAACAGATCACTATCTGCCCTCTTCTGCATAGAGGAGCTCACAGACACCCATGATTGGCTAGTTTTGCTGAGATTGACAGAGGAGAAATTATGCCATTCCTCCCACCCCAGGAGCATCCAATTTTGCTTCCTTGGCTCCTGGCCACACATGATGAGGACATTGCCAGGATTTGAACTTGCAACCTACCTATGAGAGGGCAAACACTTTTCTCTTGCACCACTTGGGAGCTGATTGACATTTTGTAATTATTGAATTCTGTTGTAAAGGAATTCAGACTTTTTAAAATTCTGTCCTCGTGTCGTTATGTAGTCTTTTTGTTTTTACAAAGATCACAACTCCAGTTTCTACTTACTTTTCTTCCAGACCACTAGGGCAATTTGGTTCCGAACATGTAGATTTTTTCCCTTTGCCCATTTCTTTGCTCAGTACCAACAGGAAGGTTGTTACTTTGTGACCATGACTATGAATGTGTCCCCACATGGGTAGCCTATAAAAGGTCCCCACTACATCATGCTTATTCTCGTGCCATTTGCCAGCTTGTCAGTGAGTTGAGGAAGTGCATTCCAGATGCATGGTGCACTGAGATACAACTTGGGTGATGGTAATTCTAGTGTTTTAACATGTTACTGTTGCTGTCATGGATGAATAAGAACAGGCATGTGTCCTGTTGTTTCTGTCATAAATTAATTAGAAATTGTGAATTGTTGAAATTCACCGACCTACTGCACAAAACAGATAGGCTATTACAGTCTGCCGATTATACATTATCCTTCCTCTGATGCTGTGTGGTCACAGCAGGGAGTGAAGCGAACAGCAGACATGGCTGTGGAGCCCTCTAGAAAGAAAAAAGTAAGCAAGTCTTTGGTGCGTTGTCACAGCAGGAACAAGAGCTGCTCAGCTGCTCAGCCCCCAAGAACAGGAAGTGTGAGTGCCTTTACAATGTTGGAATGAAGAGAAGTTGGCAGAGGGCATGAGACAAATGCAAAAGCTGTTAGCAATGCAACAGAGCAATGAAGTGTAGAATTCAGAGGTGGTTAGTGCAGCTGCCTCGCATACAGATGGCCTCGGATCTATTCTCAGTAGCTGCTTCTCATTCTCTAAACACTTGAATAATGAGGCCACACTGGCATAGAGTGCTGATAGCATGCCATGAGAGTGCTCTGATCATCAGAGTATAAACCAGGAGTGAGGCTCATAAGCAGTGGCAAATGCAGGCTCATATTAAGTTTGCCCTAGTGAAACTGAAGCTGTATCTTCCGCTACAATAATGCTTCTAGTTCATTGACCAGTGGTCTCATTAGTGGTCCAGGCCCTGTCATCAGCATGCAGTCAAACATAACCTGGCACGATGGCTTGAAAAATGTGTGGCACTATGGGGAATGTGAGTTGCACCTGTTATACTTGGGTTGCACACTTGCACATGACCCTTAATGAAATAATGACCACAGCTACAGATCCCACTTGCAGTACTGCCCAAGCAATGTGAGACAGCAGTGAATTGGTGGAAGACTGGTAAAAACACATCGAACCTGAATGAAACTTCACTGTATTCAGAGACTTCATTGTAACTGAGTTCCACCTCACTGGCTTGCTCATAAAGGCTGAGTTGTGTGCAAACAAAACACATTTAGCCAACAAACAAAACACAGACACATTTAGCACGTACCATAACTCACCAACAAATCTGAACCCAGGACTATCTGAGTCCATGTATCACTTTCCCATTATGTAACACTACCTATGAATGTAGGAAGAGATTCTCTAGCAATTGTCTGGTGGTGATTTGATAGGCATGAGTAATGAAATACTACTTGTAAAAAAAAGAAATAAAACCAGATGTCTTATTTGATGCTAATGCACTGTTTGTTTCTCTCTCAAGTGAACTATTAAATATTTTTAATATTTAATGGCGACACAAAGACATTTTAGTGCAAACCTTACCAGATCACATTTAACAAAGCCAAAACCACAAGAAACCATAAATGCATCTGTGGCTGAATCTCGAATGTCTTTGAGATTCAGCCAAGATCCAGCTAAATAGCAATATGAAAAGATTGCCTTTCAAACAGATACTACCCTTCTACTGAAGATTTTTGTGCTGGTGGAGTTCAGCTGGAGACAGTAATCAGGATGTCTATTCAACTGCATTTGACCAATCATTGGACTACACTAATTGTATTTCCACTTGTATGTCCGTCTCAGCTTGCGTGGTACCTTGGCAAGAAGGGTGACCAAATTCAGCAGACATTACTTACTTAGGTATGCAGCCATGGAAATAGCAACTACATGGGGGGTATGGGTAATTTGCCAAGCTGAGCCATGCCACATCACCCAGTGGAAAAGTGCTAAGTGTGTGCAAGTTGTCTTAGAGTGCCTGCAACACCAGGGTCTGTGCATGCTCCTTTATCTGGCTGGTTGGTTGCTGTGTTGAGCCAGAAAAATGACCTGTTGTGTCAATATTAGTATTGAATTCAGTCATGAAAAGGACTCCTTCATAGACTGTTCAATGGCTTGACTTGTGTGCCCTGAGAGCCTTCTTGACAGAAGACAGAGCCATCTGTCTTTTATTTGTCTATTATTTGCAACTCCAGTAGTGAAGCTGGGTATGCTGCACTTATCACATCAGCCATATCACAAAGTTGGTTTGTTTCCTCCCTACAAATTGGGAAATTATAAAGACAAATACCTGCCACCAAGGCTGGAGGGGTGTGAGGGGAAAACCTGAGCAATAACAACATCACAATGAAATCTGTCAGGCTAATGCTGCAGCATTTTCAGGAAACCTTACCAGATCACCTCACTAGATCACCAGATCATTCAGGAACTTCTAATGGAGGTCACGTATAGAAGCATGGATGGACAACAAGCACCAAGGTGCTAAAAAATTGCAAGCAAGATCTGTAACAACTGTCAGATGAACAACTGTCTTAAGCGCTGCTGACATATCGGGCCAATTCAATGAGATAGAGGGTGCTGTATTTCACAGCAGTCCTATGCCACAGACATCAGAGTGTCAAAAACTAGAGAGAGTCCTATCCTTAATAGACAATAGTATCAGCACCCTAAGCAATTATAATGGTCACTGGAGAACAATCTTAAATTTTTTAACAATTTTACTCCTCAGTTTGTTGTCAGAACTGAGAGTGATTCTCATGTTCTATTAAGAACAGTATCAGCACTTAAGTGATTCTCATCATCAGGATCAACACATTTTGATCAAGTAATTTTCATTTTTTATCAGTAATTTTCAGCATTATTTATCAGTGCTGTCTGTAATTGCTGGATTCCAGTATCAGTACTTGTTATGAACCCCCATGACAACTTTGATATATGGCCTCCACATGTTCAAAAGGAAACTGTTCTGAAAAGATGAAAAGATGTAGAACGAAGGGTCACCATGTTTCTATGACAAAGCAGAGGACCTCCAGGTCACCTGGGACACTCATCGGGATAATAGAGGCCAGAGAATGAGTGGGATGTAACGGTCACGGTTATAAGGTGGCAACTTTGGTATTGGTACTTGGCAAAGAAACAAGTTTGCAAGAATACAGGAATTACAGGATCTTTTTTTTTTTTTTTTAACCATGTAACAAAATATTTTCATATGGGATAGAAGTTATGGGTCTCTCTGCTGATATAATTTAAAAATCATTCAAGGAGTGTAATTTTTTTTTTTACTAATTGTTTACAAGAACATTCATTCATTTGGTCCCTTGAACTTTGGTAACCCCCACAGTCAAAAACAATGCATAGGAATGGAGCATATGCCACTGATCTAGAGGATTAATCAGTCTTGTACTACGTTAGTAATGTCTTACATAACTGACACGTAAAGGGTGGGTGGAAGAGGCAGTGCTGCATAATCCTTTATTCAGAGCGACTTACAGAAGTGCTTTCTAGTCTCTATCAAAATACACATCCTCATGCTAACTCACTATGTCAGGGGCTAAGAACACCATCAGTCTAAAAACCCTGTTGGGGAGGTTAGTACAGTATGAAAAGAAAACACAAGACACAGAAGTTTTTTTTAATAGACAAGCACAATAAATAGTAGATAAACAAAAAGCTTGGTGACGAGCTTGGTATTTAGTTTTTGTTTGAAGGCAGCCAGTGACTTATTCCACCACCTGGGTGCCAGGACAAACAAGAGCCTAGATTCATGTCTTCCTTGTACCATGAGAGAAAGTGGGTCCAGTCGAGTAGTGACTGAGGCTCGGAGGAAGCACTGTGCAGAGAGTGGTGTGATAAGAGCTTTAAGGTAGGTGGGTGCTGGTCCATTTTTGGCATTGTAGGCACGCATCTGTGTTTTAAATCTGATGTGGGCAACTACAGGAAGCCAGTGGTGGGAGCATAACAATGGGATGGTTTGGGAAAATTTGAGAAGGTTGAAAACAAGTTGGGAAGCTGCATTCTGGATCAGTTGCAGGGATCGGATGGCATACAGGGGCAGATATGCCAGGAGCTAATAGCAGTAGTCCAGTCCAAATGTAAGGGACTGAGCAAGCACCTGAGTGGCCTCTGTGGATAGAAATTGCCAGATCCTTGTGTTGTTTTAAAGGAGAAACCTGCATGACCGAGTCAGTTTAGCGATGCGAGGCGAGAAGAGTGGTTGGTTGTCCAGGACTACCCCAAGGTTCTAGGCAGTGTCAGATGGTGAGATTGTGAGTTGACCAGGCAGATCACAAGACCTGGACATAGGGATGCCTTTCCAGGGATGTACAGCAGCTGAGTTTTGCTGGGATATAGTCTCAGTTAATGAGCTGCCATCTATGATGAGACGTCTACCAGATATGCAGAGATTCATGCAGGACCAAGTCTGAGGGAAGAATAGAAAGGGTTGAGATCAGAGGAGAGTGGCCAGACTTGTTCAAGCTGACAGAAAGGCTATGGTAACTCCAACAGCCACGCTTCACAACAGTGGCGAGCAGAAAGGCATCTCAGAACACATAAAATTCTGAGACACATACGTCTGACCTTGAAGTGGCCGGGTTACAACAGCGGAAGACAGACCACACTGGGTTGCATTCTTGTCATCCAAGAACAGGAATCTGAGGCTACAGCGGGGACAGGGTCACAGAAACTGAGTAGTTGAAGATCGAAAAAAAAACATTGCCTTATTAGTACAGAAGTATTAAAAAATATAGGTATTAAGAAATGTTAATGCATAATTACTAAGCAGTTTTCCAAGATCTGCAAGAAACAGTTGCATATCTCAAAGTGCACAGATAACGATTACATAAAATGAGAACTTCAACTACAGTTTCAGTGTATGAATGAATTCAAAATAGAGTGTGATTCAAAAAAAACTGTAAAACTGCAGAAAGCGTAGGAAGCAGGAAATAAAGGCCTGATGAATCCTCACACCAACCTGCTTTCCAGTTTTTCCACCACATGCCAGTGTTACATTCTCTGTTTACAATGCCCTATTTCATATTAATACAGACTCATCACGATTTAGTCTTGGTGAGGCATTAAATAGCAGAGCAACAAGACTGTGATCTACTGTGCTAATATTTCAGCATGCATTCTGTGATGCAAAATGCACCGCATCGACACAGATGATAAATATCATAGTTTTACATGCTGTAAAATGTGTCCCAGCACAGTTCATTAAAGCTGAGCATGGCTCTGCAATTAAACAGAACATGATACTAATAGGTCACCCATTGTGCTGGTTCACTGTGATTTGCAGAGCTCCTACATGGTCCTTCTTTGTTTCGTTCAGTTTCAATTACAGTATGTGATTGGTGATGTTTTGGGGTCTCTCATACACGGAAAGACCCACTGCTGCTGTTCTGTAACCATTAATATTACGAGAATGAAGTGCGGGGGGGTGGGGGGACTAATTCAAGTACTGGGAGTTAATGGATGAATCATGTCAGTGAAACTTACAATGTTTCATTAATACAAATCATAATGTTTACAGGAATTAATATTTTTTATAAAGTGACTCTTTAGATCCCATTTTTTTACAGGTGAATAATTAGCTCTATATCTATTACCCATATATACCTGCTTGCACACACACACACACACACACACACACATTTGCTTTCTATTGCTAAGTTTTGAGAACCAAAATGTTTTAAAAGATAAATGTAGATGACTAAGAAGCATCAGGATTATTATTCTTATGAAAATGATTAATCATCTTTCATCTAGTAATCAGCTAAAGTGTTGGGTCATTTCACTTACATTTGACTTACGTAAACACTGTAAGACTGATTTAAACTAACAACATGCAGTTGGGAGATGAATCAGTTCCCTAAGACCTTACATAAACAGCACACCAAATCTCCAAAATTCCACCTCAGTGGAGAATACAGAAGCTTAGAGTGATTAGTGATGTGTAGTTCACAAACGAATCGGCTTTTTTAGGTGAACATTGTGATAGATACATGAGCATGTTTTTTTTTTTTTTTTAATATGTAGGCAATGCTGTCATGCTTGCAGTGTAATTTAATCAAAATGCTTTGACAGAAACCTCTTTTGAACATCGGGCCTGTTTTTGGCATGAATGGTGAGATGTGTATTTGACACCAGTGTATTAGTGTATGAGGTAGCATGACACGTAGGCTCATGAATTTTTTAAAATTCACTGCAAACTAATGTTATTTTGTCAGGTAGAAGGTATAGTACATTGCATAAGTATTACATGAGTTACCAACTGGAATATACAAGGTGCAAAATATTTTTAAATTGTGACGCAAAGATTAATTCAGTAAAAATATTTGTTGGTTGCATAAGTTTTCACCCCCATGGGTCAATACCTTGCACATCTGGATCCTGATATTTTTGCCCATTCTTCTTGGCAAAATTGCTCATTCTGTGTCAGATTGGATGGAGATCATTAGTAAACAGCAATTTTCAAGCCATAGATTCTCACCTGGAATGAGTTCTGCCCTTGACTGGACCATTCTGACACATTCAGGTTCTTTGTTTTGAAGCACTCCCGTATAGCTTTGGCAGTAAGCTTCGAGTCGTTGTCCTGTTGGAAGATGAACCTTCATCACAGTCTCAGTTCTCTTAAAGATTAGAACAGGTTTTCCTCTTGTGCACCTAATTAGTGGAAGAGCCAACTCCTGGGACAGTTGCATGTTTAAATTCTTTCCTAATACCTGGTTATGCCTCATCCTTGCCTTACTAACAGCACCAATCTTGACAGGTAAAAATGCCAGCACTATCTTGAGTTCCTGCCAAAGTTTTTGTCCACTATTCCACCAAATGAGTATACAATTCAGCTAGAGTTTGTGAGTGCCTTTGCTCCTTTCACCTGCTGTTCCAAATAATTTATAGAATTGAGGAAATTTTACACACCAAAGTGTCCCATTGCCTCATCATGCTCATCAAGCAAGTTACAAACAGATCTGCTCTGAAGACAGTAGTGACAGTGTTGTGTTCTGCTTTGACATGAAGAATAAAAAGCAATCTCAGAGTCTAACAATTTGTTTTTATGCTAAACTACATTCATCCACTGACAATGTACAATGAGTTGCTGTTATTAATGGATGCAACTAATTGTGTTATTGTTGAGCTTATAGAGAGCACATGTCAAGTTTTGAACAGAAGTGCATTATGGGTATCGTGTACCCACTGGTGTAGATTTTTAAAACACTACATATTGTGGCCCATCCGAATGCACTGGATATGTTACTACTATGATTTCATACACGACCATAAAATGGCCAACTACTATTACAGTGCACTTCAAAGTGTACAGCATGATTTCAGAAACGTATACAGTGTTGATCTTCAGCTTTCCTTGTAACACTGACGTGGTGTGTCCTCTAGTGGTTTTGTAAAACAATGCAGACATACAGTATATCACTGTCCAGAGTCACAAACAGCAAGGTTTTCATTTCAAATATTTTAAGGGTACAGTACATATGCTGGTTAATCTTGGTTAACAAACGGTTAAATGTACAGTATGTGCTTACTCTTAAAACTTTCATTTGTTCAGATGGGTGCATAATATACAGTGTGTATCATATATGTCAGTTAATAAATTCTGGTACATTATACTATCTTTGCAAGGCCAACAAAAATGAAGTGAAATACAAAAGACTAAACTCTGGAAGTATCATGCCTATGAAATGTGGTGATAATTGTGATTATTTAGTTTTTCTGAATCTTGAAAACATTACAAATTCCATAAGACTGTACTCAAGACTTAAGACCTGATTATGATCTTCACATTCTGTTTTACAGGACATACAGTATGATCTGTTCAAGTTGGCCCTGAAAAACTGAAAATACAATATGCTCAGGTAATCATCTGGCATCAATGGCCAATCTGACCACTGACTACCAACTGAAGAACAAATTTGACCATAAGAGGCCAGTGTAGGGCATAATAAGAGTTTACCAGGCATCGTTTCAGTTAATGGGAATGCACTCCTGCTGTCTGATATAATGCTGGTGCTAGATTTTGACACACTTCTGCTGGGGCTCCTCTCACCCTGCCGTTCTGCCTGATTCATCCTGATGCTCTAAATCTTGCTTCGAGCTTCTGCACTTGTAACTCAGCTTCTGCTGCTGTGGACCATCCAGTATGAATACCTTAAAGATTTGCTCTTCCAAAAAAAAAAAAAAAGTTTATGCCCAAGACTCACTCTTGTTTCAGTGAATATACTCACTTGGATACTGTAGTTTTGCACCCAATAACTGCTGCTGAAATCATAAACAATGTCCTGTACTCATCACAGGAGTGTGTTAACAGAGGGAGCCATGATAATGCCACTATCCGGTGTTACCCAGAAGACAATGGGTTCACTTTTGAGAATGGGTTCACTTTTGCGTCTGGTTCCTTGGAGATTTTACTTGCCACTGTCAGTTCTGCCTTGTTAGGAATTACAATCGACATCTGGATTTCTGTAAAGCTGTAACAATGACTGTTGTTAAAAGCACTATACAAAAAAAAGAGATGTACATTGAATTTAAGAAGAACCAGACAATTTCCCAGAGTGGGCATTAATATAATATTTTTATATGACACCACAATAGTGGTGTTTTAAACCAATGAGTGATTTTAGCCAATATTTTGGCAACCATAGCAAATACATATACTATACACAATATGGCCAAATGTTTGTGGACACCTGACCATCATGCGCATGTGTTTTTGAGCATCCCATTCCAGATTTAGTTCTTTTCTGGGAAGGCTTTTCGCTAGATTTTGGAGCGTGGCTATGGGGATTTGTGCTCATTCAGCCACAAGAGCATGAGTGAGGTCAGGTACTGATGCCAGGCGAGGAGGACTGGGGTGCAGTCAGTGTTCCAGTTCATACTGAAGGTGTTCAGTGGGGTTAAGTTCAGGACTTTGTGCAGGCCACTTGAGTTTTTTCACTCCAATCCACGTTTTCATGGACCTCACTTTGTGCACAGGGGCATTGTCATACTGGAACATCTTTGGGCCAGGCTTCTTAGTTCCAGTGAAGGGAAACTGTAATGCTAGACAACTGTGGGATTCCAGCTTTGTGGCAAGTTTGAGGAAGGGCCACATATGGGAGTTTGGTCAAGTATCTGCCTACATTTGGCCATATAATGTATATTTAAATGGAATTGGTTGTGGAAGAAAAAAAAAGATTTAAAAAAAGAGGCAAAAAAACCCACCTGTAAGTGTGTCCTGCTTACCCTAGATTAATTATAGTACCAGCCAATTCCCAGCATACAACACTGCCACTGTGTTTAGTGTATATATTTCATGTAATAATTATGTAGTCCCTTTACAGGCTGAATGTGATTATACTTTAGTAGAAGATAAGTCACCTTGACAATAACTCTGGGATAATTCAAGTTAAGGCAAACCAGGTGTATATGCGCTCTTTTTTTTTTTTTTTTTTTTTTTTTTTTTAAAGCAAAACAGAACATCGTAAAGCATCCATTGTAGAACCCAGTTCTCAGATAGTGCTGCTTTGTTTTGTTCAGCCACAATTATAGCAAGCGGTTAATGGTTTGCAGGTCTTTTAAAGACACACAGACACACTGCTGCTGTTCTGCAGCCATTACTATTGTGAGAATGAAGCATGCAGGCTGAAAATGATCATTCTGAGCACTGTAAAGAAATAATTTATAGAAACAGTAAATTTGTTATTTTGTGAATGTTTATATTCGCTATTCTTCATGTGCTGTGTGAAATCAGCACAACTGAATATTTCTACCACTTTAACAAAAATAGTGAATTATGGAATTTCATGTTATTCACTATGCTTTATGGCAAAATGGCAAACCACTATATAGTGAACAGAGTGTAGTTTAAGACATAACGCGGGTCATAAAATAAAACAGGCTTTCTTTGTAAAAACATAATGTCATTGCCTGCTTCATAACACCTTTGCTCCTCCAACCTTTAGCTTTATTTTTAGTAAGTTGCTCTGAAAGAATAGCAGCCTCTTTTCCTGCCTAAATTCAACCAAAACTCCCTCAGCATTTTGGAGTTCTAGCTCAGGTCATATGAGTACACAATACACACCACAATATGCATAATAACACCCCAGACATGCAGAGATGTTGTAATTTATACACTGTCTTTATTATTGTGTGAATTCCATGTGTGAGTGCCATCATGGTTGGAAAAAAAAAAGAAAATGATAAAGAAAACCAAAAAACAAAGCAACTCTAACAGTTCCACAATGGACCATTCTACAACTGTATCAATTATTAGTTGTACATTACTGACTGCAATGTACAAAAGCAACATGACTACCATTCCATTCAGGTGAAAATACAGCTGTTATTTCATTTCATACCAGAACAGAAACCCTGAGTTTCAACATCAACTCATTTGAAATGGGTTTCCACAGAAAAAAAAAAAAAAATAATAATAAGAAGAAGAAGAAGAAGAAGAAGAAGAAAATGTAAAGATGTACCGAATGTATCAAATGTATCAAATACATTCATAAATAATATATGGATTATGAATTTAAACCTTTTTTTTTTAATATATATAGCTTTTGCATTGACATTACAGATTATGGCATGTAGTCAATAAGCAGCAGCAAAAGGACTGAAATACCATTTCTAACAAACAACACATTATAAATTAGTTTTATAATGACACTATGAACATTTAGCTTTCAGAATAGCTATGTGCTTGCCAGACAGCTGGATAAATATGAGAGATATAATAGTTTAATACACATTCAAACCATTTTTTGATACACCATAATGATGCAATCTTCCAATTTCACTGTTTGATACAGTGTGTGGTACATACTGTGTATATGTGTGTTTGTGTGTTTGTGTGTGTGTGTGTGTGTGTGTGGGGGGGGGGGGGGGGGGGGGGGGGGGGTAGTCTAGCTACATGATGGGGCTTCTACTGGTCTCTCTCTAGGCTGTGACTGGGCAGTGAAGGCTTGGGTGCTCATAATAAAAGTTCCAGAGTTTTCTGGAATAATCTCAGGTGTCTTTCATGGATAACCTTAGTATATGTTTTGATAGTTTAAACCCCTCTACACACTGAATCTCCAGCCATGGATCCTGAGTGTGTCCAAGTGCACACAGTAACAAGTCATAGGCTCGTATACTTTGAAGTCTTTGGTTTGAGATGTAAAAGCTGAAGGGCAGAACGTGGTGACAAGAGTCTCTATGTACGTGTGTGTGCTCTCTCATTCCCAGTGTACCTGAGCTCCTGCAGTAGACAGTCTCTTGTTCTCCATCAGTGAGGAGCCCAGCTGTTCCTCCTCCATCTCTTTAAGCCTCTTCTCCTCAAGGAAGGCTACAAGAGAATTCCTCATGTCCACCACCTCCAGCATCTGCTGTAGGATCTGATCCTCCTCTGCCCGTTGCTCTGCAGTCTTCTCAGAATCTACACACACACACACACACAAACAATTTTAAACAATATATTTTGACCTCTCCTGTTTAAAAGCACACAGATGATTCACACCACATATCTCACTGTAGGCTAACTGGCACTAGCATGTGCAATCCTGTTTAAATATCCTGGACAAATTTTAAACCATTACATAAAATCCACTGCCTGGCCAAAAAAAAAAGGTCGCTGTTTGGGTTTAAATAAGCAAATACTTAAGAGCCTATGATTGGATCATTACTGCAGTGATTAATGTTTCAGCTGGCAACAGTTCTTTTAACCTTAACTGATGCAGTGTGTAGCTTCTCATTTCTTAAACAACCATGGCAGATTACGTATCCCATAGTCGTGGAAAAGATGTTACTGAAGGGGAAAATTATTGGCCTGCATCAAGCAAAGAAAACAACTAAGGAGATTGCTGAAATCACTGGAACTGGGTTATGAAATGTCCAGTGCATTATTAAAGCCTGGAAGGATAGTGGTGAACCGTCAACTTTACAGCAGAAATGTAGTCGGAAAAAAATCTTGAATGATCGTGATCGGAGATCTTTAAAACGCTTGGTGATGTCACATCGTAAAAAAATCGACAGGAGAACTCAGGGCTATGTTTAATAGTGAAAGTAATCACTCATCAAACAGTAATGTGATGAGAACTTACAGGATTGGGACTAAACAGCTGTGTGGCCACAAGAAAGCCATTTGTTAGTGAGGCTTATAGGAAAAAATTACTTCAATTTGCTAGGGAGCATAAAGACTGGACTGTGGAGCAACGGAAAAAGGTCATGTGGTCTGATAAAATCAGATTTACCCTATTCCAAAGCAATGGGCGTGTCAGGGTAAGAAGGGAAATGCATGAAGTGATTCACCCGTCATGCATAGTGCCTACTGTACAAGCCTCTGGAGGCAGTGTTATGATCTGGGGTTGCATCAGTTGGTCAGGTCGAGGCTCAGCCTCATTGTGTGGCAATAAAATGAAGTCAGCTGAGCACCTGAATGTACTGAACGACCAGGTTATCCCGTCAATGGACTTTTTCTTCCCTGACGGCACAGGCATTTTCCAGGATGAAAATGTTAAGATTCATCAGGCTTAACTTGTGAAAAAGTCATTCAGGGAGCATGAGGAATCATTTTCACACATGAATTGGCCACCACAGAGTCCTGACTTTAACCCCATTGAAAGTCTTTGGGATGTGCTGGAGAAGACTTTACAGAGTTGTTAGACTCTCCTGTCCTCAATGCAAGATCTCAGCCAAAAATTAATGCAACTCTGGATGGAAATAAATGTTGTGAAGCTTTTTTGGCCAGGCAGTGTATATATAATATTGTAATGTTTATTTTTAAATGCTCCATCTTTAATAAAATAGCTATGATTTATTAATATGCGTAACTACGCAACTATGCAAAAAACACCTCCCGCCACAATAGCTAGCTGGGTAGGTTACAGTTAGCAAACTTGCATTTACGCCCCATCAGTCCCCATAATCTGCTTATTAAGCATTAGACACTGAAAATAAAGGTCTCCAGGAGCAATAAAAGTGTCCTGAAAGGCAAAGTTAGCTCAGTAAACAGGTTCCATGGCTTCCAGGTACTGACACATCCCCTAATTTC
The DNA here is from genome assembly GCF_027358585.1 of Pangasianodon hypophthalmus. Classification (NCBI taxonomy): domain Eukaryota; kingdom Metazoa; phylum Chordata; class Actinopteri; order Siluriformes; family Pangasiidae; genus Pangasianodon; species Pangasianodon hypophthalmus. The sequence continues at coordinate 17,926,687 of NC_069725.1, forward strand.
ACATGAGAATGTGACTGGGTCAAAGCTTAAAACATGACCTCACTAACTGAGCTACATAATGGTCTCTTTTATGGGTTCTTTTTCAAACCTACACAGAGAATCTGTTTTAAATGGGAAAAATGTGATTTAAAAAAAAACAAAAAAAAAAAACAATCTACAATGGGTGAATACAGCAAAAGTACAAAACCAAACAGTGGTCCATAATACCTTCTATCTCCATATAGCGACGTAGCTCCAGCTCCAACATGCTCTGCTTGTCCTCCAGTTCCAGCTGTCGAGAGCTGCATAGCGAAAATGAGACAGATATCACATTAGTACTACATGGTGGGAATCAGCATGGGGGCTGGGGTAGGGAAGTGTTATGGTATGTAAAAATATGCTAAATCTACAGCATACTCAAGGCAGCTTAAATACACCCTATCAGCCCCCATATTCATCTTAATAAGCGTCAGACATTTAGAATAAAGGTTGCCAAGAGCAACGACAGAGGGAAACCTGTGCCCTGAAAGACTTGTATTAATTAATGTAGAAATGACTGCACTATATATAGAACAGAAAGGTTTAGAGCTGGTGTAAGCATGGGCAGGCTTGACTTACGCCACCATGAGATCAGATTCCTCTGAAACCAGAGCATTCTTTTGCTGGACCAGGTCGATCCACTGGTCAATCATGATTGTTGAGGCATCAGAACCTTAGGAAGAAGACCAGACATGAACTAGATTAGATAAGATAGCATGGAGGTCAGTACGTAACACATTTTTATCCTTTAGTCTATCGATTACTTCTTCAATTGCTGCAAATATATTTAGCATATCATGAACCTGACAATCACTGACTGACCGACTCACTGAGCTCCTCTCTTTGAGCACATGAGGACAGTATACTAGTATGGAGTAACAGAGGAATTGCCACCACCATACAGACAGATGACAAATTAAAGGGGAAAAAAACAAAGCTGTTATGCTGTGGAGGCTTTTTCCTGGTATAGTTTGGATCTATTTGTCCCCTTATAGGGCAGTGTCTCTACAAATCAATATAACGTTATTGACACTGATCACCTTTATCATATGATGAAACATTTCTAATCCTGACAGGAGCGTTATCTTCCAGCATCCACAGCACACGAAGACGGAATGGTTTAATGAGAATCATACAGTACAGTCACGTTATGGCTTTAACAGTCACCAGAGCTCAACCCAACCAAGACAGCCCTGTCTACCACCATCATCAAAACACCATGTAAGGAACTACCTTTTGAAAGAATGGTGTTCAGCTTCCCAGTACAGTTCCAGAGAACTGTAGAATTGATGCCAATGCACACTGAAGCTGTTCTGAAGCTCTTGCTGGCCCAACAACTTACTAAGACATGTTTTTTTCCTTTAATTTGTCACCCATCTGTATTTGCCAAATAAACCATTGTTTCTCACTGAAGAGTCACTTTGCTGGATTAAAATCAGTCACAGTATTACATATAGCACATGTGCTGTTTTAGCCTATACAAGTTTCTATTGTATTATCAATTGATTTCTTTATAGAGGCATGTTTTTTTAATGGTAGTAAATTGCAGTAGACACATTTTAATAAACCTTTATCCAAGATTTTTTATTTACTTATTTCTATCAATTTTGTAATTTTCTGTTTTTATCATTTTAACATTTACTCAATTTGTTTTTTATTAATTGTTTTTTGTCAACATTATGTGAAAATGTATACCATAGGCTTACAGCACAATACGATAAATATATATAATAAAAATAAAAAAAGACAAGTTGTAAGTGGGCGTGTTTCTTCACTCTAGAAGCATCCTCGCTCCTCAATTTCTTTGAGAAGATTTAAAGAATCGATACGTCCTTAAAGCCAGAAGTTTCAATGTGCATAGTTACCTACTGTATCAGTAGTTGAACAGTGTGTAGGTGAAGAATGTATTAGAAGATGAAGAGACATACCAGCCTGTCCTCTGAGAGATCTCTCTAGCACCACTCCCTTCTCCTCCAGGTCTTTAAATGTCACCTCAATCTCCTCCAGCCTCCTCTGGATAGACTACAGATCACACACGACAGACACCAGGTGGTTATTACACAGCATTACACAACAGTCCAATGTGAGACTGAATAGAAATAATTTTGCACTTTTTACTGGGTGTGTTTTTACAGTTCAGTATTATGGCATGGCGTAAATGAGCAGCAGTAAAAAGTCTGCTTGAATAGATTCTGTTTTTGCTGCATATAATGTGAGGACCATTGCAATGCAGGGGCGAGAAGGTGTAAGTAGGGCAACATTTTCACACATATAAGCCCAGATATTTCACACTGGTGCAGCACAAATCTAATCTTAGTTTACAGAAACAAATATTATATTATGATAACAGGAGTGTAAAAATACATTGAAAAATACATTTAAATATATTGAAAAAAATATTTGAATACCTGTAAGAGGTAATGAACCCGGACATTAGGTTAACTGCTAGGAGAGGGAACAAAAATGCTACAATAATGCTCTGTAATAAAGCACCATTTTCCACTTAATGTAAACTTTCTTCCTGGTGGTGATGACTAGGCTTGTGCAATATTGATTTAAACCTCATGATTTTCCATTTAAAGAATGAAATAAACAATTGAATCATCCTAAAAAAAACAACAGGAAAACATGCATTTCCACTGTTTCAGGATATCGATTACTGGATATCGTGGCAGCGTAATATCATGTAGAGATGATTAAATGGTTATATCGTACAAGCCTAGTGGTGGAGCACGTGTTTGTGCTTGATAAGCGTGATATCCAGAAATAATCAATGAGAGTAGTTTCTCCTGTTGTGAAAAATGTGAACTGTGTAATTTTTATTTCATAAAAGCCATTTTACTTAATTTTTAAGAAGAATGTCAATTCTTTTTTTAGAGCCTTTTTAGAGCCTGCTCAACTAAACAGAAATCTTTCTGGCTGTGGTCCACTCACTAATTTGGATTTCTCAGCACTCACAGTGCATTTTTTCCATTAGTGGATGTTATGGAAAGCCATATTTTTAAGCAGTTACAGAACAAGAGCTAAGTAGTGCAATATATGATGTCCACACTGTGATTTGCTCAAATCAAAATTGTTTTGTTATAGGCAAGGCCTAGATCTAAAATGCCTGGCCTGCCGCTGTGTCACATAGGTCATGTTCTATTTCTAACCTGAGCTTTACGCAAGCGCTGAAGTTCGCTCATCTTGGCCCTTCGCTCCAGAGTCCTCATCTTCATCAGCTCCTGTTTCTCTGCCTTAGATAGGTTCACTGGTACAGCCTGAACAAATAAATCAAGTTAGCATATTCAGCCACAAAACAAAGCATAAGAAGTTCAGATTTTTATGTTTTGCATTCAGCTGATGTTTTAACAGGGGCAAACATTCCACTTTGGGAGAAAACAAAAGCACATATGTAAATATGTATTCTTTCCTCAAGGGCAGATCTCTAGTCAGCACCTGCTGAGTGGGACAAGCATACGACTACTAATTATGTTCCAGCCTCTAACCTGGCCATCCATAAAATTCTCCAGAGTAAGATCATCTTCATTCTCTTCATCGTCTTCTTCATCATCTTCGCCATCGACCTCATCGTCTGAATCTAGTGCTAGTAATGAAGTAAAACAAACATCAAAGAATTTAGGCCACAGAATGCAGTCCTGGAGAGGTAAAAGGCTTCTGAATTCAGACAACATACAAACCATATAATCCTGTGCTTAAACAGTAATAGTGCTGTCACAGATTTTTGTAATCAAGGTAGTTGCATAGAAAAATGATTTTGGGCTAGTCTTATAAACTAACACACTAGCCTTTACCCATTAGACTGCTGTGCTCACAAACATCGTTTAGTTTATTATTGTTCATATTCATGCCTAAAGTAGCAGCATCTACAGCCTATGAAGTATTTTGTCCATAAGAGCAAACATATTATATGCCATTTTACATCTAGCTTTGTAATAAAATTTGGAAATTTACTTTCAGATACAGTGTGCTTAATTTGGCCAACCCTGTATGTATTTTAGCTAGTTTTTGCTTGTTTACTGCTGTCCTTGGTAAACTGGTAATAAAATTTATATGTGCTAGCAATAAGAAATGTAGGATATGCATGCATGAGAAAAGGTCATGATGAGGTGGTCATTAGGTGGTCTCCTAAACTTGGCAAGGGTAGGAGAGTTTACAGAATAATGTTGGAAACATTTCATCATAGATATATACAGTTGCGTGAGAGCTCTTGGTCACTGTACTATCCTCCCCCCTGCACTGAAAAATAAATGGGTTTTTATTTCTATGCTCATATAACAAACACGCTGAGATCAGATTTTCCTGCAACAACAAGAACAAGAATATGCAACATGAGACTGTACAAACACTTTGTGCAGCTTGTAGCTTAAGTACAATCAAAACACAAATGTATATATTGTTTTAAATAAAGCTAACAGCATATAGAGTATAGAATTTGAATGGATTTCTTTTGTGCATGCAAACGAAAAAAAAACAAACAAAAAAACGGACACATTAAAATGGTGGAGTGAGCAAAAATCGAAACTGCTCAAAAGACACCAATTAGTTCAGCTTTAATTTACCCCTTTCACTGCAGTCACTGCTGTGCTATGTTAAATGTCGTATTTTAGTAGCTTTCACTGACTTTTTTAACATATTTCTCATTAATTACATTTTTGATTAACATTGGATTAGCTTTGAGTATTTTTAAATAGTTTTTAAATAGTCGCTCTTACATGCAATAAAAAAATATTCAAATAAAAAATTGATAATGGAAAATGATATATTGTTCCTTGATGAAAATTAAAAGACCTTTGATTCCATCTTAAAGAAAAGGCCATGACAATAGTCTATGGGTGATAGTATATCTAGGGTTGTAATATGTATATCTGTTTTACAGCATGCGTGGTGGAGGTGAGAGCCCGTTGCAGCTACAATTACAGTTACTGCAATTTCAGCTATTTAGACGTTGGAATCAATATTGCACTGCTTTGCAATATTGCACATATTCTCTCTGTTGGCGCTAATCACATTTTAATGCATGCTGTTTATTCTTGTTTATCCAATCAGGATGGTGATAACATGAAAAGAACCACACACAGTTATGACAATATTAATGAATCACTTCTCAGAACTGATGGTTTCATGTTATTACACTTATTGATACAGCCCTTATACAGTATAATAGACTAAATGGTACACAGCTGGAGACTTCAACTGACAAAATTTCACCCGATTTAACACAATCTATTCAATTTATCAATTAATTCCCAAGCCCTTGACTAAGCTGAATTATGCTAAATCAGCTACGAGAATTAGTTGCCATATAGTTGTCTGTACCTGCAGGTTGGATGCGTAGCACACTGAAGCGGTGCTGCAGCCGTGGTGAAGACAGGTTCCAGGGCGAGAACTTGGATCTGACTCTTCCCTGTTGAAGCTGACTTTCTCTCTGCACCTCCTCTTTCCTTCTCAAACCGCGGCGAAGCCTTTTCTGTCGAATGTGGCCCCACGATGCTCCCCCGCTCGAGTAACCCTCCTCCTCTGCTCCTCCTCCGTCCTGTGGTCTGGAGGATGAGGATGTAGATGACGAAGACGCCGGTGTCTCTGAGTCTGAGTCCTGGCTGCAGGTAAAGTCAATCAGCTGTGTTTTCTCCTCAGCTGTCAACTGGAGCTTCTTAAGTGATAGCTTGGGTTTGGATTCACTGGCCGTTTTCAGGCCATTTTCTGTCTGAGTGGAAGGAGTTTGAGAGTCCTCGTCATTTTCAGGAATGGTTACTGGCACTGATATGAAGCTAGTGAGGTCTGGTGTCGGATCTTGGTTCTCAGTTTCAGTGGATGAGGACACTATGTTATGGATGGTGCGGGGTTTAGGGACAGGCACTCGAGAACCGCGTGGTGCTGGCACTGGCACTGGCACTGGGATGGTGACAGGAAAGGAAGACTCCTCACCTTTTTGGATATCATTGTCCTTTGACTGTGTCTGGCTTACTGGACCCAATTCTGTAGGTATGCCAGGATTATTGGCGTCTTTGGCACCACTCAATACCAGCTGGTCCTCATGCTCTGTGGACATGTTGGACTCTGTGGTTTCATCACAGTCTGGATCTATAGATATTTTATAGGAGCTTTTTCTCTTTACAGAGCGACACATCTGAGGAGTCACATTAAACACACTCTCTTCCTTGTGCTCATTTTTACTGGCTTCATTTTTCCCATTCTGTTCTTGACTCTGCTCATTGTGACTGCCCTGTGTCCTGGTCAGATCCTGTATGGATGGGAAAAAAATTACATTGCATTTACACTGACATGTGGCCTTTTAGAATACACTCTTATCCAGTGCAACAATAAATGCAGACAGTTTTAAGTAGTACAGAGGGCTAGTGGGCTGTTCAGACTGGAGAGCTCATTCCACTACTGAGAATCATGGAGACTAAACCAGCGGCATCAGAGAAAATGCGATTTACGATTATGATTACAGGTATGGCACTGATCTGATATCCAGGATGGGTACCAGGTCAGTATCAGCAGATATTGGAGGAGAAAACATGAATGGCTGTGTATATGAGTGTTTGAGCAGTTTGAGCACTGCAATTTTAGACTGCTTTTAGTGAATTGCATCAGTTACAAATCACTCATGCTAAGGCTAAAGTTTAGTAGTTGAAATATATATGTGATTGGTACTGACTGATACTCAAGGTTTAAAAATAATTGTATTAGAAAGGAAAAACTGGTATTGTGCCATTTCTATTTATGATTATAAGCTACATTTCAAAAACCATTCTGTGAGAAATAAAAGGGACGTTGCATTAATCTGATTCATCTGATAAACTTGTTTTGTAAACTAAGCATGCTTTAGTACTGAAAAGTCTTGTGATAAAACACCTTGAATATGATACCACAGGCAATAGCTCTACTTTACAGCACTCTTCTCGCACACACACACACACACACACACACACACACACACACACACATACACACACACACACACACACACGCACGCACGCGCTCTCTCCTTTACAATGTTTCCTCTTTCTGCTGCCCCATGTTACACGATCATCAGCAAAATACAACCCAAGCATGAAGAAATACAACCCAGCACAATGCTTCCACCAGTGTCGCAATAACACACGCCTGCATTCTGTTATTTCTAGTGTCTGAGGAAATAATCTTTCATAATGAGCCAGGGTAGAGCAAATCTCCCACAGAAATGCAGAACACAGATTCGTATTATTAATCAACGTTGTGACACTAATAGAGTAGATTGAAAATGATGGGAGCACTAACACACAGTGTAATCAGCTGTGATATGTTCCATACCTCTGCACCTGCAGATTGATCTGATTGCTCCAATTCTCTCTTCTCCTTACTCTCCTCCTTTGCCTCGGAATGCTGCTCGCAGTAAAACCTCCCTGTGGACAGAGCAAAGAGTAAACAGCTGAAGCCGGCACAACATGCTGGCATGCAATCATACTTCTCTACAGACGATAGAAGAGACAGAAGAGTGGGAATTATGCATGCATTTTAAATTGTGTTAGTGCACAAAATGTTAAAAATAAAATTTTAAAATATTTTTTAAAATGTTAAGCGTGTCAATGATATCTAGAATTTACTGCAATAAATGCAGAAATAAATCATTAGAGGCATAACATCCGTTAATGCATTGTGGGTAAAACAGTTCAGGTCCAAACAAAAAATAACTTATCCGGATAGTTACTCTTACAGAGTCATCTTTAATAAGTATAGCTCAGCGGCATTTACGACAACATGTGTAATATTTAGTATTATACTAGTGACAAAGCTTCCAACAGTGAAATAGCTGACCTCGGTCGGCGTGGAAGGTGTATCCTCCCTGGCGCAGTGTGGTACCACACTGCTGGCATGTGAAACAACTGCGGTGGAAGAACTTGCCCTCAGCGCTGCCCCTCTCCAGCACATAGAGCTGCTGATTGCAGAAGTAACACAGCTCGCTGCTTCCTACGTCTGCCACTGGCACCGTGGGCACGAGCTAGGGCATGAGACAGAACGAGTATGATGTTAACAGTGTTATCCACTCACCTACTGCGAGGCAAATCAACTGCATTCACTGACCAAAGAGCTTGACAAAATCAAAATGGAGAAAAAAACAATGCAAAAATGAATTTACAATCTCACAATAAACAATTTGTCTATGAAAGGTCATTAGTATAAACACATCATCCATATTCATAAGCCTTATCTTTGTCTGTGCTGCTCAGCAAGTAAAAAAAAAAAAGATGAAAATGCTCTTTGAAGATGCTGCACAGCTACATTGCGATGACAGGGTTTGTCTCACACATGGGTAACAAATGTCTGACTACACACACACACACACACACACACACACACACACATACACACACACACACACACACACATACACACACACATACACACACACACACACACACACGTTCCACATTAAAAAGGCAGTACTCACATCTTTCTTTTTCTCTTCCTCCTTCATATCTCGTTCCTTTTCTTTTCTCTCGGCAGCCAGACGCTCCTGAGGGATAAGTCACATGACCTCATTTGTGGCTCATGTTATGTAATTCAACCAGACATAAACAATGAATTTACTGTCATTTGCAACTGCAGTTTGAAAAAAAAAACAAGACAGCAGTGTACAACGTGAATATGGCCTGGTGTTTGACGCTCACCTTGCGTCTCTGGAGGGAGTTGTGCTTGAGCTTGTTCAGGAAAAAGACAGCAGAACGGGTTTTAGCTAAGGAAACAGACTTCGAGCTGGCCTGCTCTGTGGAGCACAGGATAACAACAAAGTTAGCACACATCCCTTGAGTCATAAAAATGAAATAACTTAAAACTTTACAGAAACAAGTTGATGTGTCAAAGAAAAATATGATGAGAACAATACTGATTAGCAACTTGATGGTTTTCTGTTTCGTGGACAGAAAATTGCATATTAAAATTGCATATTTATATAGTAACGAAAGCTCTACTGTTTATCATTCTAATTTCTATCACATCTGTAGTGCATTAGCATAGACAATAACTTTGACATCTTTCCTTGTAATGAAAAGAAAACCCTTTAAACATTAAAAATAAAGAGATGAGCCAATAGCTTCTATACGAGTCTGATACGATGGGATGCGATTTAGCAGCCTCTAACCGATGTAACCAACTTTGCTTAGAATCTGGGGTAATAATTCACAAATGATAATGTAAAGAAGGAGTTATGGGCAAATAACATTTCTAGCTATTAGATGATTTACACATCAGTTTAAAAATGTGAAAGATTTTTTTACACACCAGTTGTTTGTCCTTTTTTTTTTTTTTTTTTTGATAATAATCGATTCATGATTGTTCCATTGATTAATTTCAATCGTTGCCTTTTAAATCAATGCATTGATCCATATCATCGGATTGTTACACCCCTTTGACCAAAGCTGTTCTTTATCAACTTTCCAAAACTGGAGCAATTAAATAAAAATCTATGTGCCATCAGACCCATACAACTACTTCGGTAACGCAAAACCATAAATATTTCCTTCTGAATGCACAGTTCAGATAAATGTTTATCGCCTGCCCCAACAGCTGCTCTTAGACTTCCATTATAAGTGAGTTCATTTCTTAGTACATGGATATGTGATGAAAGTAACTGTAGTATGTGTGATATGTGACATGCGATGAAAGTAACTATTTTAAATACAAATTAGTCTCAACAAATACTAGAGTATATTTTTAACTATTCAGTAACTGAATAGTTAAAGAATAGTAACCTAACTCACATTAGACAAAAAAATTTGGGAGGAAAAAAAAAAAAAAAACCAGATTCTACATCACAACCATTCAACTGTAGGTCAAAGTATGGAATAGTGATAGGAGTAGTTGAGTAATATAAAATATTAAACAACAAAAAGAGTACTAGCTAGGAAAAAGTACATAATGCATTTTTGGATCAAATCACTCATCACTCATGTTTGTACCTTATATAATTTTAACATTTACATATGTAATTCTTGAGCTTAATTAATTTTTGCTAATGCTTGCATAATCAAATCATGAATCATCATTTTAGGTGAATACAGAAATACTCCTCCCTGACTCCACATCCCACCCCCAGCAGATGCTATTCTGTTCTCCTGAATGCATGCACACCTAAACACGTCCATCATTCTGTTCGAGTGACAGCTCTACTTGCACATCTGGATGGGATTCCAGATGAACACAGCATAAAACCCTGAGGGCTGGTCCTAGCCCATTTCCCAGCATGTGAAATCATTTCTTAATCCACTAATACCTTTTTCTCAGCTTAGACGATGCCAGCTTCCCCTCTTATAGAATGGACGAGAGTATGTGTGTGTGTGTGGCAGCTGTAGCAGGGTTGGGAAAATCCCACCCTAGCCCCGACGAGCCATTTCCCATTCGAGTTCTGCGTTTCCTAAATGCTGCGTGCGCTGGTGCAGCAGCACTTGAGATACAGACAGCACAGAACAGCACAGAACAGCCCATTCACAGCAGAGCATGCTGGGAAAAGAGCTCTTAAAGAGACAGTGCCTACATGACAGGACACTCTTGCTTCCACTCAGTTCATTTAGGTTGCATCTGCAAAGCCTCCAGCATTGGAAATGACCAACTGCCTCCACACACACACACACACACACACACACACACACCAATACAACATGCAACATAGCATTTTACCTCTCACTATGATCTTCCTGGACTGTTCTTCTGGACTGCTATCTATATAAATTTTTATGCTGCTATACAGTTACACTTATATGCTGATAATTACGATGCTTTACAATGACATATCATTTACACAGCCAGTCTGCTCTTCTTCACATAATTATGGTGTCAAGCTTCTGCTGTTCTGTATAATTAGTGCATTTACATACATAGTTATATCCTATGTATTCATTATATTGTGTTTTGCTTGTCATCTAATGTTTTGTACATTTCTTTTCTTTTGACACCATCGTAGTATGTGTGGTCCTGTTGAAAGAGACCTTGTACTGAATATGATATTTTGTCTCACTGTATATGTGCATATGGACCGGATTGGATAACAAAGACATGACTTGAATACACTAACGGTAGATTGACCAGGTAGACATGGGGCATGTTATCTTTAAATTTACCACAAACTACTAAAGCTTAACGTTTATAATTCTGTGTTGCACAAAGCCATCTTTGAATATCTAACAGCAATCAATGTCGATTGAAAACTGCCCCCATTGTCTCATGTCCTCTGTGAAGTTCAAACACATGGCAAAGCCAACAGCTGATGGGCAGCACACATGCACTTTCTATAAATGTGCGAAAGGAAATAGATCTCCAAATAAGGATGTGGCAGTGGTCTGTAATTTGTAATTAAAGAGATACAATCATACAGACTGTCCTGTGCCCATATCTGGATGCTTATTCACAATATGCTCATACTGAACATCCTTTCAACACATTCAGTAATGATTTATAATCTGCGTCATCCAGAAGAGGATGAGTTCACTTCTGAGTCTGGTTCCTCTCAAGGTTTCTTCCTGGAGTTTTTCCTTGCCTCTGGTTTGCTCATTAGGGATCTAAATCTAATCTGTATTTCTATAAAGCTGACAATGGCTATTGTTAAACGTGCTAAAAAAATTTAATTGAAATTATGAAAAGAAAAAAAAGATCATGTCCCAAATCACATACTACTGTATTAAGCATTTTGACACACAGTAATGTGATTCGGGACTAGCCTTGCTGCCATTTGATTCTATTGAAATGGTCTGCTTGCAAACTACATGCTACGTAGCTATCTGCAACTATGAGCTGAAGCTGAGAAATAGGTACTGTGTGTGTGAGTTTTCCCTGCTGCTGCACTGATTTGTTTTTCTGAATAGCCTACAAGCAAACTCTCCCCTGCCAGCCTCAAACATAGACTGTTTACTTGATATTGATGAGGGCTGACTAGCGCCAAAAATGCAGGGTACACTTTTTGATGTCATCTGTCCATAGACACTTAATGATGTGTGATGGATTACATAGTCCTGGGACTGTGAGAAACACCACCATACGTTTTGGTTAGTGAAGGATGTAGGAATATGAGATTTTTTTAGGCTGTTAACACAGATAAGTAACACCAAATCTACGTCAAATGTTGTGCTAGTGCTGATTACACATCTACCTGCTGGTTTGGGAGTCTCACTGAAAGCATTGTGGACCTGAGTTAGGTAGAGCACCACAGACAGTTGATCAATCTCCTTGCTAGAGGCAATATCACTTGCAGACATGATGGGTGCGATGCCAAACTCCTTCTGGAGAATGTCAAAGGCCACCTGGTTGTTGTATGCAGCATTATTTTCGTCCAGAGTGGACACGTCTCTGCAAGAAGATGAAATAGTACACATATTGCGGGCTGTCAAATACTTAATATGTGGGAGAGTTTCAAAACATGGCATAAATCACAGTGCTGCTGTTATATGAAAATAAACATTCCTCTTATACCACACTAATTTTCTGATGCTTACAACTTTTTATTTATAAAAGTCTCTTTTTATTTTTATTTATGCCATCACACTTTTTTAATCATTTTATAGCTGCATTTAAGGTTGAGCAACATCAGTGAAAAAGGCTCACAGTACAGCAGCTATAAGCAGTCATTCCCTCACTTTGTCTTTAAGTAAATATGACAGAAATACGCAGCCTGCAAAAGTGCAATGTCCTCCACCCTTTCCTGTGGCAGAAAAATTAAAGGAGCACCATTCCATTAAATAAACCTATTTTACAGAAAGCTTCATCACATCAATGAATGGTTTCTTTGTTAAATAATTGCACATTTAAAATCCATTTATTACTTGGTCCCTGTGAATGAGTTGTTACTGTAGAAATGACAATGTTTTATCAAGAATGCATTAATATAAACCTGTGTTTTGCCTTGCAGCCGGCACAACTGTCAGAGCCACTGTTATAGAAAATTACTCAACACCAATCATATTGAAGAACACTGCTGTGCTATAATCTAATATAATCACTACATATTCTGAGAATACTTATTCACTCCTTCCTGTTGTGTGTGACTGTGTGCAGTTGTGTGTGTGTGTGTGCGCGTGTGTGTTTAAAAAGTGGATGGAATGGGTAAAGGAAAAAGTATGTCATTACACATTTGCTAGAAAAAAACATTTGAGTAACGATACACTTTACTGTAAATACTTCTTAAGCGCTATATATATATATATATATATATATATATATATATATATATATATATATATATATATATATATATATATATATATATATGTGTGTGTGTGTGTGTGTGTGTGTGTGTGTGTGTGTGTGTGTGTGTGTGTGTGTGACTCCTGCGGTGTCTTTTTAAAATTGATTGATATTTCAGTATCAAACCACCTGCCCCAAGCATCTGAATCTGTGTTCATAAGTCATTTTTTTTTCATAAAAAGAAGCCTTACATGAGTTTGGGTCTGAAGTGCTGGATCAGGGCGCAGAGTGCCAGGCCAGATCTCCATGACTGACTCAGGTCTTTCACCTTGACCCGATCGCACCAGGCCGTGTGTTTCTGACACCAGTTTAGCAGGTCTACCACACGTCGCAGGGAAGCTGCACACAACACACAGATCTCATCATTCACGGAGTATGATTTTTTTTTTTAAAAAAGAAGGAAACACTGTTCTAACCAAAATGCAGCAATACTATCAATTACTGTAATGGAAATGCCATTACAGGAAGCTACTTTTTCAGAGGACAGACTATGGGCTTGATTAGTTCTAAATGTTTATCACACGTCATGTAATTTTTGGATAAATAGCCTACTTTACTACGTTATTACGCAGTGTGGTGAGTGTATTGTTCGATATGCAGACGTATTGAATTCGAATGATACAATAATGTACACACTATACACACTGTATCGTTATAGCCCTACTATTTATATAAAATGGATGTGCAAAACATTCTTTAGATTTTAAACAGTCAATAAATTCAGTGGAGGCACAGTGAAATTATGGGCAAGTAATTGTGTCTTTAACACACCTTGATATTTATTACATAATGGATCTTTTTTCTTTTGGCTGAATTTGCTGGTATCCGAGTGGTCCTCCACATTATACAGATGCTGCACCTAAAGAACACACCACAAACATACACCATACAGATCACAACCTATTTAACTGGGTACTGGTACACTGCTCAAATATGGAATAAATGCAATCTGGCTCATAAATTCCACCCCTACAAGATTAATGCATTTTTAAAAAAAATTTGACTTAATCAAAGGTTCAGTGAGCAAAGTAAATATTTAAAACTCTTACTTGTGTAGGTTTTATGGAGGACACTTTCACATTGGGGTAACGGGTGCTCGGATCAATGCTGTAGGCAGAGTAGTTCTTGCTCGTGTTCTCAGGAGTGGTCTGTGATAGTAACTGACACACACTCTCCCTGTTTCAATCAAATAATGGGGAGGAGGTAAGTCTTTTTTTTTTTTTCTAATAAAGCTTGCTTAAGCTGCTTAAGCTATATGTGGTCAAAATGAGACTATGTGATGCTCCCAGCATATTGATGCATTTTAGCTACCAACTGCTGTTTTAAAATCTTGGGATTATTTGATATCAGGTATAAACCAGCTACACCTATACAGTGTATTACATTTCCTGTTGAAATGACTCATGTAGCACAAACACAACACACATTAACAAAATATTGACAGAGGTTGAATTTACTATAAAAACATTACCAATATTTGCATTGCTCTAAAGTACCTCTCTGCCAGAACCTGCATATGTGGCATTCCTTTTCCCCAGCTCCTCACCATCCACGCAGTGTCAAAAGCAGCCAGGAAACCTCGTGCAATTCCCGTCCCCAAGGGCCAAAAGGGCTACACACATCAAAAAGTGCATTAATACAAGGTGGAAAATGTAGCTGCATCAACTATAATACTATAGTTCAGATATCGCTGTTATTAAAAATGAAATGGAAAAAGCAAATTCAAAAATTATGAATCATGATAAATTTGCAATTTATCCATAATGACAAATATTATAACGATTCTCGAACAGATTTCTCTGACACACAGTATGTATCAGGATATATAGGTTTGCTAATAATTTTCCAGCAATAGAGAAAAAAAAAAATCAACACTTTATTTAATGTCTACAAAAACGTATTTAGTCTTATTTTTATATGTAAAACTAACATTATTAAAAATAAATTTAAAAATATTTAACACTGAAAGGAAAATAATTTTTAAAATCTTGACATGTAGAAGTTTTAACATTAAAAAAAAAAATTTAATTAAATTTTTTTTATTAAACTTAATAAATAATAAAAACGATATCCATGATATCTCTGAAAAATGTATTGTGACATAATTTATCACAATAGCGATACTATATCATCATATCTCACAACCTTAATCATTTCAGCACAAAAACTGCAAGATGAAAATGATCAAAATAAGGAGAATATATTTATCCTTTATTAAAATGTATAGGATACAATACAGCTACTTGAGTGTTCATCCTAGACATCGTTTTTTCACTAATACACAGTGCTCACTACATTTATTAAAATTTCACTTAAATGTACGGTAAAGTTTTCCGTCTCCCTGCGTCTCACCTACATCATAAAACAGCACTGACACAATGTGGAAACACATACCTACAACAGAGTCAGAGAAAGATCGGACTACACTGTGAGGCGAGTGTATGTGTGTGTATATTTGGCTCACACACCTCCACCAGGCAGTCTCCCACCAGGCCTATGAGGAGTTTCTTGCCTCTGCGCTCCATCACCATCGAGGAGTTCTCGGCACGGTGCATGCAGGTGAAGTCAAACATGGCTACGTCTGCCTCTCCCTTGTGATTCTTTGCGAATTCAAGGTTAGGAAGTTTGTGGGCCGTGGAAAATGCAGCAGCGTCATATGCGTATTTCAGTAAAGCCTCCCCGTTAACGTTAGAAAGTGCTAACAGCTGCTCTGCATTAGCAGAGTCCTGAGAGAGCAAGATAACACAGTCAAATCAAGTACACTCAACTTAGTAATAAAAATTAAAAGCGTCGCTTTGCACTTATCGAGTTTGAGACAGTGTATGCATACAGATGGGTGTCTTCTGAATTCAGGTCATTATTAATATTGTGACAGGATTTAATGACTTAATGAAAGTATGACATCAACTATAACCAAACCTTACACAGGTTTCCAAATACAGCAAATAAAAAAAAAAAAAAAAAAAACCTTAGCTGTGCTACTGAGGTTCTTCCAGTATGTTTTTAATGATATTCCAAGTACCTGTTTCTTCATATTGATTTACTGCTGTGCTTGCTGTTTATTTAAGTTATAATTTGTCTACTTCATTATTATCAGAATTGATGCATAATACAGTGATGCGAAGTAGCATTGGAGCTTAAGGCTTCTCCCATTCACAAAACAGGCATATTAAACCTAATCATATAAGAAACTAATACTGGAACATAAAGTAAATTTGATGATGAGAACATTCTGAAGATCAACAAAGCCCTGTCTCTGTGCATGTGTGTTTCCATCTGTGGGTGTTTGTGTGTTAGAGAGCTCTATTGAAATATAACTAAACATGCTAATAAACGTGCTTAATTTTGATCAATGTTATGCTTCAAATGTTCAGTGTGTGTCTTGGCCTTACTTGTTTGATGACCCCTTTCTTCAGCAGACTGTTTTTCTTGGCAGTCATGACAAAGTAGTGAGTGTCATCTTTGTAGTAGACTATGTTCTCCAGATCAATGCCTGATCAATCCAAAAGAGAGAAATGAGAGAATGGAAGAATTCCAAAAATTAAAAAGCAGTCACTGAACAGAAAAGATGAGAGTCATTTATGGGTGTACATGCTACCAGTCAAAAAATTTGGACACCCCTGCTCATAGAAGGGCTTAATTACTTTTTTCCTAAAATTTTCTAGTAATTTAGAATAATAATGAAGGCATTAACATTGTCAGATAAAACATATCAAATTATTCCATGACAAAAAATGTTAAACAAAACAAATCTACTATACTGAAACTATAAACCATCACATTTAAACTATAAACTATATTTTAAATTCTTAACAATATTCCTGATGGTATTTTGAACACTCCTGGCATCTTCCTAACCACATTCGTAAAGGAGCTTCACCCAGTTCCCAAATAATTCGAGCTCCTCACTGCTTCTCCTGAGTTGTAATTAAAAACTACTTGCTTAAGGAAACAACTAAATTTTAAATAATATTTACTATTTATAAACAAATTTAAGAAAAAAAGACATTTTCTGCAAATTTCTATTCAACGTTTCTTTATATTTAATGAATATAAAAATAGAAAAAAATTAAAACATTAATTACGGCATGTGCAAATGTGTGCATCAACATTTGCAGAAAAATGTAATAAAAAAAAAATAGCTTGCTGCTAAGATTGTGCTTGTTTCTTTTCACTTCAAAAAAAAAAAAAAAAACAATAAAATATATGATTTGGCCAGGGGTGCCCATACTTTTGCATACAGCTGTATCTTAAAAATTAATTTCAACCATAAGGTTTTATATAAACGTCTTTATGTTAATGAAAAATATATACAATTTACTGAGTCCAAACTTTTGACTGACAGTACATCTGTCTGTGCACATTACCAGTAGCATGTATGTAAAAGAGTGTATGTGTCAACTATGTGAGCATGTATTGTACATGAATATTTATGTGTATGTGACTATATGTAAGTTTGAGTGCACATCTATTCATAAGTGCACATTTCCACACTGTTCTGCTTCCATACCCATCTCTGTTTGAAGCTCCCGAAAGAATTTCTGGTTGTAAATGCGTGCCACGCCGCTGATCTCTGGCACCTGAGCCTCGGCTGCGGTGCGGTGGTTAATGAAGTTAGCTGTGATGCCGATGGCCAGTTTCCCTCTCAGCTCCTTTCTCTTAAACCCTGATGCAGAAGCACACACACGGTGCGTGTGACTAATTATCAGAATACTAAAGACTAATCTAAGAATACACACTTAATCTTTTCATGATTAGATATGTGACTGTACATCAGTGGGATGGAATATCGTGGTAATAAAAAATTACAATAAAAAATAGTTCTAACAATTACATTTTTTGACACACTATAAAAACTGTTATAGTGAGTATATGGCTCTTTTAATTAAACTTTTAATTTGTATGTGTGTTTTTTTCAATGCCTGTCACATGTCTTAAAATGCACAAAAATTTTAATAACTTAAAAAATGGATTTCATTTATTCATCTTCAGTAAGCTCTTTATCCTGATCAGGGTTGCTATGGTTTCTGAGCTAACACAATCCAAATCCCAAAACATATTCGCAATACATACCACAGTACATAATTATTGTACAGCATGCATAATAGAAGGCAGTTTAATATTTAAATGCCAAAAAAGAGTCCAGACAGTGTCTACAAATAATACACTTCCAGAACATATACTTTTATATTTAATTAGACTGATACGTAATTAAAAATGACATGCACTTATTCAGAACCCTTCTCTTACTTGGCTAACAAGAGGCAGTGATTACATCACTTACACTAGGAGACTAAAAGTAGAACATTTGAATGTGGGCTTTTTGCCTTTGAATATGTAAATATTATGAAAATTCAAGCATTCATGCATTCACGCCCTAGTCTTCACTGACAAATCTTACCATCAGGTACAAATCTTCCTCCTCCAGCTGAAATGAAAACATCAAACTGATAGGAAGAAGCTGGGTGAGACTCGGGATGCAACAAAGCCCTCCAGCCTGAAGGAGAACCACAGTTAGTTTGTTTTCTAGCTTCGCTTCAGGTCACACTTTACCACAAACATGCAGCAGAAGTCAAGTAAGGCTTTGTATAGAAACTAATCACATACCTGTTCCTGATGCCTGGGGTTCAACCAAACCATTATAGGTCACTCCGGTGTGAACCTCAACCCCCAAGAGCAGAGCCAGCTTCAGCAAAATTAACTGCAACTGGCGGATACCTGCATATACAAAATAACCACAAATACAGACAGATGAGGATTTTTTTTTATTATTATTTCAGTCAGAAAACACATTGATATACGTTGCTGAATTGTGCCTTGTACTGCTTTCATCCAGTAACGCTACAAGGGTGGACAAGTCATAAATTAAGCTAGTCCACTGGGCAAACGGACGCTCCAATGTGCTCCCCAGTCCCATAGTTTGAGTGGCCAGGAACCTAATTTCCTAGGCTAAAAAATGGTAGCTAATATAATGTAATAATTAGCTAGGTGGTTAGCTAGGTAAGTGCATTAATACAACACCAAATAAGTATATGATCATCATCCTCTTCTAACAAAGTTGCTATTGTTTCTAAGTACATGATGTTTTTGGTGTGAGATTCCATTAGCATCTTTATTTTTCTGACTGCATGTTGTGCTAGCAGGAGAGTTATCCTGTATGATGGCTTTGTGCTTAAGTCTATTTTGCTGGGTTTTGTTCCTTCCTGCATGTTTCTGTTTCTGAAAAGTTCATCTGTCATCTGTGCATGCTGATTACTTTGTCAAAAAACAGTTATTACCATCAGTCAGATCGTGTCTCAGCCGATGTGTGTAGTACATCAGGTGGTGGGATTTGGAATCATGTGAAACTCACTAAGGCGTATGTTTTTTTTTTTTTGTAGTTGTACTACTGTTATACAGTATAGTTCCAGTCCAGTAGTTTGATTGGACGAGCAGCATTCCAAGGGTGCTGATATTTAGTATAACCGCACTGGGATGTCTCACTGTTTGTATCACTCCGACTGTCTTTGTTCACTACGTAAAATTTCAATTCTAGAAACAGTCCCACTGAAAGCGTTACTACAGTAGAGTTAGCGACATCAGCAGCAGACACAGCAAATGATACATTTTTCATGAATGTAACTTCTGATTTAATATATGAAAGCTGGTGAGATGAAGATGAAAAGGAAGAAGGGAAGCTAGTTTCACCGGATGCACCTTCAACAGGAATGTACAAATCATTGTGCTGGGCTATCAGTGAGTGTGGCTTCTTCGGGATCTATTCTCATTCGCAGAGCAAAAATAAAAAAGTATTTGGCTATATTGTGTCAAAAATGTCACTTACTCTATATTAATTTCTATAAAACTGTTGCAATATTGCACTCGCAATCATGCTGTTACACTGAATATCGGCAAGGCTGTGATTCGACTGTAGACATTCAGTATAACTGCACTCTTGCATGTGCGATATTGCTTAATTCACCCCTGGGCAACTATGGAAAAAACAAACAAACAAACAAACAAACAAACCTAATAGCTTGGATACGAAATCCCCTTGTCCCAGGAAACCTGGGCTACTGATTTTTCTACACTAATATATGCATGTGATTTATGAACATACGGGTCATATTTTCTTGAGTGTTTTAATATTCATATTAATGAACATACCATTAATATGGAGATGTCTGTGGTACAAAGCTACTATCTGAATATTAATATGAATGACAAATAAGGTATTTGCTATTTAATTGACTTCCAAGAGATACATTTAAAATAATGACACTCACTAATGTGGTCGAGAGAACCAGAGCAGAATTTGCCGTAGAACTTCTTTGCACCAAGATTACGTAAATCTCGGATGGTGTATGGCCACAGATGCAGGACATTGTTCCTGGAGAATGATGTTCTCTTTTCCAACAAGACCACCTGTGCACCTAGAAGAGCCAACTCTATGGCCGTCCTCAAGCCACATGGGCCTGCTCCCAGGACTAAACACTGTAGCAGAGGAACCAGAGAAAAAAAAAAGACTTAGATACAAAAAGAGAGTTATAAAAAAAAAAAAAATCTGGATTGCTCAATATTCAGTGTTATTTTTTGAGCAATTGTAGACATGTTCATACCTTAGTCTTGGCACATGGTTTGCCCTGCTCATAGTCTGGGTGTGCTGCCCTCTTGTCAATCTTCTGCCAGAGTTCTTTTGCTTTCCAGTAGTTCAGACTCTCTTTCAGCTTGCTGTAAAAGTGGCGGTAATCCTTAACATCTAACTCTAGATGGCGACAGAGCTCATTGAAATTCTGCTGAACCTCTTTGCACGTCTGAGCGACCACAAAGCGGTCAAACACGGCGTGACCTGAATTAACAGGGTCCTGCTGATCAGTCATGCTGTAGGATGGCCTAGAAGACAAGACCATATAACCAGAGTTTACATTAGTAGGTGGTTACCGACTTAGATTTGCTTTTGAATTGTGGAACATTAGAGCAGACAAAGGTCATTATCATCCACAGAACAGCACTACATAACACACTGAATGACCCAGTAAACTCTTCTGAACAGGTGCATAAAAGTAGCAAACACAACAGGAGTTCCACAATGTTCAGAATAAATCTAGCACACCGATACTGACCTTTGAACTTGCAAAACAGACTGTGTCATAGCTGTTTATCTAAACTGCCCTAATAGGGCAGATGGCAGTAACTGCTCATAGAGTTAGATAGAGGAAAAACTGCTTCATGTCCAAGCAAACAAATAGTAAATAGGTACAGTGCCTCTAGTAAATGTTCACCCCCTAGTAATTATTTTTCTTTTTGCTTTATTGCAACATCAAATTTAAGTATATTAGAATGGGATTTTTCTGCTCCTTTTTAAGTGACTTTTTAAATAAGATTAAATACATTACCAGATGTCCTCAGAACTATTTAAAAACAAACAAATAAAATCTACAAATTGCTCAACTGAGAAGTATTCACCCTCCAGAGTCGATGCTTAGTGCATTGTCCTTCTTAAGTAATTACAGCATTGAATTGTCTCATATGTCTATATGGGTTTGCACATTTTGATTTCTCCATGGTGTAAAAAAAAAACAACAAACAAACAAAAAAAAAAAACATGAGGGGCTATACTGCAGGCACATTGTTTATTAGAGAAGTCAGTGGCTTTGAGTGTGTGTGTGTATATATGTGTGTTTTTGACTTGAAATCATGACTTCTATATTCTAGAGTCAATACATTTAAAAACATTTTAGATTTCCAAACATTAGTTTTCCAGAACAATATTAAATGTCACAGAAAAACGTTTGTATGTCAGTAAAGAAAGCAGCATATTACGTAAGAGACACTTTTCAGACAAAAACATAATGGAGGCTGCTGGGTTTTGCTGCAAAAATATGAAGCAACTGCGACAGTCAAAGTCTCCAGAAGAACTGTGGCTGGTTCTGAAAGATGCTCAGTAACACTTATTTCCTTATAAAACTGTACACATTGGACCTGAGACTACTGTTTTTTTTTTAAAGCAAAGGGTCATCACACCAAATATTGACTCGGTTTCATTTAATACAGTTTACTGCTCTTTATAGTATTTTCTTTGCTCTACAGCATTCTTTGGGGATGCCGTAGACGTTCCCAAGCCAACTGTGCCAACTGTGAGATATAATAATCACTCCAGTTGCTTTTGAGTCTGCCTCCAGGGTCTCTGTCCAGTGGGACATACCTGATACAGCTCTAGTGGGAGCCAACCAGGGGAAATCTTTGTAAGGTACCTGAACCGCCTCACATAAACTGGCAGCAGCTCCATTCGTGCCTGTCCTGGATTGCCAAGCTTCTGGTCCTATAAAAGGGCTATTCCCAGCAACAGGAACCTAATTTCCTCTGCCTGTACTTGCTATCTTATTCTTTTGGTCATTATCTGTTACAGCTTGTGATCATAGGTGAGGCAGGTCACATGGATTGACAAATAAAGGGAAAGCATCATCCAAAAACTGAGCTCCTGCATTATTACCACAGATGAGTACAGTGACTGATATACTGCTACTGCTGATCCAATGTGTTTGTTAATCTCACACTTTTTCCATTACTTGTGAATAAGATCTCAAGGTAATTAAACTCCTCCAACAGAGGCAAGTTCTCTCCTCTCTCCTGATGGGAGCATCTCTCTCTTTTCTGGGAGAGAGAGAGAGAACCATGACCTTGGACTAGGAGGTATGGATTTTGATCCCCTTTATGGATCCAGACATTGTCATGGTGAAGGCGTGTACCTCAGAGCTTCGTCACTGGGAAATTAATGCTCCCAGTAGAGCCACCCTTGGTGAACAGATCTGAGGGGAGAGGTCAGACAAAAAGTGATCCTAAAGACCTTCATGAAAGGTACAAAAAAGACAAAGTCAGGTCTGTAGGTGGTGTTCACATGTGAGTGCCGGGTGACTGGGCCACCCACGTAGCCCAGTCATGTGGACATGACTATCAAACTGGGTGTATGACACAGTTAGCTACACTTGATATACTATTAGGGAACATACATAATGTTGTTATAGGTTAGCAAGCAATGAACAACCCAAGCTGGGTTTTCCTGTGTGAAGTGCTGTATATTCTTATATTTTTATATTATTATAGAATCTCAAGGTTTTTTTTGTTTTTTTTGGCAGGAAAGAGTCATACACAGTAACTCAGGTGTTCATTGACACAAGGTAGTAGCCAAATAGCAGAGCACTGGAATTGAATTAAAAACATAGTAACTTAAGCAGAACACAGTACCTAACAGAAATGTCTTTTAGCTTAGATTTTCAGCTGTTATTCAATTACTGATAAAATCTAAATTCCCTAAATCCCAATCTATCAAAAATGATACAATTGTTCATATGACAGAGCATGACCCTAACACGGCAAAAACAAACAAATACATAGTGAGCAGATTCTGGACTTTGCCTTAGTAGAGCAGCACTGACAATGTGAAACACACACATAGTAAGTAAATAAAGCTGTCTAAAACATGTAATCATTTTTAGACTAGAACAACCAAGAGTATGTTGCTGTAGAAATGTTATTATTTTATACTATCTGAATTCACCACTTTTACTCTAAACCTTGTTAGTAATGATGGGAGCTGTAAACACACCCACTGTCATATGCATCTCAACAATCATTTTGAAACATTTCTTCCTTTTGAAACAAGTCACCCAATGAGTGTGCAAAACTGCACAGTGAATCTAAAGGTTTAGTGAACTACTTCACTCTTCACCCCTTGCAGCAAGGCAAGTTATGACAAAACAATGAAACCACTACTAATTTCTGTATTCGCTTTTACAGACCTAGAACTGAAAAGATTTACAGTAGAGTAAGGCATGATGAATCTGCATGTGATGTTAAGGGCTCTACTTGTCACCAATACTGTGCAAGGAGGACAAACCTCTGATTCAAGGCGTTTTCTGTTTCTGCTGAATTCCTTCCCATGGTTATTTAGGAAACAGTCTACTATAAATCAGCATGGTCTCTCAGGGCTCACCTCTGTTCTGTGTCGATTATTTCCACAAAATGAATGTAATTAAACAGTAAGGGGCCATAAGATAAAAGAGTGTAGGGTTTTTAAGAGTACCGAGTCAGAGGGGGCAACCTGTTTTCCTAAGTAACACCACTTCCTATCCATTTACTGCTGTTAATGGGAACAGCGAAGAACAGTGTAGACAAGCTGAATGACATCAATGCCATAGAAATCAGGTAAAACCATATTCCAGGGATCAGGGATATTCAACTAAAATTGTTGAAGGTCCAGCTACATATAATTTCTTGCTTACAAAAGTCTGGAGAAACAACAAAGGTGACTTAATAGTGAATTAATAGTGACCAACTGATTAGTTTATTCCTATAAATAAGACACATCAATTCAAAGTGCATATGTTTTCTTTCACACTAGCGCCTCATGTTACCACTTTTGACTAGCTCCCCCAACTCTCAATAGATGAAACATCTGCTCTGAAATTGAAGCAGGGAGAATAACCACATACACTATATGGTCAAAATACAGCATGTGGACCTGACCATGACCTATGTGCTTGTTGAACAACCTACTCCAAATGCATGGCATTAATATGGAGCTGCATAAGTTTTCACTGGGGTTAAGGTCAGGGCTCTGTGCAGGCCACTGCTTCCAAACCAACCTCGGAAAAAAAAAAAAAAAAAAACATATCTTTACGTTTACGACCTCACTTTGTGCTCAAGGGCACTGTCATGGTGGAAAAAGACAGTCAAAGTCAAAGACAGTCTAGACAATCATATGATTCAGATTGTGATTGTGATCATTATGATTCAGTTTTATTTGTGGCAAAGGTTTAGGAAAGTCCCACATATAGGAGTCATGGTCAGGCGTCCACATATTTTTGGCCATATAAGTATACTTCTGTCCAATCGTCCTTAAACACTCTGTTTTCATTATCAGTTAGGTTTTTGTGGTTTTTTTGAACAAGTCATGTTGTCACTTGAAATAAAAATGAAAACTCTTCCTGTTCTGAGTGAGCTGCCTTAAGGTAAATCATTTATATAAATGCATGTGATTGGCAACAGCAAGCCACAACACGGGATCTACAGAAGGTTCATGTTTAAGACACTAGATTAGCTGAACTATGGGCATTTTTTTTCCCGAAAACTTGGCTTGATGAACTGAAATACATTACTAGGGCCGCATCCGTGCCATCGTCCATCTGCTGACAATATCTTACATAGACACTGAATTCTGTTCTCAATACACTGCACTGTAATATTCAGTACTGGCTTCTATTTAGCATATTTTATATCCTTAACCTGCTATTGACATTTCTGGTGGATGTCCTGACACATCTCTAATAAACAAATCACGGTCATAAAATTGTACTACACAAATGCAAACAGCAATACAATTTGTATCATGCAGATACTAAAAGCAAGTAAACAAATACTGGAAATTTTGCGGTGATGTATTTGTGTGTGTTACAGATGTTGCAGAGGATGTTGCACAATATTATAAAAAAAAAAAACACATGGTTTTAAAGTGGTGTGGTAATTAAGAGTTTCTGTTATCTAGAGATATGGTATATGGTCATTGTATGCTAGCTATAACAAAGAACAACCACTTCCTGGAACTGTGATGATCGCATAGTCTGTAAGAAGATGTTAGAGACAGCTTTGTGCATATACTGAACACGCTCGAAGGCCTCGGGCTAGACGCACATCTGTCCAGGCTGTTCAGTACAGATATTTTAACTACAGCACTCTTGTGTTTTTTTTTTGATGAGATAATGGATTGTAGGGAACGGTGAAGGAAATAAGGAAGCATAAATATATGCAAGGAAACCATGACACAGAGATAAGCAACCTTAAACCACAACCTTAAACCGCTTGTGCTACACATTCATTTTTAGTAAGCGGTAGTTATGACTAACTATCACAATCCAATTTTGACATGGGGGAAAACAATCAAACGGTTTGGAGGAGGAAAAGGGCTAAGTGGAGTTTATTTAAAGTCAAGCTCATGAGTGGATTAACAGAAGCTAGAAGGAGATCCAGATCAACACCATAATCACACAAGTCCCATTCAAAGCTGTAACAGGACATTGTGGTGGCCTGGGAAAACCTTTCACATGGAAAATGTTGACATTTTCCATTATATAAAGTTCCAAAAAATACAGGCCTCCCTGAACTGAAAGATGTTTCTCTTTTTTTACGGATCTCAATCACTTGTAAACATATAGCATTTTAAAATCCGGTTACACCCAAAAGTGAAAGGGAAGAAAACCGCATTCAAAGATTCCATTCTGACTGGATCACAGGAGCATCATGGATATTTTGACAGCCAGTATGTGAGAACAAGCTGAATTAATCTGGCTTACTTCCATTTCACCATGGCATGTAGCTATTCAAAAATCTGATCAAACATTCGCATACACATTGCCATTCAATGTGGCAGGAAATCATACTTGTAGTCAAGCTTGTAGACATCTTTCAGTAGACTGACTATTTTTACCAGTGAGTTTGCATAATCTTGTCCAGGCAAAAACACTTCCACATCACTTTTGTTAAATATATGTATGGCTTCTTAAAATATAGGTCTCAACTTTGGACAAAAACAATGTTTCTGATGTCAAAGGAATTTTTTTTGGTGTTTAATTAAGGGATTTTTTTTTTTTTAATCTTCAACCTTATGTGGACTTCTGTTGTTGTAGCCCAGGGGTGTCGAAAGTCAGGACAGATGTTAACCAGCCCGAGCTTTCTCCATTAGCTGTATGACAGGTGGCCCGCTGGCCAAAATGCTGCAGTTTTTATCTTTCACCTGACAATAGCAGCAGTCGGTGTTAACACATTTAACTAAAATGCAAGAGACTTTTTTCTGACTACACCTGCAAATTAATTTACAGAATGATATTTATTCATGGGTACAGACAAAAAGCTAACAGTTAACGTTGAGAAGGGGTGACTTCAGAGGAGCTGGAAACCACTAAGAATGGAAAACATTGGAGCACCACCATTTTGACAGTGGAGTGGCTGGCCGCTTTATGTCCCAGGGCACCCTCATGTGTGTATTACCTTCTGGCACTCCCGCTTAGTTATGCTGTCATAGCTAGTATTACCGGAGTCCCTGCTTGCTCTCTGTATACAAAGTGCTTTGTCCTTAACCATTACGTGACAATTAGCATACCTAACAATCTCTCTCTCTCTCGCTAAACATGCTACTCCTGAGATACCAGTGATGTTTACCCCTTGATCCACCCTGATGCTCTACTTCTGGTTGGAGTTCCCATCACGTGAAAATCACTTGCTGCTGCTGAGGATGGCCCCACATGGACAGCCTAAAGATCAATGAGATTATTGAGGATTATATCACTTAAAAACCATGAAGATGGCTTTGGACTGCAATTGCTATGATAGCTTTAGGACTGCAATTGCCACAAACAGTTTTGCACCCAAGTCTCCATCACTGAACAGCTGATAACTTCAACAAAATAACTTCATGTGAAAACTATAATGAATTTCATGTTTACACAATTGCACTTGCTGACCATGTAGTACACAGTTATAGAAGGAAATTATTTATAATCACACTATCTGCTGTCACCCAGATGAGGATGGGTTCCTTTTTGAGTCTGGTTCCTCTCAAGGTTACTTCCTCATATCGTCTCAGAGAGTTTTTCCTTGCCACTGTCGCATCTGGCTTGCTCATTAGGGATAAATTTATATATTTCTGTAAAGTTGCTTTGTGACAATGGCCACTGTTAAAGGTGCTATACAAATAAAATCAAATTGAATTGAATTGAAAACCTTACATCTTGAAAGCGTCCTTAACTAAAGTGAATTTGCAGCTAGGTGTTAAAAATGACAATTTCATTTATGATTATGTTAGTTTGTCCAATTACTTTTGGTCCCTGTAATAGAAGGGAACCGCATATAAAAAGTGCTATAGAGACAGTTGTGAGTGAAAATGCCAGGAGATCAGCAGTTTCTCAATTACTGGCACCAACAACCATGATAAGGTCAAATTCACCACGCTCACATTTATTCCCCCATTCTGATGTTTGATGTGAATATTAAACAAGTGTTCGTTTTGAAGTGACTGGTGAGTGTATGCATTGCTCAGGTCAACAGCTTCAGTTAATATTTAATTCAAACATCAGAATGGGGAGAAAAAGCAAGCAAGCTATACTGCCTCCCCAACAGAGTGTTTTAGACTGATAGTACTCTTAGTAGTGAACCAGTATCAGGATGTATTTATTGATAGAGACTTCAGAGTCTCTCTGGATAAGGTCGTCTGACAAATGCCATTAATGTAAATGTAAGCAAGCAAGCAAGCAAGCAAGCACGAAAGAAAGAAAGAAAGAAAGTTCTCGGACAAGTTCTGGCAAAACTTCAATTTAACTGCAGTAAAATGTTATGCAAAGCATAACCAGGTGTTTCACTACACATACAGAAGCTTTACAAACCAGAGTGTGTACTGAGTTAAGATTGGGCAATGGTATATCCTTTGTGAGGGGCGTGATGATATACATGTATAAAGATACCTGAAATAGTTATTAGTCAAGCACTGATCTGATTTTACTGACTCTCGGCAAGCTTGCAGAGTTATGTGAATGATCAAGAGAATTCTTCTGTGTTCAGTGAAAGATCTGTGTCAGTCAACATCACACACACATTCACTTCATAAAATACAGAAGTGGATCAGATTAGAAAATCTGTCAAATCCGATTCCCTTTTGGATTCAGTGTTTCAAGCAGTTTCAACCCTGACACATTCATCTTCAGCAATCACTTTATCCTGCTTAGGATCTCAGATAAACCCTGGACACCAGCCCATCAAAGGGCACCATGCACCATGATGTGACCATTATACAGAAGTGGTATAGACAATGAGAGCACAAAAGTTATCTGCACAAGATAACACAAGATAACACAAAATAACAAGATACATTTTCAAGACAGGATGATCTGGTTTTAAAATAAGAAGATTAAAGATTGGGAAAAACGTTTTTTGAATCTTGAACTGTCCAGTTTTGGTGAGCCCATGGTAGCCCCACATTTCTGTTCTTGACTGACAGGAGTGAAACCTGATGTGGGCTTCTGCTGTTATAGCCCATCTG
This sequence comes from Pangasianodon hypophthalmus, assembly GCF_027358585.1. Lineage (NCBI taxonomy): Eukaryota > Metazoa > Chordata > Actinopteri > Siluriformes > Pangasiidae > Pangasianodon > Pangasianodon hypophthalmus. The sequence continues at coordinate 17,955,989 of NC_069725.1, forward strand.
CCTCATTCTGAGAGGCTTTTCTACTCACTGCAGACATAAGACTGGTTATTTGTGGAGTTGCCGCTGCTTTCCTGTCAGCTTGAACCAGTCTGGACATTCTTCTCTGATCTCACTCATCAGCAAGGCTATTCATTGAATGGTTTTGTTCTTGCTTTTTGCACCATCCTTTGTAAACTCTAGAGCCTGTTGTGTGTGAAAATCCCAGGAGATAAGCAGTTTTTAAAATACCTGAAATACCAGCCCATCTGGCATCAACAACCGTGCTATGGTCAAGTCACCGAGGTCAAATTTCTCCCTCCATTCTGATGTTTGATGTGCATGTTAACTAATAATCTTGACTTTATCTACATGTTTTATGCACATTATTGGCTGTTGGGATAAGTGCATGAATGAGCAGGGGTACAGGTGTTCCTATTAAAATGGCCAGTGAGGGTATTTTGCTTTAATAAACTAGGTAAGAGTGTCTTCCTAACAACACTTAAAAAAAATTCTACCAGTTTCCTTCACTAAATCATTTAATATTCACGGTTACTACTGTAGTGTTATGACATTTAATGTTATCCTGTTCAAAATCATTAAATAGTAGCAGATAGACACAAATATACCCAGTCACTATTCCGACTCTTAATGTCTAATACGGGCATCCATTTCATAACTACTTCTTGCTGCTCTGCTTCTCTATTGTGTGCCACTGTGTACCCTGGGGCATCATTTACAGCTCAGTACAGGCCAATGATTCAACAAGGCAGGGAGTGTGTTGTTTGCCCATTGCTTTCCCTTCAAATTAGTTACACGGCATACTGTTTACCTAGGATTTTAAAAACAATAGCTTAGCCACCTTGGTCAACGTGTCTGTACCACAACTCTTGGTTAAACATCTGAGAGCATGCGGTAAAAACATCTGTTTAACATATGAATGGTCACAATACTGTGAATTATTCCTAATATTGAAACAAATGCTTGAACAACAGCCAATACTTTCCTTACATGAACACACACACACACACACACACACACACTGACTGAAATCTATACCCTCCTACTAAATTCAGTTTGGATTAAATGTTAGAAATATCACTTTCTCTGAGAATCGAATGCGAACTAATAAACCAAGCCCCACTTTTTGCAGCTGCTTTGATTATGAATTTATTTGACACACGTGGCAGTGACTTGCAGAAGCTCTGTCGCCATCAGTCGTGAATTATGCCTCATTTCCAGCGGTTAACAAGCATGCAACTCATGCAAAGGTGTTATCTTGCCTCCATCATTAACTTGTAATCAAATAAACAGATTAAACTTTCTCCCTCTAATGATTAAAATACCTGTTACACAGCAGCAACTTCAGCAGTCAGCAGGAAGCACCTTATTTCTGTATTCAAATTTTATTCATTTCATTCCAGGTTTCACTACACACATACTACGTGAATATATTTTAAATTACATAATATCCATAGATTCTATCCGTAGGCCTTCTCACAGTCCAAACATACACAAGGACAAAAGTATGTGGACACCTGGCCGTGACACACATATGTGCTAGTTGAACATCCCATTCTAAAGGCATGGCATTAATATGGAGTTGCCCCACTCATTGCTATTATAACAGTCTCCATTCTTCTGGGAAGGCTTTCCACTAGATTTTAGAGTGTGGTTGTGTGAATTTTTCCATTCAACCACAAGAGCATTAGTGAGGTTGGGCAATGATGTCGGGCGAGGAGGCCTGGAGTGCAGTCTGCGTTCCAGGTTTATCCCAAATGTGTTCATTTGTTTAAGGTCAAGGCTCAGTGCAGGCCACCTTAGCTCTTCCAAACCAACCTTGGCAAGCCATGTCTTTATGGACTTCACTTTGAGCACAGGGGCATTGTCATGGTGGAACAGGGTTGGGCCTGTGAAGAGAAATCATAACACTACAGCATACAAAGCATCTACATTCTAGATGATCAAGTGCCTCCAACATTGTGGCAAAAGTTTGGGGAAAGCCAACTTATGGGGGTCATGGTCAAGTGTCCGCATACTTTTGGCCATATAGTGTATGAGTAATATAAACACTCATATCAAAACTTTGAGTGCCATCACTAATGCAAATGCACCTTGGTGGAAATACAGAAACCAGTATGCACCAATGGCTGTGATTTGCATTCGGCTCACACGGATAAAAGCCACCGATCACTGAACCCTGTTCAAACTAAATAACAACCACATCTAATGTTATTTATTAGATGCATAGTCTGAACGAATTCCTCTCAATTCTCAATTCCTCTTCCAGAATTGAACTAATGTTCAGCTCTCTCCAAACAACCAAATTCCTGAAAGGCACTGGATATTGAAACTAACATTTCACTCGAGCAGAATCAGTATGCTCTTGATAGCATTCTCATGGAAAACTGGAGTAACCAGAAACTGAAGCAGTCTGGAATGCTTCAGTTCTCTATCTATATCTATATTCTAGGCTAGGAAACATAATTGAATGCACAAATCTCATTTCTTACATCTCCTTTCAATCGGAATATTTCCTCTTGTGGAAATTATGTAGCAGATCTTCAGCACCCTGCTACACGTCTCACGGGAAACAATTATTGCTTAAAAGACCTGAGGGGGGTTCAGAAGAAATTTGAAGTGTTAGCTGACTCTGGTTATGGGAGCGGTCATGCCCTTGCAAATGCCATGGCAAAAATCTGGTAAACAACATTTACTCATTCATTCCAGTGCACCAGTATGTTCTGTTCGGAGATAAAGGCTGGGTGTTGTGATGATAACCTGTGAACAAGTTGATGTCAATACAGTACAGCACTGACCAAGTCTAGGCACAAGAGAAAGGAGATATTAGATTAGGTATATTGCCACTATTTTTCTTTCCTCTTATACAACTTTATATAGGAGGCTGTTCACTGCAGTAGCATAAACAGACTATAATATTTACACCCAACAACTTTTAGATGAGAGAGTGGATTCAATAGCTGTGAAATCAGAGCAATTCTGTCCAAACCTTTGAACAATGAGATCACCATAAACAGATGCTTTGGGTTGGATGGGTTTCTCAAGCTGATACATCCCTTCTCTCCTAACTTAAATGGTCTTTCCATTTTTCCCCCTTATGTATAGCCTATATTGTCCTTCTCAATCTGTATAGTCATTTATGGAGTCTGTTATTGTGTTCAGTTGCCAGTGTGGCGAAAAAAAAAAATTTATTTTTATTCTTTCATTGCTGGAAACAGGAATTAGCAAGTTAAATACGGGCTATCCCAAAGACATGCACATATCAACTGGCAGTTCTGTTCAGTACCAAGCTGCTTAGCAACTGTCTTTGTTACGTGGTTTCCTATAGACATGCACACTTAAGAACGTGTTAGACGCCATTTAGAAAAAGTGTTAGATTCTTGTTTAGTTGGTCAGACCAAATAGGGCAAAACCGTTATGGAAAACTATGAAAACCTCAACAAAAAGCTTGCTGCAACACCTTACAAGCTGATACGCAGAAGCGCTGTAACTCGTTGTCACAAGTTCCTCACTTTTTGCAGAGTGTAGCAGCAAGGAAACTGAATTTAACAGCATCATGCTTGCCTCTGCCTCTGCAGGCAAGTTGTTCACAGTTTATTGGGCAATATGCGACTGTAAGACACTGTGTGACTGTAACAACCCACAAAAAACACTTTAGACAAAGAATTGCTATGGGTTAAAAAGAAAAGTAAAACTATGTTATATAACTTGTTGCATACAATGTGTGTGCGTGTGTATATCTCCACAAGTATCTGACAGTTTTGACATTGTAGGGACAGGTTAGGCTTCTCCTAACATGGAAAACTACCTTTTTTTTTTAATACAAAAACTACAGCTTTTATTTAAAAGCTAAGGTTATCTTTCGGTTACTAAGGTCAAGGTTAGGGTTACATTTAGTAGCTGCATTTTATATATATTTATATATATATATATATATATATATATATATATATATATATATATGTGTACATGTATGAATATAATTAAAGAGAACAGTAAAACTAACTATTTCCTTGTTGCATCTGGTATGTACATGTGTGTGTGTGTGTGTGTGTGTGTGTGTGTATGAATGTCTCCACAAATATCTGTATCTATCTGACAGTTTTGATCTTGCAGGGACAGGTTAGGCTTCTCCTAACAAGGACAACTAACTTTTTATACAAAAACTACAGCTTTTATTTAAAAACTATGGTTTCCTTTTGGTTACTGTGGTTAAAGTTAGGGTTATATTTAGTAGCTGCATTATATATTATATATTTCCTTATTGCACCTGGTCTGTGTGCGTGTGTGCGTGTGTGTGTGTGTGTGTCTTGATTAAAAAGCAATAACAGGAAAAAGAGGGCACAAAATACACTCAGCTCCACCTAACCCACTCAACACAACTGCACTACTTTGTGTAGAGCTTTCTGAATAGCATGTAGTCTACTGGCAAACATTTATAACAAAAACAAAGAACACGTGACATATTTATTTACCAAACGAATACAACATTACAAGCTCATGATAGACATTTTAGAGGAGGTAAATTTGGGTTTCTTTGCGCAAATGTATCTCAAAACAACCGATAATATTAAAAAGAAAATGCCATGAAGCGCTGCTCAGGTCCACAGCATCGCTGCCTGAACGAGCTGAGGAAGTTCTGGCAAAGCTAGTGCTCTTACCTCAGTTCAGCAGTGACCTCTTTTAGACCCTCTTTTAGACACTCAGAAACTGCCAGAACAGCTGACCCTTCCTCTCAGTGGTTTAACAACACTATCTGCTCTCCAGTTCTAGCTGCACTTCTGAAAGACTCCGAGAAAATAGCCAAACTCTTCCGGCTTCAGAGTTTAAAGGCGGCACCTTGCTCACACACACGTAGCTGCAGGCTAGAGTTCACTTACAAGACACTCTGAGGAAAGAGCTAGTAAGTCATGCATAAATTACTCCTAACAACCTTTAATCCCATTTCTAATTACTGGAAATAATCTAGGCAGAATTTGTTGGCACAAGTTTATGTATGAGATAATGTCACAAGTTTATCTATGAGATAACTCACTTCTTTGAAGTCTTTCAGCAGTCTGTCTGGATCAGGGGGAAATGACAGTATCTAAGGCTGATAAGGGCATATTTGCATCATGGGAAATGCATTTATTATGGGATTTTTATTGAATAATTGTAATTCAGTGAACGTGGGTGAGCCTGTGGTCATTTTTTTTTTTGAATAACTTGATCAAATAATTGACTAATTAATGAAAAAAGATTTATGAGGAATCATATAATGAACTCCAAAGTTTGTGCTTTTGGAAGATTTTCGGCTAATCTCTCCCCCCCCCACCCCCACCCCCCCCCTTTTCCCCCTTCTTTCCCCCCTTCTTTCCCCCTTCAGTAAATAAATAAAGAAAAACAAACTCTTTCTAGCGGTCTGGCGGCCTCTAGTGGCAAACATACGTATTTGCACAACACTATCTATCTATCTATCTATCTATCTATCTGTCTATCTATCTATCTATCTATCTGTCTGCCTATCTATCTATCTATCTATCTATCTATCTGCCTATCTATCTATCTATCTATCTATCTATCTATCTATCTGTCTGCCTATCTATCTATCTATCTATCTATCTATCTGTCTGCCTATCTATCTATCTATCTATCTATCTGCCTATCTATCTATCTATCTATCTATCTATCTATCTATCTATCTACATTGGATATAAAAATGTCTATCCACCCCTGTTAAAATGGAAGGTTTGTGTGATGTAAAAAACTGAAATCAAGATTAATAATATCAGATCTTTTTCCACTTTTAATGTGATATAACAAGCAACAAACGAAAACGAAACAAACGAAATGTTTTAGAGACAAAAAAAAAAAAAAGAAAAAACATTCAATGAACCAATCACAGTCCAATCCATGTTTAAAAATAATTATCATACACCTATCAAAAATGAAGTGTTTCTGATTAACCCTAAATAAAGACCAGCAGCTTCTGTAGGATTTCTTGACATCTTCTTGGTTTCATTCGAATGCTGAAGCCATGGTCTACAAAGAGCTTATAAAACATTTACAGGATCTCATGATGGAAAGGTATTGATCAAGAGAGGGGTGCAAAAGAGTTTCCAAAATATTAAACCATGGAATACCATGAAGGCTATCGTCAACAAGTGAAGCACCACAGTGACATTAAGGACAGGACGTCCCTCCAAAATTGACAAAAGGACAAGACACAAGTTTATCAGGAAGGCTGCCAAGAGACCTACGGCAGCATTAAAGGAGCTGGCAAGTACTGATCACTCCCTGCATGTGACAACAATCGTTTATATTCTTCACATGTCTGGGGTAGTGGTAGGGTGGCTAGACTGAAATCCTTTGTCACAGATTTAGTGTTTAGCACAAAAAGAAGACAGTTTATCAACCAGAAGAACACCATACCCATGGTGAAGCATGGTGGAGGCAGCATCATGCTATGTGGTTGCTTCTCTTCAGCTGGGACTGGGGCTCTAATCAATATAGTGGGAATCATGGACAGTCACAACTGCCAATTTATTTTGGCAAAAAAAAAAAAACTGCAGGCCTATGTTGGACTGCTGAAGATGAAGAAACTTTTCATCTTCCAGCATGATAATGACTCAAAGCACGACTCGATTCAAATCCAGGGAATGGCTTCAGAAGAAGATGATCAACATTTTGGAATGGTGCAATCAGAGCCCAGATCTAAATCCTGTCAAAAACCTGTGGAATGACTTGAAGAGGGCTGCACACAGGAGATCCACTGATAGATCTGGAGTATTTTTGCAAGGAATTGTGGAATAAAATTGCCAAATCAAGATGTGCTAAGTTGGTAGACTCTTACCCAGAAAGACAGAGTACTGTATTACAAGGAAAAGGTGCTTTAACAACATATTATTGAAAGATTATTGAAAGACTATTTGAAAGATTTCTCTTTTTCTTTTTTCCCTTTTTGCTGGTTGCTATATCACAGTAAAGGTGGAAAATGATCTGACACAATTTATCTTGGTTCCATTTTTTTACTTTTAACTTTTAAAACTTTTAAACATTTTCTATTCACTCTGTCAATCTATCTGTTTTGTCTGTCTGTCTATGTATGTACTTATTTATTTAGTTAATTTACATATTCATTCATTCATTCGTTCTCCAGTAACCACTTTTATCCTGGTCAGAGTCACAGTGGATCCAGAGTCAATCCCGGGAACACTGGACATGAACTGGGAATTCACCATGAATGGAATGCCAGTTCAATCACAGGGCACCCTGCATACATACATTTACTCATTCAATTGCCTAGGGGCAATTTAGAGTATTTGGACTGTGGAGGGAAACCAGGAAACCCACATGGACATGGTGAGAACACATGAAACTCACAGACAATAACCCAAGCACAGGATCAAACCAGGGACCCTGGAGCAGTGAGGTGGCAATGCTATCCACTGCACCACAGTCCTGCTGGTCGTTCATTCATTCATTCCTTCATTTACCTGCAAGTAGAATGGTTACAGTGAATGAATGAACAGGTGTGAATGTTTTTGCATGTGTGTATTACACTGCAATGGTGTGGCATCCTATCTAAGGTGCCCATGAATGAACAGGTGTGAATGTTTTTGCATGTGTGTATTACACTGCAATGGTGTGGCATCCTATCTAAGGTGCCCATGAATGAACAGGTGTGAATGTTTTTGCATGTGTGTATTACACTGCAATGGTGTGGCATCCTATCTAAGGTGAATTCCCCTGCCTTGCACTCAGTGTTCCTGGGATAGGCTCTGTTTCCACAGCGACCATGGTCAGGATAAACCAGTTATTGAAGATGAATGATTGAATTGGCATGAGCATTTTTAATTTGACTTCCTAGTTATATTGTTATTGCTTTCTTTGTGACAGCTGAATGCACCGAAAAACAAACTTACCAAAGGGGTTTAGTTTGCACATTGTGCTTTTTACATACAAGGTATGCAAAAAGCACAACATGTGAAATACACTGATAAAAAAAAATTAAGGGAACACTTAAATCACACATTGTATCTCAATGAACTAAATATTCAAGTGGAAAATCTTTACTTATATACATTGTGTAATTTGTTGAGTACAAAATGTTATCACAATGGTAAGTGGAAGCCAAAGTCATCAGCACATTGAGAGCTGTATTCAAAATCACACCGAAAATCAAAGTAAATAATCCAACTTGCATTAATTTCATCATGGCAACTCATAATGTAAGTCAGTAGTGTGTATGACCCCCACGTGCCTGTATGCACTCTTGACAAAGTCTGGGCATGCTCCTGATGAGATGATGGATGGTCTCTCCTCGCAGACCTGGATCAGGGCATCAGTGAGCTCCTGGACAGTTTGTGGTGCTACTTGGTGGCTTCAGATGCTCCAATACATAACGTCCCAGAGGTTCTCAATTGGATTCAGGTCTGGGGAATGTGAGGGCCAGTCAATGGCATCAATGCCTTCGTCATCCAGAAACTGCCTACAAACTCTGGCCGGGCATTGTCATGCACCAGGTGGAACCCAGGGCCCACTGCACCAGCGTAAGGTCTGACAATGGCTCTGAGGATTTCATCCCACTACCTAACAGCAGTAAGGGTACCGTTGCCTAGCACATAGAGGTCTGTGTGACCCTCCATGGATATTCCTCCCCAGACGATCACTGACCCACCGCCAATCCGGTCATGCTGGATGATGTTGTAGGCAGCGTAACATTCCCCACGGCATCTCCAGACTCTTTCATGTCTGTCACATATACTCAGTGTGAACCTGCTCTCATCCGTGAAGAGAACTGGGTGCCAGTGGCGGACCTGCCAATTCTGGTGTTCTCTGGCAAATGTCAATCGAGCTGCATGGTGTTGGGCTGTGAGCACAGGTCCCACTAGAGGACATCGGGCCTTCATGCTACCCTCAAGGAGGGTTTGGTCAGAAACATGCACACCAGTAGCCTGCTGGAGGCCATTTTGTAGGGCTCTGGTAGTGCTCCTCCTGTTCCTCCTCACACAAAGGAGCACATACCTGTCCTGCTGCTGGGTTGTTGTCCTTCTACGGCCCTGTCCAGGTATCTCTTCCATGCTCTTGAAAATGTGCTGGGAGACACACCAAACCTCCTTGCGATGGCACATATGGATGTGCCCTCCTGGAGGAGCTGGACTCCCTGTGCAACCAGATTGGGTTGCAGGTACTCCCTCCTGTTACAAGTATTGACAAGGACCATAACAAAACACAAAACTAGAGACAAATCAGGAAGGATAAGGAGAGAGCAATTGTCTGTGGCCACCACCTGCAAAACCCTTTTTTGGGGTTGTCTTGCTGTTGCCTCTCCAGTGCACCTGTTGTCACTTTCATTTGCACCAAAGCAGGTGAAACTGATTCACAATCACTTATGCTTCCTAACTGGACAGATTTTTTGAGCAGTATAAAAAGTACAGATATGCTTACAAAGTACAAAAGTACAAATATGCTTCAAAATCCAAACTTTAGAAATGTAGTTTATTGCACTTAGAAAAGATATCAATGTATCAACAGTTGAAGTATACATCTCTCATTGCAAAGTCTATATAAGGAAAAGGTCATGGCATAACAGAACTGCACAATATGCTGTAAGCAAGAGAAAATGCTGTGGAAAAAAGAGGTAAAAAAGACAGGAGCAAAAACTGCATAGGCTGATTATATCACTGCCACATGAGAAGACAACAGCATCTTGAAAAGATGCTAACTTTGCTCTTCTTTGCTATAAATGTAGGAATAGTGGGTTAAAAAGAACAAATTTGAAAAGGCTGTGATGAATATCAGCTAGTCAAATAACTAACCATCACCCAACTGTATATATTACCACATTAACCCAGATCAAAACTCAGTGCCGGATCTGTTCCCAAAAAATTAACCGAATCACAGTTGGTGAAGAAGAAATTATAGGTGGAAATATGCAATGGTTTTACAGACTCCTGATTTCTTATGCAATTTGCTGAAGTTTAAACAGTTTCTACAAAACCATTCCTTAGTGTGGGATTTGAGAGTAGTCGAGACATAAGAGACAATTAAAAACAATAATCTGAACAATATGAATATTTACACTAAGCATGACCAGAAAGTATTTACAAACTGTCCAGTGTCACGAGAGCACTCAAAAGTGAGAAAAGCAACCAAACACACATGATAGGAAACAGTGCACGAGTGACTACCTACTCTCCTACTATTACTATTCACAGTTCCAATCACCATCCTTATGCATAAATATGCCCTACGATTCCTACAAACCTTCTTTCCTCACCACAAAACAGAACAGGTCAGAGACAAATTAAGGAAGAAGGCGAGAACACTCTGTCTTATGTCTGCATATAATCAGAAATCCAGTGATGTGTAGAATGACGTGTCAGTTATTCATACATTTCAAGTCAAATTTTATCCTACTGTCGGCCTGTGAAAAGCATATGTAAGCGTTAATATTGTTGCCCTTTGTAAAGCATATGCAGCGTTAATAATTAGCGAAACATTGTGGTTTCAGCATAAAAGATAAGATTAATGTCATTCCTGCTTTTTTTAAGACATATAAGCAAAAGCACATATAAGGGCCTTACAACACAATAAACACTTCACATGTGCCCAAAGCCACATCATTTGGTGATTTGAGGAGATTGATATTCCTAACTTACAATTTAAACTAAACTACAAATTACAATCTGATAACAAATGATAATATTAATAAAAAATACCATTTTTATATATAATAGAATTGTACAAAAATGTCTCTGATAAGCAGAAAACTACACAGTTGTAAAAGACTTTGTCAGTAGATTTGAGTCTTATCAGAAAACATCGGATAATATCAGAAAATTAAAACATAATATTAAAAGAAAGAAATCAAATAGTTTAAAAAAATTATTTAGAAGGCTGTACTAAAGGCAGCTGCTTTATTTCAGAGTTTGGTCTCTAACACTTCATTTGCTCGCTTCATTGAATACGACTGTAGTCCATCTGCCATATGATCTTGTCCGTGTGATTCAAAAATGATTGCTGTTTGACAGTCTTTGTCCTTTTCCAGTTGATCCCAGTTTAGGAAATAGGGAACAGGAGATAGGACGTCATCTTCTAGGCAACATTAAAGGAGTTCAGTCAGATGTGTATTGGAAGACAGTGACAGTTTAAGACATCTCCTCATCTAAGAGAGAACTATAAAATAAAATTCAATCAAGTGTCTTAAAGGGTCTTCTCCAGTTGCCTGATGGTTTTATATCTCGTGAGAAATAAAAGGATGGGGTGATAGGGTATCCTAAATGGAGTGAACAGGATGGAGGACTCAGTGGAGTTGTTGGAGTGTGAGATAGGGGTCATCAAGAGGAAGAGTGACAGATCTGGAGTATACTCTAATAGAGTTTAACAAAGGCATGGTTAAAATATGAGTTGAAAAAAGAAGCTAATGATCGATCTTCACTGACCTACAAAAACAGCTAGGGCAAGTAACAACAACATCTCTATTAGTTGTATTTGTTTTACAGTCTTTTATAGGAGGCAAAGATGTGTTTTGTGGTAACCATTCTGAGGCAGAAAAGTGTATGAGCTGTGCAAGGAGCTGTAACACTGCGTTTGTTCTCTTTATGGACAATGGTAAAGCACAGCCTCTCATTCTTCTCAAGCCACCTTCCGCCTCAGAGCTTAGTCAGTTACCACAACTCTGAAATATAACAAATATACGCTTGTTAGAAATAAATCAATAAGTGACATTTTCTTGAAATCATTGTCAACTATTTAAAACTGCAAACACGTAATATATAATAATGAACATGTGTCAACCATATTGGAGTTAAAATAAAGAAATGGTTGCCTTTTCCTTTAATTACACAAGTGAACTGTAACCTAACACTTATGCTATCTTTATCATTAGTATATCTTCAAAGCTGATTGGCCCAGCCTCCAGAATTCTTCTGCTTCTGTGACATTTAAAAATGCTATTTTGTTTACGTAATGAAAGACTTGATTTTAAATATTCAGTACTTATGTACAGTCAATTTTCTTTAATTATGTAAACTGGTGAAAGCAGCTGTTCTCTCATTTCACTGTGCAAGTGAATGGTCACATAGCACAACTTTAAAATTAAAGTATTGAGTACCTAGCCTTGGCACTTGATTGAAAATCAATGTGCATGTAAACGGTCACGTTAACACTCATGCTCTGTTTAAGGAGCACAGTACAGAAAGTCTCCATGCTCTCTCCTGCTCCCAGATGAAACCGCTATACTGGATTTTCTTTACAGGTTTTCTCCCGGCTGGTACTGTGGCTCTGTGGAGGTAAAATAGTCCTCCAGGAAGCCTTGCAGGTATTCAAAAGTGGGCCGTTCCTCAGGTTCTTTCCTCCAACATGTAAGCATGAGCTCATGCAGGGATTCGGGGCACTCTGCCGGGCACGGCATCCTGTAGCCACGCTCTACCTGGTCCAGCACCTCGCGGTTCACCATGCCTATGCAGAACAAAGCAGAAAACACAACTTCAAAAACAAAATACTGATGACTTAAAATTATGAAAACCATTATTTGGTAAAAAAATCGCGTTTTGTATTCATTTTCTTCTTGACTATTCGATCATATACATACATATATATATATATATATATATATATATATATATATATATATATATATATAGTTGCAGTCAAAAGTTTGGACACACTTTTAGTGGTTTTTCTTTATTTTTATTATTCTCAACATTGTACATTAATAATGAAGACATCCAAACTATGAAAGAACACGTATGGAATTATGTAGTAAACAAAAAAGTGTTAAACAACCCAGAATATATTTTATATTTTAGATTGTCCAAAGTAGCTACATTTAGCTTTGATGACAGCTTGGCACACTCATGGCATTCTCTCATCAGATTCACGAGGTAGTCACCTGGACTGGTTTTCAATTCACAGGTGTGCCTTGCCAAGAGTTAATTTGTGACATTTGTGACATGTGACTTCTTAATGTGCTTTAGACCATCAGTTGTCTTGTGCAGAGGAAGGGTGGGTACAGAGTCAATAACCCTATTAGTGCTACTACAACTACTGTACAAATCCATATTATGGCAAGAAACACTCAGTTAAGTAAAGAGAAAAGACAGTCCATCATTACTTTAAGAAATGAAGGTCAGTCAATCCGAAAAATCTTGAGAACTTTGAATGTATCCATCAAATGCTATGATGAAACTGGCTCTCATGAGGACCGTCCCAGGAAAGGAAGACCAAGAGCTACCTCTGCTGCAGAGGATAAGTTTATTAGAATTACCAGCCTCAGAAACCGCCGATTTACAGCACCTCAGATTACAGCCCACATAAATGCTTCTCGGAGTTCAAGTGGCAGACATATTTCAACATCCACTGTTCAGAGGAGACTGCATGAGTCAGGCTTTCATGGTCGAATTGCGGCAAAGAAGCCATTACTTTGGAAGAACAACAAACAGAAGAGACTTGCTTGGGCCAAGAAACACAAGGAATGGACATTAGATCAGTGGAAAACTGTCCTTTGGTCTGATGAGTCCAAATTTGAGATTTTTGGTTTTAACCGCCGTGTCTTTGTTAGACATAGAGAGGGTGAACGGACGGTTCCTGAATGTGTGGTTCCCACTGTGAAGCATGGAGGAGGAGGTGTGATGGTGTGGGGGTGCTTTGCTGGTGACACTGCTGGTGACTTAATCAAAACTGATTACTTAACCAGCATGGCTACCACAGCATTTTGCAGAGACATGCCATCCCATCTGGTTTGCACTTAGTGAGGCCATCATTTGTTTTCAAAACAATGACCCCAAACACACATCTAGGTTATGTAAGAGCTATTTGTCCAAAAAGGAGAGTGATGGAGTGCTGCATCAGATGACCTGGCCTCCACAATCACCCGATCTAAATCCAGTTGAGATGTTTTGGGATGAGTTGGACTGGAGAGTGAAGGAAAAGCAGCCAACAAGTACGCAACACCTCTGGGAACTCCTTCAAGATTGTTGGAAAACCATTTCAGGTGACTACCTCATGAGGCTGACTGAGAATGCCAAGAGTGTGCAAAGCTGTCAGCAAAGCAAAAGGTGGCTACTTTGAAGAATCGAAAATATAAAACATATTCTAGTTTATTTAACATGTTTTTGTTTACTACATAATTCCATAAGTGTTCTTTCATAGTTTGGATGTCTTCAGTATTAATATACAATGTTGAAAAACAACTGAATAAGAAGGTGTGTCCAAACTTAGCACATATATGTGATGCTTTCTTGAACTAAAATATGTTTCTCTTTTGCATGCATCTCAGCCACAAGTAAAGGTATAGCATTTAAAGTCTGGTTACCGCCAAATCTGAAAAGGGAGAAATGTTCATTTAAAGATTTTTAAATGGCACAGTTTGAGACATCTTTAGACAGACTGAATGTTTTACCACCTCTTTGTTAAACCATAAGCTTCGCAGGAAGATAGCTTCGGCAAGATTAAAAAAAAATCCAGCTAGTTTTGATGAAAAATATTTATGGTTTCATAATTAGAAAAACCTAATTTAGGTCAAACCCTGATTTTTCATCTTTTTTGGCCGTTTGCCATAATTCAGCCACAATGACATTCAGTGAGTTTTTCCAGACCACCACACATATATAGAAATTATGTTCTGGCCATTTTGATGACAACAAAGACATTAAATAGTAAAAGTGTTTAAACATAACTGGTGTAAATAAAGAACAGTGATTTTAACCACTGTTAAATGATCTTTCTAATTTTGTACTCAAACCTAAGCTCACACATCAGGAGTATTCACAGATATGGAGTTTTGTGTGACTATTTCCATAAAATGTTTTACTGCCAATAATTCAGAAGGACAACCGATAAATTGGGTATTATAAAAATAACCTATAGAACTATATTGCTAATAAATCAAAAGAGATATTATTCAGTGAAAAACTTCCCAGCAATAATATCCTGAAACAGTAATTTATGGATTTAATGTGAGAAATGTCTATCCCCCCTATTGCCCAAACACTGTATTCACTAATCATATAAAATTACAGAATTCATTCAAACATGTGTACCTGGATATGGCACCCGGCCTTTAGTGGCCAGCTCAGTGAGTAAAACCCCAAATGACCAGACGTCAGATTTGATAGTGAAGCGACCGTACAGTGCGGCTTCTGGAGCAGTCCACTTTATAGGAAACTTGGCACCTGTGTATACAGTTGAGAGAGTATATTATGGATATAAAGTGAGCTGGGGTGAGAAAGGGAGAGAAATGAGAAAGCAAGCAAACACGTGAACTTTGCACTCAGCCTGCATTATATATAGAGAGAGACTGAGAGAGAGAGAGAGCGAGTGCTCTTGCTGTCTCACTCACCCTGCCTTGCAGTGTATTCGTTGTCCTCTATGAGGCGAGCGAGGCCAAAATCAGCCACCTTACACACCAGGTTCTCTCCCACCAGGATGTTGGCGGCCCTGAGGTCCCGGTGGACATAGTTCATTCTCTCCACATACGCCATGCCAGAGGCGATCTGAGGACAGCACAACAAGCAGCACACTGAACACACTGCATAGTGTAGTGTCCTCAGTCTCTAGTGCATACTAAAGAAGCGATCATGGCAGAAATGTAACTTTTTTTTACACTCTAAAAAAAATTGCCTAGTTATTTACATAAGCCAGTTGCTGGCTTGAGGAGGGTAGGTCATTTTGCTTGGTAATTTCAGATGTTAACCCGGTAAATAAATAAAAAAAAATCACATTGTGCCTGTTTTTATATAACAGGCACATGCCCCTTCATGTTTTATTCCTTACATAATGGCTAGACTGCCATCAGAACCCAGCGTTTTGTTTATTTCTTCCACTGGAACGCATTTGGCTAACATTTGGGTCAGTTTTGCTGAAATGTCACACAAAGATGAAGCACAAAGCCGATGACAATTCTCAACTGACAAACAAGGAGAAAGCACATGGCTGAAAGAAAAATCCATAATTACCTTATTACTATGTTTATCCTATGTATTTTGGATTTAACATGTGGCATGTTCGGATAGGTAAGAATATGTGAAAGGAAAATAAGGAGATGGATAGGCACCATCAGGTAGTTAACACTCAATGCGGGAACGGCTAATTGGGAGAACAGGGAGAATTCCTGGTGAGCAATGGGTTGGTGATGCAATAAATGTAATGTTAGTATTATAACTTGAACTACTTGTTGCAGCATAGGCTGCAGGCAGCTGTGCTCTGAGCCGCATACTCACATACACAAACAGACATAAAAACACAAACACACACACACGCACAAGTAGCCTATCAATGATGTCCCTGCCTCCCCATACGGGATGCAATAAGACAGAGAGTGGCCCTCCGAGATCCCTAATTTATCATCTGATTCCAGGCTGGTCACATGACAAATGTACAGGTTTACAGTTAGACCAGAGAGCCCTCTTGTCTTTAATCAATATAGACAACAGAGAAAGAAAAGGGAGAGCGAAAAAGGCCAGATTAAAGAAGAGAAAGGTGTTGGAGGAAGACGTAAGTAAATGCACCAGATTACAGACTTGTCTGCGACATCAGCAAGCCCAGGTGATAGCGATGGAACTGCTGAGACAGGTATCTATGGTGCACACAGCGTACCGGTGCATAATACATGCTACTCTAACAATGACTTTTGTGTGATCATTCCAGTGTATATTATATAAATACAAATTAGCTACTGAGAAAAAGTCAAAGTAGATACTCTTGACAAGCTACAACTTCTACATAGCCAATATTTCCTTCATCTTCAAACTACTTTCAGTTTAATGTTTAGTCATTTTAGCATCAAGGAATTCTCAAAGCAATATATATATATATATATATATATATATATATATATATATATATATATATATATTTTAAATATATTTTTTATAATTATTTATTTTTAAGTTCTTTTATATGTATTTATTTATTATGTTTATTTTGTTTGCATATATTTGTGTAATTTGTGGTGTAGTTGGTGCCTACTGTGCAATATCTTTGCAAATCAATAGTTTAAACTGTAGATTTTGCATTGTGGACCTCCCAAGTGAGTGTGTGAGCTGCATGTAAGGGCCACATGCATGGGCCGCTCAGATGACATTCCCAGGCTGAAGATCAGTCCCACTCCGGTCCTGTTAACATTAGTCTGTTTTTTCTCCTCATAGGACTGGTTAGTTAGTCAGATTACTTGTTTTCTGACCCAATATTGCAATTTAGCTATTTTCTGGCAGCTAGTGCTGTTACTTGAATTTACTTGAGTTTGGCACCAAATGTTAGCTATTGATTAGTGGTGTATTTGAGATTGCGTCACCTGTGAGGCCATGTCTACAAGCTGAGGTAACCGCAACATCTTCCCCATGTCGCCTTTCAAGAAGTCAAGCAGACTACCTGTGTGCAGGAAAATCAGGAAATGGCTGGTTTTATACACCATATATGCACATTTTAAGATGTTAGACTACTACACTGCATGTCTATTCAGTGTAACATGTCGTATTTTTGGTGGGTGTGGTTCATCTGAGTGTGTACTTATATTACAAATGATTTTTTATGTATTTATGTATCTATAGATTAATAGGAAACATCATCATCATCATCACAGTATCATTGCCAAGGTGGAAAGCTGAGAAAAGACCCTCACCTTGGCTCATATACTCAGTTACAATATAAATGGGCTCTTCAGATACCACAGCGTAGAGCTGCACCAGCTTCTCATGTCGTAGTTTCTTCATAACCTGAGCCTCCTGCAAGAAGGCTTCTGGAGACATGGTGCCTGGCTTCAGTGTCTTAATGGCCACTCGCGTTGTCCCATTCCACGTGCCTAACAGGGGCCAGACATGTGGTCATTATTTACTCTGACTACCACAGATAAGCTGAATAATGAGCTATTCTATAATACACCAGACATACAAGACTCTCAATTAAATATGTGTTTTGGCAGCTTGACATGGTAGGTAAAGGATGTTAGATTGCCATACTTTTTGTAAAAATGCATTAGAATGTTCACTATAGATATGTGGATGAATAGCTCATAAGTATGATAAACAAAATCACATCATATTTCACACTTGCTCACACATCAATATTTGCAATATTGATCATATTGGTTTAATTTACATGTGAACTCAAAAAATATGATTTATAAATGGTTAAATCAACTTGGAAGGCTAATTGCAATCATATACAATGGTGTTTGTGTTAGCAATCATTCATGTTTGTAGGTCCTTGTGTCTGTAGTTAGGGTAAAGATGTAGAGGTGTTCCTAAGCCACTGTTAGTTATTTGCTGGGAGGTAAAATTTCAGGGGAACACTAAAATCTAATTTAAGCGAGTTAATTTAACAAGAAGTCATTTAGCATTGGGAAAGTGGTAAGATTTTGTGTAATTGTAATAAATATAAACCTGTGCTCTTAAACCTGCGATTATAAGCTACCTGGAAATTCATCACAGTCGGCTATTGGCTGTTCTTACCCATCCAGACCTCTCCAAAACAGCCCTGTCCCAGTTTCACGTCTAGACGCAAAGAGTCACGAGGGATTTCCCAGGCATCCCGAGCCAAACCCTGAGTCTGTGGTGGCTTCAGAACTGGACACACATCAGTCAGGCAGTGGCACAAACCATCTGCATGCTCTGAGATGGAGGAAAGGACAGAAAGAGAGAATGACTGGGAGAAATAGGCTAATTGCCATTGATGTTAATTCTTACTCAAATAATTATTTATACATTTTGAATTGAATTTCTGAAAGAAGAAAAAACTTGTTTGTTTGAAGTTAACAATCTCACCACAGCTAGATCAATGCATTTGCTTATTTGCTGGGGTGTTTTATATATTGTTTTTTAATTGTTCATGTTTGCAGCTAGCTTTTTTATGAAAGTGAAGCATGTAAAGTATTACCGTTATTTAGAAATATGTGGAAAATATTCCCTACCAGAGCAAAATGTAATCACACCAGTGAAAAAAAAAAAAAGATGAAATACAAAAATGCAAATGGTATTGATTTTCATCAGTGGTGTGCAGAAAACATTGCACACTGAAAAGCAAAACCTTCATTGCATTGCTCTTATGTTGCTTGATTTCTGCATTGAAAAATATTCAGCTTTTTTAAGATTTAAATGCTGATTTTGTATCAGAAATTAATGTAATTCCTCACTGCACTGTATTTCACTTTCATCAGTATGTGGAAGTCGTGCCACACTGAAAATGTAATCACTGCCCAATCACAGCCTTAAGCCATTTTCTAGAAGGCGTTGCTGTCCATATTAAGGAATGCCTTATTGCTTCACTGGTTTTTCATTCCAGCTGAATTTATTGTTGATCAGGATTATCAGAATTACTACTAAAACATGCAAAAATATTATTATGACTGACAGGTCACAACAGGATCTAGGCATTACGTCATCAAATTTCTCAGATCACATCAAATTTTGTGTATACCATCTGTGTATTTAGTGCATTTTGCTCTGGCATGGAATCTTCTTCATAGAAATGCTTTAGACACACACGATCAGGTTTTGAAGGCTAATAGAGCCAGTGACTCACTGCGGTAGTGGCTGACCAGATGCTGAAGGTTATTAAACTGCGTGCGAGAGGTAATGTAAAAGCCGCCGCTGTCCAGCTTCCGGATTTTATAATGCTTCACATTCAGCCCTTTAACGTTGTCGTAGTCCAGGACAGAGAGACAGTAGGCACCTGGAGGATTGGTTTGTTAAAAGCAGAATGGTGTGTTAAAGAGCACTAAATGAAACAAACTACAAAACAGACAATACAACAAAATGCATCTCTGCAAGACAGTCACTAGGGGGCAGTGCTCCAACAACACTGACACTGATGTGTCGCCACAGCTTGTGCTCTTTCCTGTCTTTTCTGATTTTAATCTTTTAATTTTCTGTCTGTCTCTTATTTTCTCTGCCATTGTCTGTTTAATGTTTTTTCCCCCCAATTCCAGGTAAATTTAGTCACATGACCATACAAAACAAAACATACAAATCAGTCCATTGCAAATCAACCAAATAAAATCATTCAGGATGGAATATATTACAGGCATTCAGATATATGCCTGCTACCTTCTGGCTCTCTCTTTTAGTAACGCTGTCATAGCTAGTCCTGCTGAAGTCCATGCATGCACTCTGCAGCTTCTCAAACCATTGCAGGACAAGAGCATACCTAATAATTTGTATTCCCCCCTTATCTCTCTCTCTCTCTCTCTCTCTCTCTCTCTATGTCGAGCTACACATTACTCCTGCTGCCAGATGCCTGCCCTCTGGACCTGTCTGATCCAACCTGGTGCTCTACTTCTGTTTGGCGCCTCCTTCACCAGAGCATCAGTTGCTGAGGATGAGAATGGCCCCACTTGGCTAGCCTAAATTTTGCTGTGAGTTTGCTGTGGATGGTATCATACGGATACCCTAAAGATG
The DNA here is from genome assembly GCF_027358585.1 of Pangasianodon hypophthalmus. NCBI lineage: Eukaryota > Metazoa > Chordata > Actinopteri > Siluriformes > Pangasiidae > Pangasianodon > Pangasianodon hypophthalmus. Next base: position 17,976,364 of record NC_069725.1, read on the forward strand.
GCTGTGGATGTTCTTACTTGGATACCTTAAACACTGCAAGTGCTAAGAACAGTTTATGTTCAAGGCGCAATCATTGAACAGTGGATAACTTCACTTTGATATTATAGACTTAAATTAAAAAATCTCATGAAATCAAAAATGACCCTGATCCTTGTGACTCGAGTTTACAGCAGCGGAATGACTCATAATGATAATATCCGATGTCATCCAGAAGAAGATGGGTTCCCTTTTGAGTCTTGTTCCTCTACGTTTCTTCCCCATGTTGGTTTAGGGACTTTTCCCTTACCACCGAATTCTCCAATGGCTTACTCATTAGGAACGAATTGAAGTATATATCTGGATTTCTGTGAAGCTGTTTTGTGACAGTGCCTGTTGTTAAAAGTGCTATCTAAATAAATGGAATGAAATTGAATATGTATATACCATACACTCACTTTAATGATATTAATTATGATATGATGATACACTATATAGCCAAAAGTATCTGGACACCTGACCTTCCCACCCATATCTGGGCCTTCCCACATAGTTGGAAGCACACAATTGTACAGGATGTCTTTGTATGATGTAGCATTTATATAGGAGCCTAAACATGTTCCAGCATGACAATGCACCTGTGCACAAAGCAAGGTTCGTGAAGACATGGTTTGCCATGGTTGGTGTGGAAGAACTCGAATGGTCTGTACAGAGCCCTGACCTCAATCCTACTAAACACCTTTGGGATGAACAGGAATCTTCCTCGCCCAGCATCAGTGCCTGACCTAACTAATTCTCTTGTGGTAGAATGAGCACAAATCCCCACAGCCACCTTCCAAAATCTAGTGGAAAGCCTTCCCAGAAGAGTGGAGATTATTATAACAGCAAAGGGGGAATAAATATAGGATGGGATGTTCAACAAACACATATGGATGTGATTGGTCAGGTGTTCACATATTTTTGGCCATATAGTGTATATCTGCTGCTTAATGCTGAGAGCAGGATGATAACCTACTTTGTGTCAGTTTCTGTAAACACCCCCTCCTTTCTTCACCCTGGACATCCCCCATCTACCTCCCACCTCTTCAAACTCCATCATTCAGAAAGCTAAACTATGCACACCCACATACACTGATAGACTGACTGATCTTTAATGAAGCAAGTAGCTGTACAGATTACAGGAAGTAACAGGAATGTGGTACTTCCATACAAAAAGCATTGTTTAAATCTGTGCTCTGTGTGGTGTGAAACTTTCCTAATCTCTCTTCCTATATAAACCCCTTCCAAGCAGTACGAGTCCTTGGTTCTGGTTTTACATGCTATAAATATAACTAAGTGGCATCACCTTGTTCACTGAATGTGAGGCAATCCAGTAAGTGAAATAAATCCATAAAGTGGAGTAAAACTACCATTACTGTTCAACAGAATGTGAAGCACTTGTGTAGGACACCATGCATATTTTCTTCTAATTATATTGTATTTTTCACGAAAAAACATCTACACTCACCTTTGGTGGTCTCACTCTCTCGGACCAGGAAAGTTCCCCTTCTGTTCTCAAGACTCAACAGCAACCGTTCAGAATCTCTACGGGTAATTTTACCAAAAAACCATCTGCAAAGATGGAGAGAAAGACAGAGAAAGTTGAATTCTCAAATCTCATTGGTCAGAAGGTGTTGATTAATTTTCTATAACAGCATGGCTCTGATAATAGTTCTTGCTGGACATAAATGTCAGCACTTTCTAACAGTCAGATGTTCTGGGGTGTTCTTCACAGAAAAGTCTTCAGGATATCTTTCCAGTTTCTGGTTAACAAACAAGCTACTTTTTTTTGTCATATTAACATGAAGAGAAAGAAAAAAGAGAGGCTGGTGAGAGAATGATTGTTTATAGCTGTTATAAGGCAAGTGATTACTGAAGTTTTTGTGGACATTAACGCAACCTTAAATGTAACTTGAAATGGATAAAAAGTAGGACACGCTCTGACCACACCACCTCATGGCTGATTTTTTTTTCCTCTAACAGCATCATTTTGTTTATTTCTTATCTTTTTTAGTGATGGCACTATTGCAGAAGACAAGTTAAGATGTTCTCTCATGTCTGTCTCACCCTAAGAAATGGAACTGTAAAAGTATTACAGCTAGAGTGGAAAATTTGCAAATGTACTGTATTGATTTAACTTCCCTTTGGCTTCCACTGAAAGACAATCTACTTGACTGTCAAGTATACAGGCTTCCTGTTCTTTTCTCAGTACAATATAGGAAATTCTTGTCCATGGTAATCACACGTATGCTACAGATAAGTAGCTAGAATTTAGAATAACTGAATTTAGGATTTTAAGTAGCTAGAATTTAGGATAACCGATTTGATTTAAACAAGGTGCTATGGGTTATGGATCAAACTGCCTCCATATTTGTACGAGGCATATCTGGAAAAAGCATGAGGAAGTGGAATTACAGGTTATTGTGAAAGGGAAGTAGTTACCATTTCAGACGTGTGTGTGTGTGTGTGTGTGTGTGTGTGTGTGTGTGTGTGTGTATGTGTGCATCTGTATGTAAGGGCACAATCAATGTACTTCAGAAATGCTGTGATGGTGTCAGAAAAAAAAAGGCGCTAGAAAATCTATTTTTCATGAAAAATAAGGAGTGCACGATAGATGATGAAATACACTCCTGTTACTGAAAATAAACAAAAACATTTATCTGAGTAAAGTCTAAAAACAGAAACGGCCACAGTGGTGCAATGAATAAAACTAGAAAACACACAGAAAAAAATAAAAAGGTAGAAAATGACTAACTATCAAAACAAAGGTAAGGGAGCATTACTTGGGGGGAGAAGAGAAGGAAAGAAGCAGAGAAAGAGAAAAAAGTTACTCTTCAGCTTGGATGGAGTCAGAAGGAGCGACGTAGTTGCTGGGGATGTAGCCGCGTAGTCCTGTGGTCAGTGAGCAGGCTAGCCACCAGTCTCCTTCCCTGAAAGACACACGCACATGGTGTGTAACTTCTCGGAAGTGTTTGTTTGTGGAAGCTCTTATGAATCTAAAATCATGAGATCACGTTGATCATAAAATTAATTAAAAAGAGGCATTGAAATTTCAACATCAAATTGCAGTGCAGCCTACAAACTATTTAAATGCAATAATTAGTAATTATCTAAAATAGAAATTATACATTCTCAGTGCTAATTGGTCAGAAGGCGTGACAATAAAAACAGAAGCTCTGACGATAATGCTGACTTCAAGGCAAATCATATTAATGCACTCATTCTAATACATTATTAACAGTTAAATCACAGGGATATGTATGGCAGATGATCCACATAAACTGATTAAAAAGCATGTAAATGTTGATATGGTGAGGTTTTCTATGAAGAGGTGTTTATTTAGTGTTTTTTGGAAGGACTCTCCAGTGTAAGCACTTTGTAACTGTCAGGGATTCAGGGCTTTATGGCTTCTAGGTAACATGACAAGCTGCTTTTTTTCTATTATAACCTTCAATAGAGAAAAGAAAGCCTGGTGAGTGAATGACTGTTTGTGTCTGTTATAAAATAAAAGTGATAACAGGAACTAACTTGTTTCATGGAATAATAAAAATAAATCATTTTTTTCGCTGGCAAATTGCTATGTTATGTGCCTTTAAGTTTTATTTAGGTTTTAATGAAATACTGTGAAACAGAACAGACTACAATGAGTGGATTATTGGATTATTATTCAAATATTTAATGGATTATCATTTAAATATTGACTTGACGTATCAGATTGATGCTCACTGTTCTTAACACCAGTGACTGATCTTAACAAGGTGTGAAGTGACCTATGAAATTGTGTATTTATCTCTTTTAAGCTGTGAATTATTAACATCCTCACTGACTCAAAAAAAAAAAAAAAAAAAACAGGGAAGTTCCTGATTTAGTCTCTGCCTCCCCTGGCTGGTGCAATAATGCTGGCATGTTCTCATTGCAGAGAGCTGCTGACAAAACACACACCCTCCCAAAGTCTATGAGCAATCTCCCACATTCTTAAAACTCATTACAATACGTGTCACCGCATGATCGATAACAGGCAACACAACATCACACTGTCTGTGTGTACATTACAGTGTGTTGGTCATAATGCTTGAGTGTCGTGAGTTGTTCAGGTTATTGAAACAGTCTATCTTTACTACACAGTAGAATAAAAACATGACGGATCACAAATCTCTAAATGGTGGATTATGTAAGTGCTGAATGTCATTTAGTTGGATAAACAAGAGCAGAAAAAAAAACTGTGAATGAAGAAATGAAGAGAAAGGAAAACCAGCACACTGAAGTTCTCAATTTAAGGGGAAAAAAGTAAGATGGCAGCTTCTGGTCCAGGTTTGCACAGACACAGCAGTATATGTGTGGGGGCCTGGAAAAACCTTTCACACTGAAAGTCTGGCTACACCCAAAAGTGAAAAGGTAGAAAACTGCATTTAAAGCTTTCGCTTAAACTGCAGTGTAGAAACATCATAGACATTTAAGACAGCTGGTCTCTGATTACAAACTAAAATGATTAGGCTTATGTCCATTTCGTGATGTAACATGTAACTATCCAACAACTTGATCAAAGCGTGACATTCACTATCTGAGGAAATCACATTTAGCAAGTGTATAGCAAGGGTTTGTGCAGATTTAGATAGACTGATCGTTTTTACCACCATATTTGTTAATATAGATTCCTATGAACATAATCCTTGGAGAAAAAATTGATTTGCCTAGGCAAGATGATAAAGTAAGCAAAACATTTTGAGATTGTCAAAACCATCTTTTTTGGCTGTTTTCCAGAATTCAGCCACAGCGATGGGTTTTTCCAGTTGCCACGCACTCTTTTTCTCTGGAAGTGTAAAACTATCTTTGATAAACAGATGAGCATGACAAAATGATGTCGAAGACACACACATGAATCAAGCAAGAGGTAAAAGCGAGCAGTGTTTACCTACCTGCAGTTCATCTTTCTCCTGTATTAAAGTGTCCGCACATGAGAGGAGATATGGGGGAAGGAGGTGTGAAATAGGTTTGTGATTAAAAAACAGACATAGGAGGAATTAGAGCAAAGCCACAGAGCCAAAGACTAAAGAGATTCCAGCTGACCAGGTCAATAAAAAAAACACAACCTATTTAAAGGATGTATTCATCTCATCAGAGCTTGTTCATATGTAATAAGGAGATAGAAAGGAATCAGCATAAAAAGTAAAATCAGTATACTGGAATGTACACAAAAGATAACAGTAACAGTACAATAGTTCTGCTACTGAAATGTCTGGGCCATTGTGTGTGTGTGTGTGTGGTGAGGGACAGCATTATGTGCTGCTGCTCTTCTACTGATTCCACAGTAACAGTCCTCACATTTCTGGCCTCACCCTTATGTTGAAATGGCCATTTTAAATATTTACACCTAACTGTAACACCACCACAACAAATAACCTTTTCCAATGTAAGCATTCATGTCCTTGGATCAATTTATGGAATGAACATTCATTTTGTAAATCATATTTATATGACAGATTATGTTCATGGTGATTTTGGACTCTGTCCCATTCCCTTGCTTTTTCATTATAATGAAATATAAGAGGATTATAGTACCATCTATGATAACCGTTTTCCATTACATGTGTAACAAGGGGTTTTGAATTGATTGCCTTGTTTCTAATTAAGGCAGATTTGCTGCTCTCTCTGGAAGTGATCGCTGGAATAGCAGAGAGAGAGCAAATGCCCTTTCACTCCTAGAGGGTAAGCAGAGGAAAAAATGTGCAGCTGTGAGCAGAAAACCCCAAAAAAGGAGTGCAGTGAAGGAAAAAAAAAAAGTAGGGAAAAAGTAAACAAAACCAAAAACACCATCTCCAGCACATCTCCAGCCTTTAAAGGGGGAGCTTGTTCCTATGGTTACCAGAGAGTGTTGAAGGGGGAGGTTATATACTCCTTGGTGGCACAGACAGAGCGTAGATGTGTGTGTCTGTATGCTCACTTGACTGAGGGAGTATGATGTGTTGAGCTATGATGATCATATACAAGCATGTTTCTTTCTAGAAAAAAATGTGGTGTCTATGAAATGATTGCAACAGCGCTTGTGCAAGGGTGTGTGTGTGTGTGTGTGCTTTCTTACGTGTTGTTGACTATCTGAAGCCGTTCTCCTTTCCTGAATGACAGATCAGAGGCAGTGCGTGATTCATAGTCATACAATGCCACAAATGTAGTCACGCCTCCTATAGAAAGATAAAAAAGCAACAATTTACAATCAGTGCATTATATGAACACGAGGTGGACATATAAACTCAGTAGCTAGGCCAGTGTACAAGTGAAAGCCCCAGTGTGCTAGTCCAGTCCTAGGTGGTGCTTCCCTGGAAGCCAGTGAACTAGGCTAAAAAGCAGTAACTAACATAACTCACAAGTATGAGGAGTTAATCATGTGCATTAATACAGACAGAAAAGTTAGCAAGTATCTGAATCCCTGGAAGGGGCAATTATATGTAGCTATAGTCCTTATCCTCCTTGTAAGTGTCATGTTTGCACACTGGACAAATAGGTAGAAATTATTTGGCTGAATGTTCAGCTATGAGCTGTTTTGTTCTCTCATCATACGTAAAGGCCTTATTTGCTGTGAGCTATGAGCTCTGCTGTTCCGTCAGTCATATGTAAAGACATTATTTGAGCCTGGCTAGCGTCTTCATTTTAGCTCGATGAAGTCTTTAAATGCAAGGTGACTGTGTTTGCTAGCATTAGAATTAGCTTTTGTGTTGCAATATGCTGTATTTTACTTAGTTTCAGTGTAATTTCTCTTCATATTCATGATTTTGGAATGATCATCTAGCATCCATTCAAGCTAATTTACATGCCTAGTAAAAATAGTTTCTACCATCAGCCAGATCATGTCCTTGGTTTTGCGTGGGTAATGCAGCAGGTGGCGGGATTTGGAAAAGAGTAGCGTAATTTGCTTGTGCTGGGTTCCTGGCCTAGCAGTCTGTAGGTAGATTTAGCTTCCCATCATAAATACATGGAGTGTTAAATAGTAGTATTCTGCTTGTCGTTCTACAATACAATTTTATGTTGGAAATGTACATGCAGACATTCCCAACAGGCTGTGCGAAAGTCTAGTAATACGGGGTCATATCAAAAGGGATTTGTATTATAAATGTGACATTTTAATCACTAATGATGCCCCTACTTTAGTGATGAAATGTCTTCAAGAATTTCTATTTAGGTCTGTTCACCTTGGCTGACAACTTACTACTACTTACTATTATTTCTACTACCTCATAAGCCTACTCCCACTGAAAGTCATCTTTTTTTATATTTATTTTAATCTCAGAAATTCTACTAAGGGCAGCTCTCATTTATAATGCAGTTACGATTTTTTTTTGTTTAAAAAAAGGACAATTACAAATAATCACACACCATTAGATTGATGATTAAATATTTAAAATGACTTGGTGAATCAGAGAATCCAATTTCACTCTTCTCTGAGGAACTGCATCTAAAGGCCAACTTTCCTAGAATGCACTTAGATCTACACTGACTAAGCATTTTATTGCCATTCCTATAAACAAGAGACAGTGTTCTCAGTATGTGTAAAGCAGGCATTACTATTATTGTTATTTTTGTACCTGCTGTTAATGTACTACGAAGAGGTGATGTGAGGCTGTTCATGGACTCCACTCCTCCAAACAAGGGCAGCTCAGCATTGTTGGTGATGTTCTGGACACCATGCCGTGAGCCATCCACCACAGGGGTCCGGTTGGGTGTGAAGCTCTGCTGGCACAAGTTGAGGTGATGCCCACCAGTGCTGCCACCCCCACTGTTCATGTTAACAGTACTATCCAAACTCCGGGAGCGCTGGCCCAGGTCTCCAGGTTTGCTCTTGTTTCCCCCCATGTCCTAAGCCTACAGAAAAAAAAAACAGTTAAGAAATAACACAAATAGATATTAATAAAAACATATACAAACTTGGGCACACAATACAGTATTTCTAATGGTGGTTAATAGCACCTTTGCAAAAAATAAAACAAATCAATTAATTCAGCATAAACAATAAGCACAAACAATACAATCTTTTCCCTTTTAAATTCAGTAAAAGGGAAAGTGCTGAGGAAGCAATGGGACATGGTGTGTGTGCCCTCTACTAATTCTGGGTCATGCACAATGAACTCTAGTGTGAGCTTTGCCATACTGTATGAGGGAACAGCTGCTTCCCTTCACACACCACTGCCAGCTGCTGCAATCAGATCTTCATGCTGTGACATTTCTTCAGAACCATTTTACACACACCACACCACATATTCACATTATAAATACCTGTTATACAACCTACAACCACACACACATTCTTTGCACCCACAAACACCCATATCCTCCCACACAACCACTCACCCACCCAAACACACACACACACACTATATTTTCTCCTGTCTCTTTACTCTGGCAGTCTGATCAAGTCTCTGCTTGCTAGTGCTACTTCTAAATTCTCAGAGGTGGGAGTTAGCCCTTCTCTTCAGAAACACAAGTAGCTCTATTATTTTCTACAGTAGACAGTGTTCCTTTTTACTTAGTATTTTTCAGTGGCCTTTAGATATTTCAACATTCGTCACAGGGCATCCCTTATATAAAAACGATTTTTAAAAAATATCTAAACATGAAATTAATATTATTCAGGAAATTCACTATATGGCCAAAAGTATGTGAACACCTGAACCATCACACCCATATCTAGGCCTTCCCCAAACTGTTGCCACAAAGTCAAAAGCACACAGTTGTCTAGAATGTGTTTTGTATGCTGTAGCTTTAAGATTTCCCTTGACTGACGCTAAGGGACCCAAACATGTTCCAAAATGAGCTCCACATGGTTTGCCAAGGCTGGTGCGGAAAAAATCGATTGGTCTGCACTGAGCCCTGACCTCAACCCCACACCTTCAGGCCTTCTCACTCCCAAATCAGTGGCCAACCTCTCTAATGCTTTTGTGGTTAAATGGGAAATTCCCACAGCTATGTTCAAAAATCTATTGGAAACACTTCCCAAAAGAGTGTAGGCTGTTATAGCAGCAAAGGGGGAGCAGCGTTGGAATGGGATATTTAACAAGCACATATGGGTATGATGGTCAGACATTTATATACTTTTGGCCATACAGTCTAACTTCAGAGAACCTGTAGCTAGTAAGGCCTGTGTTCCTAGATTTTGAACTGTTCAGAACAGATTTTTATAAGGAAAATTGCTGCATGTGTGTCTTTTGCCATTTAATGGGTTACAAAATTTCATCTAACCGACCTTATTTATAAAATGCAATTCACCTTCTCACTGACCGTAGCTGATCGATGCACAATGCACAGTCATTACTGGCTGTCCTAGCTAGCAGAGTGGATGACACAGTCATAACAAACAAGGCTTATACAAGTTTTAGATACTGAAATATGTTCTGAGAGCAGAAAGTGACTGGTCGCCTAAACAGCTTGTGATATTTTCCACCGTGAAAACAACGTTCATTTCAATGAATAACACTCATTATTTTTAAGTCTGGAAAGGAACAAGAATATGCAGAGTTGCTGTATATGACAATACAATAGCAGCCTTCAACAGTCACCTAACTATCATCTACTCCTAGTGACATAAAAGGCAGGTCTTTGTATTTACATTTACAGCATTTGACAGATGCCCTTATCTAGAAAGACTCAAAAACAGTCTTGTAATTACCATCAAAAAACATATCCTCACATGAATAGAAGTAGGTCTTGGATTGTTTTTTATTGCTTAGTGAAGATGTGGGTCTTCATTGTTCATTTGAAGACAGCCAGTGACTCAGCTGTTCGGACATCCATCAGAAGTCCAAAAAAGCCTTGATGCATGTCTTCCTTGTGTCTTGAGGAATGGTGGGTTCAGCTGAGCCGTGCTAGTAGCTCGGAAAGAACGGGGTGCTGAGCAGAGTTTGATAAGCACCATCGGGTAGGTGGGGGCTGATCTGTTTGTTGAACTTTACAAGCAAGTGTTTTAATGGGGTAATGTGGGAGATTGATAAGTAATGCAGCTGCAATCTGGATCAGTTACAGGGGTTGGGTGGTATACAGGGGAATCGCAGCCAGGATTGAGTTGCATTAGTCCAATCTTTAGATGAAAAGAGACTGAACAAGCACCTACTCCAGATCCTCTTGATTTTATAAATGAGAAACCTACAGGACCGAAGCAATATGAGAAGAGAATGATGAGTAGTTAAATGCACTGTTAAATGGCTTTCACCAAGAGTTCTCCAAGGAGGTCACAAGATGTTGATGTGGGGAGGTATCTCCAGGGATATACAGCAGATCAGTTTTTCTGGGATTTAGTTTCAGTTGATGAGCTGCCCTCCATGACGACATGTCTGCCAGACAAGCTGAGATCTGTGCAGAAACATGAGTGTCTAAGGGAGGAGAGGAGAGCAGGATTTGTGTGTCATCAGCATAGCAGTGGCATGAAAAACCAAGTGAGAGAGCAGGCATAGAAGGGAAAGAAGGAGCCAGTTTTGAAAGAAGCCAGTGACCAGATGTTATGGAGTCATTTACAATGGAAGTGATTGAAGGGAGAAGGTCTTAAGAGATATTCTGGAATATTGTGAAAGGGATGGGATTGCTGGAGGAGATAAGTTGCAGCAACTCTTCAGTAGCAAGAGGAGATGAGAGAGGTGTAGGAATGGCAGTAGAAGTGAAATATTGGAAGAACATGTTAATGTTCTCAGCAATTAGGGAGGAAGGTGGTGGAAGATTTTAAATTACTCATGGGTGGTGGTAATAAGGAAAAATGTGAACTTCAGTATATAGTGATGTTTCTGAGACCTACTGCTTTCCACCTGTCCCCTCCAACTTACCACCAGCACCTCACGTGAAATTCAATCCTAGGTACTGCATTGGTTGTAATGTATTTAAATACTAACCCAACTGTAGTTTTCCAGCTTCATTGGAAATTCAGTTGACAATAAATGATGGCTTAGTACATGCATAGAGCATGCGACCTCTACAATGTATGTGAACACTTCTATTCATAATCATTTCGAAGACAGTCCTTGTTTTATTACCTTTTATTGCCAGGGTAGTAAAACAAGTCCACTGGAGGAAAGAAAGACTCCTTTGCTAATTAGTATTCCCTAGTGCCATATGCTCAAAATGAACATAATTCATAGGCTATATATTGCCACTAGAACATTTGCATTTGTGCTTTATTGTGTGAAAAGACGGTACAGCAGCTACAATAAATCCAGTGATGCTGCTGTCCTTAGCTGACTCTGCTGGAGCTGGTCCATATAAACCAGGATCAGCACTGACTAATCGAACATTATCTCATGCAGGAAGAACTTCCAGCCCCAACTACAGCCATCCATTTAGTGCAGTTGTTCTCTATAATCAGTATATTTGACCCTGTTTTTCATGTTCTGTAATGTACCATAGTGGCAGTGGTAGAAACAGCAAAGCGACATGCTGCCACATGGGTATGATTTTCGCAAACACCCTCCACATGATTCATGAGTGAATCATTAGTTTAATCCAGACACAAATGGAAGCCTGATCAATCTCTCACTGTGCACAAATAGATTTGGATGTCAGCAATTTGGGGACAAGTTACACCATGACCTCCACATTCAGGTTTTCAGCCTTGGGCTATGAAAGTGCCAGCCTCAATTAAGATGGTTAGTGGCAGCAGCAGTCATGGTTCATTGAGAGCTTTTGCCTAAATGGCTCATTATGACGAGGTCTAATACTGCACAAAATGTGCTTTTTTAATCCAGTGCTTTTAGGGAACATTAAGAAACAAGAGCTTTTATTCCTCAGTACGCGTCTGATGCATTGTCACAAAATGGCACCCCATCAATGAACGATTTGAGAGTACAGGGGAAAAAATACACCCCTGAAACTTGAACTAGCACCATTTTTCATTTGTCAAATGGTAGAGCCCCCCGTCACATGAAAAGGCTTCCAGGAGACTTTCTCTCTTATCTGTCAGGTGAAGAGATTCCATTCGATCAGACATGCTGAGCTTCATGGCTCCAAGCAGCTGTTTCGGGAGGGAATAATTTGGGGGTTGGTGCATGTTTCCAGTGGGAGGAATTCGGAAATGGGGCATGTTTCTGGAGGGAGGAATTCTGGAGCCAGTGCATGTTTCAAGCTGTATGATTACATCATCTTCTGTGATCCATGCTTGAGAGTTAGTGTGGGGGAGAGACAGCAGAGCAGCTAAAGAAGACTCCTTCAGATTTAGATAGTGTTATGTATTTACTGGCTAGCCTCATAGGCGTAAGTCCTGGTAACTGGGTTTATGTATTAAACAAAAAGGATCTCCTTTCATCCGAGGGGCTTCATCGGTTGGAGCAATGTCTTCATGAAGTCCACTTGCCAAGACTTGCCAGTACTATGAGACATTTTAACTTGACCTGGATGACTTAAAACCTTCACAGACAAATCTTGAGACAATATGTGTCTGTATATAACTATGGAGTGGCACATACATGAATAAAAAAGCCCTTGAAATATTTGCTTATATATATATATATATATATATATATATATATATACACATTAATAAATACACAAACCCACACAATCTGCAGCTTTTTGTATTTAACTTATTCACTATTATATACAAATTTATGTAACAGCTTCTTCTACCATGTCATTATAAGTATTATGTTGCCTAGCAAACTGTGCAAAGCTTTGGGAGAAAGTTAGAGATATCCAATACATTTCCGAGCCTTTTTTTTTTTTTTTTTTAAAGAAAACCTTCAGTTACTTGAGCGGAGGTGGAAAAGTTAACAAAAGACTTAAGTATTGTTTCCTTCAACTGTAGACAAAACAACAATGACGTCAAACTGTTCTGAAACATGAACTCTCTTTAAGGCAGAATAGTGTTTTTTATATCCCTCTGAAGGCCAAGCAAGTTCCAAAAGAGCTTTTCAAAGTGCTGTTTGTTGTAGCCTGATCTAGCTGGAATTGAACAACCCAAACAAGAAATGCCAATGTTCTAGCCCTTACAGAACAGAAATATACTGAGATCTTTTAGGAAAATACTATGCCGTACATTTACCAATATATATCAATATACACTCAATGGCCACTTTAATAGGAACAGCTGTACACCTGCTCGGTCATGCAATTATCCATTCAACTAATCATGTGGCAGAATGTGGGAAAAATCCCAAGAGTGAAAAATGTGATCTCAGTGACCTAAAACATGGCATGGTTGAAACTGCACAACTGAAGATCGGAAAAAGACCAGGTGATGTTATTGCGCCCTTCAGTGAACCTGTGCCCACTGTATCCACAGATTCCTGTTCTTGGCTGACAGGAGTGGAACCTGATGTTGTCTTCTGCAGTTGTAGCCCATAGACATCAACATGTGAACTGCTGTGCATTCTGAGATGCTTTTCTCCTCACCGTGGTTGTACAGAGTGGTTATTGACATTACCGTAGCCTTCCTGTTGCTCAAAACAGTCTGGCCATTCTCCTCTGACCACCCTCATCAGCAAGTTGTTTCTGCCTGCAAAACTGACACTCACTGGATGTTTTTTTTTTTTTCACTATTCTGTGTAAACTCCAGAGACTGATGTGCATGAAAATCCCAGATCATCAGTTTCTGAAATACTCAAACCAGCACATCTGGCACCAACAACCATGACATGGTCAAAGTCACAGAGATCACTTTTTTACTTTCCCTTTTCCAATGTTTTATGTGAACATTAACTGAAGGTGACCTGTATCTGCATGATTTTATGCATTGCACTGCTTCCAAATGATTGGCTGTAAACTGTAAGTAAAAATGTACTATTGGTCCATTGTTCTCCACAGCCCCTTCTACAGCTCCTTTAAACCTGATACATTTTTGTGATACCAATTTGCAATAAAAAAAAAAGCAAAAAATAAGGTTTTCATTTGCTTCACATTTTCTTCTTTTTACTTCCAAATGTCTCTCTCCATATATGCATGTTTTGTAAACAAATTTGAGGATTTTTGTTCTCCATTCAGTCATCAAGTCATGTAGCTTTTATGCTGTGTGCACATGAAGACACGAAAATGGTAGCACTAAGAGAAGTCAAATCGTCAATGCTTTTTTTTTCCCCTAAATATTGCACCCTTTGTATGCAGAGTAATACAAGTATTAGAACTGTTAAAAGTACAGTTAAAGCTAAATTAAAATTTCAGTCAACAATGTCATAGGTAAATAAATTTTCTGTTTCCTCTGGATTAGTAATTATAGAATTAAAGAAAAAAAATGCAGGCATGTTTATATGATTTAAAAAAATAAATATTTATTGTATATTTATATACATTCTGTTTTATCCTGGTCAGGGTCACAATTGATCCTGAGCCTAACCTGCTAACACGGAGAGTGAGACGGGAATTCACCCTGGATGAGACGCCAAGACAGGTTACTTATTAATACACGTATTATATTATATTGTCACACATGCTGTGTTTGACGCCGTTAATGACATAAGGCGAGCTGTTTGGCAGGCCAGCAACTGGAATATGCACACATTACCAGACTGAAAAGGACTCAAACTTTAAAAGGCATTCAAGTTTTTCAAGGTCTTTGCCATGATAAATGTGGTTCTAGTGTTACTGCTGGTCGGGGCCTTCTTTAATTACATCCTACTCACTCAAGCTGTTTATCACTCAGACACACAAAGAAAAGCTCTCAGAGCAGGTACAAAACCTGCAGCCTTCAGTAAGTGAAAAACAAAACCACCATTTTGACTCCATTAGTCTGACTGCCACCGTGTGCTTGTGACATTTTGAGAAGAGCACAACACTATCACACAAGGTACAAGGCTGCTGGAGATAGCCATCTTGCTTCGCTTGCATTTGCATTGATTCCACATTGAATCTGTCACTAGTACGGGATAAGTTGCTGTAGAACAATTTGTTCAGCTGTCGTTGAGTCAAAAAAAAAAAAACAAAACGTGCAGGAACATGTTTGAATCTCACATGTGGTCAAAATCTAACTGCAGCATCTGACAAGGGCCACTGTAATGAGCCTTATGTCATATTATACACTTTAGCCCACATGCTTAGCCATCAACTTGACACATATTAAGGTCAAGCTAGTAAGGCCGACAACTTATATGATAATGATTTGATGTGAGAAAACCAAATTTATGAGGCATCAGATCTGGGCTTCCTTGAACAATCTAAAGGGTTTTAGCAGTTAAAAGCAGTTAAAACCAAGTACTATTCAGACAGGATAAGATTTCCAGACATGTCTGTTAAGTAATGTTGCCAGACAACGTCTATAATTATTATGTCTGATTTGCGCAGAATTTCCAAACTATAGAGATGGACGTGTCTTCAAAATGTATGTATTGTGATCACGCCAAAAAAAATAAAAGCAGGAAATACAGTATAAGACATTATTATAGGGTTATTATGAACTGCCATGAACTATTAAGTACCACATTTACAAGTCATACTGTAATCCTAAACAAATACATCTTTAATGCCAGTTAATTGCCCTCATGAGCGGCTGTCATTGGGAGTATGTCAGCGCAAGCTGAGCTTGATCAATATAGCAAGCTAAATGGGCATAAAATGTATGTATGCTATACCTATGCTAAGATACCCATAACATATCTAAAGCCACTAGAAGTGTCCGTCCTCCAAGTCCTTTTGAACTGTGTCTATTTTTCGTTCTTCAGAATTTCAAACTTGGCCAATACTTGGTTTCTGTTTGGTTTCGGCAAAGGACAACAGAATAGAGAGATTACTGGAATGTCTTCATACTTAAAACACTTTTCCCACAGGAGATGATGGAATCTTTCAGACAGGACATATATTGTTGTTGTTCTTCTTCTTCTTTTGGCTGCTCCCGTTAGGGGCTGTCACAGCGGATCATTGGTCCACATATTTGATTTGGCACAGTTTTTACGCCGGATGCCCTTCCTGACGCAACCCTCCCCAATTTTATCCGGGATTGGGACCGGCACTGGGAGTGCTCTGTCGTGTGGCGCCAAGGCCTAACCACTAGTCCTCCAGGGACCCAGAGAGGATATATATTATTTTATGTTATTTCTATTGGTAATGTTATAGAAGGTAACATACAGCAGAATCTTTCCAGACATGTTTGTAAAATTTACTGATGGTACGGATTCAGACTGGATGAATGCATCCATCCTGAATAGGTTTACTTTCCTGCATTAGCTTTTATCTTGGTATGCTAGCTGTAATTTATTGAAATAAAACTACCAATAACCATGGTAGTTCCATGGTTAGCATTTCTGCCTCATGGCTCCAGGGCACCTGAGTTACCATCTGTGGCATTTCACATGGTCTTCCCATGTTCGCATAGTTTTCCTCCAGGTTCTCCGGTTTCTTCCTACTGTCCAAAAACACGCAGGTAGGCAGACTAGCTATGATAAATTGCCCCTAGGTGTGAATGAATGTGTGAATGCGTGTGTGCATGGTGCCCTGTGATAGACTAGCATCGCATCCGGGGTGAATTTTCTCATTGTTGCTGGGATAGACTCTGGATTCATTGGGACATTGGCCAGCATAAAGAGCTTACTGAAGATGAATGAATGAGTGAAAGTAGGCGGCTTTCATCCCATGCCATTACAGTCACAGTCTAATTCAAATGCTTGCTCTAGCAAGATTATCCAGCATTTAATTCTCTAATCGCATTCAACTGTCATAGTCACATTCCATCTGTGGTCCGCCAAATAACATTTTTGATACAAGCTCTTGGGTTATAGCAATATGCCAATCATTGCATATATTGCATATTGACAGCCAAAGACATTATGACATGAGCAATATAAACATTTATACATGAAAAGGAAATTGTGTAAATACTAATAAGTGTTTAAGTTATTGAATTCATCAGAATTGCATATTTAGAGAGAATTACATTGGCATGGACTTTTATAAAAGCAGAACAAATAGTAATATGCAACATGATCCTGCTTCATCTACACTCTTTCTAACAGCACCTATACACAAAGCACTGTAAACAGAAGACTCCACTGTTGACAAAGTTAGTTTGTCCAACGCCCACACACTGTGAGCACTTTTGCAATTTGAATGTGAGGTACCGTTTAGTCAATTATTAAACCAAGGCTGAGTGAGGAAAGGCATAATACCAAAACCAATCTCCCAAATAAAGCTGGCTTGTCTTCATTTCTGAGTAGTCTATTATATGGTATCAGAAGGAATAGAAATTCCAATGATTTGCAGAGCAATTCTGACACATAATACAGTTCCATCATCCATCTTAGAAAAAGAACATCACTCCGCTTTTGGTGTACCAAAGGTAAACACCTCTACACAGTGCTGACTACAATCCTATCTGTATTCACGGCCCAAAGCTTGGCCTTTTGATCAACAAGGATCACTGCGACAGGAGGTGCAGGAGTCAATATTTACTCCAACAGAAGCAGGTCAGGGTGTTGCCATGGACGAGTCACTGCATTCCTGAAACCAAGCACTTTCTGTTCTTTATGAGAACGAGGTAGAATAACAGTAAAACACTCCGTGATGAGGACTTAGAGAGATATGGGTCAGCACCCTACATTCATGGTTCATTGCATTAGTAGGATTATGAAGACTGATAGTCTGTTGCTTTCTCTATTACATGTGTTTTCTTTTTCCAAAGGATGTTTAAAACATCCCCACGCAGTCGTAAGTTGAATGGTCAACAGCTGTAAGCTCTTGAACTTACAAGCCAGCATTCCATAATGCAAATTACAGCATGCTAAAATTCTCAAACAAACAACAAAAGAGAATGCAACATGTTCCGACTCCTCATATTTGGTTTCTATGACTTCTGAGAGAAATAATCAGAAAAAACGGTATGGGCCGTGGTTAACGGCTGTTCTTCAGGGACATTATTCCGTAAACTTGGGTCAATGACACATGAAATAATTAGAGTTTATTAAAATCACTTGGGCCACTTGCTATAGCAATCCCATGAGGAGATACTTTTCTGTTCTTCCCCACATGTTTCATCTAGCGGTCCCTGGCCCTCCAAGAGCACATCTGCATGCAAATGAATGTAAATTTCAATCACTCATTAGACACAAGCTTGTTTCTTACCCTTAGAGTGGAAATCTCTTCAGAGCTCAAGAACAGCCTTGCATTGCTATCAGCAGCATAACTGCAAGATTGTAGGTTCCTTTTCTGTCAGTCATCTTTTTTTCCAGCAATAATCAAAATTCCAAAATTTGACCAGAATGTCTGAGTAATGTTAAGATGCAAGACGTTCAACAAATATAAATAAGACACAGTTTGATTATAGGCAAGGGATTAATAAGATAATATAGAACTTAGCCTAATCAGGAATTAACCTTAATCTATTTCAAAGTTCTGAAATCCTGGTAAATGTACTGGAATAAATTATGGAATGGACTTCATGCCTAGACAGGAAAATGTCTGGGTAGTACACATCACAGCGTGACAGGACATCTGTTTTATAGCAGCCAGCTAATGACAACACAGACACCATCACAAGAATGAAGTGAATGGATGCAGACGATTGGGACAATGTCAAATAGAAAGGAGGTTTGGTTGTATCTGTGGACTATTGTATGCTTTGGATGAATTCAAGCATCATCATTTTCTTGATTATTACACAAATCAAGAAGGAAACTCTGGAAGGCTGGTGTTGCATTTTGCATTTCAGGTTTCCAATTTGAAATCAGCATGGTGCAAAGTAAATACAGTGCTAATAATTTCAGTGCAACCTTTAAAGGACCTTGGAACCCAGCATGATTTTAGTGCTTTGTTTGGCGAGTGTCCTGCTGTCACTGTGGGGAAAAAAGGGGGATGTGGACTTATGATTCATGTCTACCAAAAGAGTCACTCACCACACCAGCTGGCTGACTGTCTATTATACTGAGAAACTGTGGAAATGCAAGGCTTCAGAAAAAAAACCCTCAAAACAAACTTTACAGAGACATAGAACAAATAGTTGTCATTAAGCATTTACATGTATGGTCAGTTTTTCCCATTCTCAAGAGTATTTTTCTTCCAATCAATGGTTTATCTTAAAAAACACAAGTGCAGTAAGTAAATAATAAAGGTGTGAAAAGAAATCATTTTTAGTATCTTGATTCTCTCTTTCAATAATTGTTCATTGATGCACATATCTACATAATTTTTGATGATTTAAAAAAAAAAACCGAACAAAATGAGACCCAAACCCTCCACTTTGAAAGCGACTGCATGGGCACAATGTGGATTTTATGAATTACAAAGACAAAAATAACTGGACAAAAGGCATGCTGTGTGCATGCTCTGTCATGCCAACGTAAATTATTTCGAGAATGCAATTAACACGTGAATTCACTTTGCACGTTTCTGTCTGGAGTTGGAGGAAAAATGATCTTGTGCTGTTTAGGCTCAACAGAGAATCCTCGAATATGTGACAAAACTTTTACGTACTTCAGAAATGAATTAGAAAGTCAATCATAATTAATACCATTATTATTATTATTATTTTTATAGGAGAAGTGATATACTGCAGTTGGTTCCTTTTTAACTGGAAGGCACTGTTACTTTGCAATACACTTAAATCCCTACCACCACCATCATCTGTAAACAATCATACTACCACTGTTCTTCTCCTTCATCTAAATATGGTAATGGTGTATTCAACGAGCAATGATCTGTGGTCATGCGTTTTGGGGGATGAGTCGAGAAACGACAGAACAGAAGGGGGAGTGTGTGTGTGGGTGTTAGATAAACCCTAAGGTTTTCCTCTTTTCTATTTTCAAGTTTACTCATTACTGAATGGCCTTAAAGATTTCCCAGGGGCAAGAGGGGAAAAACAAAACAAAACAGAAACAAGAACTACTCAATTCCATTACAGCCAAATAGGACTATAAGCTGTAAATGCTTAAATGTACAAGAAATGTCAAACTGCAGAACATTTTACCTTTGTGGGATACAAATGCTGTTGGTAGTAAAGATGTAACTAAGATAGCTGACAACAGTTATTGATGAAATAAAATAGCCTCTTAGATACACAAGTATCAGGAGCTGTGTTACAGCTTCATTAGTCTTAACTATTCTAAACCTCCAACTGGCCTCAAAATTACAGCCTAGCTCTGCGTATGTGTGTGCCAGGTGGACTGAGATGGTGAGTGACTCATCCCCGTCCCATCTTAGGAATGCATAGCTCACTGAAAGGACGAGTCTGGACATCTCACTCACTCACACACACACCCAGAGCAGCTGATATGCTAGTGTGCTAAGTCACACTACAAACACTGAAACACAAACCCTACAATTTGATTAAGAACCTAAACAGCTGAGTGTTAACACACATGAACAGGTTACAATCTAATGCATTCTCACACATCATCATTCCAAATCCTGAACTGAGCCAAAGTGCATGAGTGTTCACACACAAGGTGAGAATCAGCTGGCTAGTGTTTAGTCTCAAGGCAACACTGTATAGTTTAGAAATTTAATTTCATACTACTGGAATTAAATTTGCACATGAGCAGTTCATTGTGCAAAAACATAGAATGTATTGAGTTTTCATTTTAACCTGCTAAGACATGACACATCTCTTTGGCTAATATCATACACAGTATTTTAGGCATTTAGGGCCATATTCGAGTTGGTGACTTGAGTTCAAAAGTTATGTCAGTATTTATGCAGGGAAAGCTCTCCATATTCAGAGTCAGGTTATGCACATTTTTCTGGGCAGATTTGATCTGAGCAGCCATTCAGATTACTGCTTCAATTTAACAAATGGTTTCCATCTGCAATAATCAGCAGCTTATAAAATAGCACGTGATCCAGCACATTCTATTATTTGCTTTTCATTTTTATATAGTGCGCTAACCGTTATATGTATGTACCACTTAATAAAGCCATGAGATGCATGTGTGGATTGTAGGCTATTTTATTGCTCTTAAAATGAGCTATTTTAAGTTGCTGAATTAATAAAATAATACCAATGTTTTGGTTAATGTGATGTGAATTCCTATAAAGAAACATGCTCATGGTTTGAAGGATAAGCTGACCGAGCAGTCCTCTGCCATATTTACAGCTAAAAAAAAACACTTTTTACTGAATTTAAAAGAGAAATAATACTATCAGCCTGACTAATTAACAGTGTCATATTTAAGTATTTAATATAGGCCTCAAATAGCATTCCATAATTTTTGCATTTACAGCCCCAAAAAATTGTTTAATCAATGTATGTTGTGGCTACATTAAACTGTCATGTGCGATGTCGGATTGAACAAGGAGCAGTATTAAGTCCGAGGTTGTAATCCCATGTACCTGAGACATGCCGCTCTTTTTCAGCAAACTGCACCTCATACAAATCCTGTGCAACTGTCCATGTAGTGCTGAAGTCCATAGTTGCCTGAATACCAATGTCTGCAATTTCCGTATCAAGTCCTGACTATGTGTGTAACTCATCTCTGAATACAGGCCAAAGTGCTTATGGTATCAATGTTCAAGACAGTTATAGATGTGTGCAAACCAGAACAGTATGATAGGGATGCAAAACACTTAAATCAACTTATGCTAAATAATACGGTAGTGTTATCGTGTCTTTAATTACCAGAGGACATCTGTAATAATTATGATTATGACTGACTGGCAGAGGAAAAGAGAATTTGGTATAATTACAGTGAAGTGTATACATGTTGTACGCATTACACTCTAAAAAAAAAAAAAAAAAGTCCCATGAGTAATCTGCTCCTTCCTTATGAATCAAAGTGGCCTGATTCATAAGGAATATGTATGTTGCTGTATTTGTTATCTATGCTGCAGGGAATATGATACATGTTCCATCTAAAGTCCTATCAGGATTGGACTAGTGTTACGTGGGGTGGTGGGGTAATGTAATTATTACCTGTGTGAATCTAGAATTTTAGTCCTGTCTGGATCTGTCAAGTCAGTAATATTTTACTGACTGTGAGTGCATGCATCTGGAAAGATTACGCCATATTTTACCTTCTATAAATGACCCATGTAGTATAAGTCCCATCTGAATTGTTTCCATTTCTTTCCTTCAATCCAGAAGATTCAGTTATATCCTCTAGGAAAAGAGGTTTTGCTCTTCTTCATGCCTCTGCCACTAGGTGGAGGAGGCATTACGTTTTCGGGTTGTGCATGCGTACGAGCCTTTATCCATCAGATAAGCGTTCGTGAGCATGCTATCTCAAGAACGAGTGCTTGAATGTTTGCAGGATTTACATTGAATTGTCACTGTAACCAGCAGATGAAATGATTAGATTTTGGAATTGATCCAAACAGGGTCAAGGTCACTGCAAGGTCAAATATCTGAAATAGTTTTCCTTGCTTCCTGTTTGAAGTGTATTTTAACGTATTTCAGCTAACATATTAGTAACAAGAAAGCAGTTTTTTTTCTGTGGTGTCCCACCAAAACCAAAACAAAACCAGAGTTTAAAATGCAAGACAATAAAATATATTTAAAAGGATTTCTAAGAGAAGTGACACTTCCAGAGGGCTTTAGCTTACAGCCTCCAGACAAGTTAATGGTGATGTGACCTACTACTGATCAAGAACAACTTGCACAGGCTCACAAGCCCTAAAACAACTTCTTATAACCTCTTATAACTTATAACTTCTTACTGTCAAAACAATCAGTTTGTATTAAATTGCAGTGTCTGTAAATCTTAATGTAATATAAAGTGGATAATATTTTTTTAGCATGACAATTACGAGCACATCATGAAGACAGTTCTATCTCTGTGATTTATACAGAGATCACTTATCCTTTGCGAATCAATCTTAATTACTACACATGTCCTCCGGCAACATTACTTACCAGAGATTTACGGAAATCTTATCCCGTCTGAATAGTACGTAAGATTATTATGAACTAGGTGAAAGTTCCTTGAAATACTCATAATTTAATCAGTGCAAACTGACCGCACTGACCTTTACTATAAATGCTAGCTGTAAGTTTCCTGTCCATGCAAGTTAAGGCAGAATAATTAGGTTACATGCACATAACATTTATGTAGGCTATACTTGTGCTAGGAACATTTATTTATCAGGCTCACATTTGTAAACCTGTACAAAGGCAAGTTTGGGTAAAGAGGACAGCCAGAACTACTGGTCGTAACTTTATTATGACTTTGTAGGTTGTGTCAACATGCAAGGAACTTGTTGAGTCAAAATCAACAGCAAAATGACGAGCACACACAGTGACACAAATCCTCCTCCTGACATTGGAGTAATCAGTCATGGCATTCAAACCGAAGTACAACACAAATGGTGTATCAGCATAAAGGTCAGCCATCAAGCAGGAGCCAGCAGCCAAACACCCAAATCACAAGGTTGTCCCTTGTAATGTACGGTGTCACACATAGTCATCAAACTGACTCACACCCTCTAGATTTCCATACCAGTGTGTAGGCTGGCGACAAAAGCAGAGTTCTGATTTCCATCATTGTTCTGGCTGATATTTCAATATACAAATGACTTCCTCCAAATTCATGGTTCTGCTAGCACATTCTCTCTCACACAATAAATCTAATGGTTCCATGGACAATACACATTTGTTTATACTGCTTGAAGCTTTGAAGCAAAAAAAAAAAAAAAAAAAAAGGGGGTGTAGCTATTGGATTTTTATGACATTCATTTATTATTATATACAATATGCTGCACATCACCACATTGCCTAGTACTAGTTCAGTTTTGGATTTTTGGTAATGTTAGAAGAAAAAAAGAAGAATTTTAGAGACTTTTTGGAACTCACTTTTGGAAGTGATATATGGAGAACATTCGGACTGTTCTGCCCCAGTCACTTTGATGTCAGACATGTCATGTTGGTATTACTTCAACCTGTATACATTGAGAACTATATTAAGTTGTTCATGCACCCGTTTTATGCCGTTTTGTTGACTTCATTCACTGGAATACTTGGTTCAGGTTGACATACTAAAGACAGCCTTTATTGTCACAATATTTACGTACAGTAATGTGAAAACCCCCAGCTAGAGTCAGCCATGTTACGGTGCCCTTGGAGCATGAAAGTTAGATATTTTTAAATAATGTTCCTAATATCAGATTCCTGTCATTTCAAAATGTGTTTTATTGGTGCTGTTCTAATTATACTTTAATATTCATATAACACTATTTACACTAAGACACAGGCATTTGCATTTTGGTTTACAGACTTTTCACCCACAACTGGATACATGCCTTGTCTAACTATTTCATTACATACTTTTAAATACTGTTAAAATGCTATTATGAAATTTTTTTAGCACTAGTTCTGTTGAATGAACATTCTGTTTCACTCTACATTTACACAGACTAGCTAGATATCTAGATAAACAAAATATTAGGATACTTTGCCTTATTTTATTATCTTCAGTAAAATTATATAAGTAAGGAATAAACCATTATGGGACATGCTGTCATAGGTGTCAATGACATGGTGGTGTGTTTCCAATAACAGCATACCCTGAAGTGTTTTATTCCGTTTATACCACAGCAATTTGCCAATGATTAAAATCTTTAATTGTAATTTTTATCCATTTATAGTGGTATGAGATTAGAGTTAGTTCATGTTATCACCTACATTATAGCAGCTAGAAACTGATAAGCCTTTCTTTTAATAAGTTAATAATACAAAAATATGCAGACTCTCATGTTTCTGTGAAACTGGAAAGTGCAAGCTCCACTGTCTTGAAGAATTTCCAGTGCCAGAAAACTTACTGATTGTTACAAAGTGCTGATACTAGAGACTACTAGCATAAATGTTAAATAAACATCTCCTTATAAAAAGCTTACCATATCAATGAGTATACATTGTTACTATAGGAACCTAAATGCATTAAAACTAGTGCATGAATATAAACTTATGATTTGACTAGTGCATGAATATAAACCTATGATAAACTTATGATTACAGCCACACTACTGTCAAAGCTGCTGTTATAGAAAATTAATCAACACGTTCTGACCAATCTAATTCAGGTCAAATCTAATCAAGTCAATGTGAATCTAATTCAGCAGTGCTGTCGTGTAATATACTATATAATGATAATAATTTTGTTGTTAGAAGGACTGCTACCAGAGCACTGATTGGGTATATTATTTCTACAGGAGACAAATTAACCAAAACATGGGCACAATTTTATGAATTAGAGAACCCTAGATAAAAATTGATTGACAGCATGAATAAACTAATTTGTGTGTATGTTTTTGTGACCTTGATTTTGTATTTCATGGCCAAGTTTATGTAAATCATGTGCACAATTTAGTACAATACACAATTATTTAATATAAAAAAAGGCCTCTCCAGTGCTACATGGTCATTTTCTGAATTCCTGTTTATACCGAAAAGCTGGAAATCCATGGAGAGAGTAAAAAAAAACATGACAAATGCACTGGTTTATATTAATAATACAATTAATATTAATAGGATTATGAAATGAGAAGGACCTAACTAGTGTATGAGGCATTAAAGCTTGAAGCTCTGAGAGGACAAATAGACTGAAAGTGGTCTCACAACAAGAAACTAGAGATACTAGAAACTAGAAACTAGAGAAACTTTAGAAACTAGTTCTGACGGATATGAAAATATACATAAACAATCACTCAAACCTCTACTCTGTAGCCACAACAATGAATGCGACGGAATGAATGCAGCTGAATGCAGAATTTTACCCCCAATGCAAATCACGTAAAGACCGTAGCTTCATCTGGAGCTAAGCTTAGAACTATAACAGTATGACATAATAATGACCGTTTCTGATGATGTTCGATAAAAAATGAAGAAGGTGAATTTTGAGAAATGATGCATGTTTAACAGTGGACAAAAGTCAGAAACTGAATTATGAAGAATGATAGTGTTATATTTAGCTTCTATTCAATTAACGTCTTGCTCCAGAATCATCAGCTTCTCATGGGTTTTGGCAAACAAGATATGACATTTATAAAATAGAAGTCATTTACATACACTAGTTTTTATCCACCAAAACTCTAGCCTAAACAGCTACAAATGGAAATGAGAGGTATTTACTGAAAACGAATATTTCCTAACCTATTCATTTACTAGTTTAGAGCAGCAAGTGTCTGGTCTAGAATTTCAGCCCATACATATTCTACATTGAAAAAATAATAAGACTATAAATTGGCCCCCAGTCTCACACACACACACACACACACACACACACACACACTGTCATCATCAATCATGAATTCCAAAGAAGTGAATACACTAACTGGCTCTCCATAACAATATGGCCTTGACATTGAGCTAATCTAACACCCAAGCCCTTTTAGACAAAACAATGTATAAAAACATGAGTTAAACCGTTTAACTGTGAATTTATTACAAGTTATTTGATATCATATGAGGAAGAAGCCACAAGTCCTAAGGACCTCTTAGTGCACAAGGACTTCTTCAGGGAGCTAGATATCTATACTTATACAACAAGGGAAAAAAAAAAGGTTTCTGTCACACTAAATCTCAGCTTGCTCCTTTTTTATGTCACCCAAGTGCAGGAGAAGTGGGGAAAAAATCTGAGGAGAAAGAAAGGAGAGAACAGAGGAGGAATTGAGAAGAGATGTACAGCTTCTGTGGCTTCTCTCTTCTCCCGAGCTGACAGGAAGTGAACCTAACTCTGCGAGGACAGAGTCACTCTGTGTTCCTCGCCATGAACTCTCACATCACATCTTCCATTCTAATGGCCCGAACATGTGTATACATGCAGGGTATCAGATCTCTGGGTGGTTAGCCACATCGTCCTTCTCACCTCTTTCTCACCTCTTGAAACTTTTTTTTATTTTAATTAATTAAAACAATTTCTTATCCTGAAAAGACAACGATGTTTACTCTACCAACTGACAAGTCGATCGTGTCGCTTGAAGTTTGTCTCTTGTGGGCGTGTCTGATTAGTTCTATTGAGAAATGGTAGTAGTCACAATGTAAATGTTTCTGAAGCTAACACAATTAACACACAAATTAAATAATGCACCTCAGTGGGAAAATTGGCTGTTTGATTTACACGTCATTTGCTCAGCTTTGTTCTAGCTTCGCTCTCAGATTAAGCTAACTGAATACACTTGCTCAAGGGCCCAGCAGTCAAAATCCCTCCAGTCACTGGTATTGAGCTAGCACTGCCCTCCTTCCCAAGCTCTAAAAGCTAGCTCTGCCACAAAAACTGGTGGCATTTTCCCAGTTAGCTGTGTCCTTGAAAATCTCACTGAGCTAATTAGGACCATAAGTGGGCCAGTGTGACAGAAAATGATGAGGCAGTTACATATACTGCCAGGAGTGAACTGTGTGCACCACAAAATACACAAGCTCTTTGGAACTGAGGACTGATTTGGACTGAAGAATCTCTCTCCTAGTGGTTTAAAATGCTTTTGAAATGCATGGTTCATGGATTAGAGCACTACATGCCTCTTGTGATAGTTAAAGGCTCTGTTTGGGCACATCAGGGACTCACGTACAAGGTGTTCATTTTGTAGTCAGAGAAGATGTCATTCAGAGACAACTGACAAAACCAGAGCTGTGACGATACAAAATGTGGGCGTCATTATTAAACATATACACATACGTATACTGAAGACATTTGGGGTTCGAGATCAAAAGATGAATATGAGATGATAGATCAGAATTTCAGCTTTCATTTCCTGATATTTACATCTAGACGTGTTAAATACCTTGGATCATTGCACCTTTGATGGCAGACCACCCAATTTGTACGTGATCAAAAGTATTGGAACAGATAGTCTTAAAGTAAATAACACTTAATATTTGGTTGCATATCCCTTGCTTGCAATAGCTGCATCAAGCCATTGACAGTGACCCACTGACAACATCAAACTGTTGCATTCTTCTTTTGTGATGCTTTTCCAGGCTTGTACCGCAGTTTCTTTTAGTTATTGTTTGTTCTGCGGGATTTCAGTCTCCTCTTCATGAGGTGAAACGCATGCCCAATGGGTTAAGGTCTGGTGATTGATTGGCCCGTCTAAAATCTTCCACATTTTTCCCTTCATTTTCCCTTTTGATGTGTTGGTTGGACGCATTTCTCTGTAAATTGTCCAACAGAATGTTTCTGTAGACTTCTGAATTCATTCTGCTGCTACCATCATGAGTTACATCATCAATAAAGATTAGTGAGCCCGTTCCAAAAACAAGCCATGACACTACCTCCACCGTGCTTGATCCATGAGCTCATATGTTTTGGATCATGAGCAGATCTTTTCTTTCTCCACAATCTGGCCTTTCCATCACTTTGGTAGAGGTTAATCTCGGTTCCAGAACTTTTGTGGATCATCTCCGTATTTCTTTGCGCATTCCAACCTGGTCTTCTGACACCCAATTTTCAAGTGATGAACAGGCTGCAGTTTGGGTGAGCCTGCGCCCATGATAGCCTCAGATAGCCTCAGATTCCTGTTCTTGGCTGACAGGAGTGGAACCCAATGTGGTCTTCTGCTGTAGCCCATCCACCTCAAGGTTCGATGTTTTGTGCATGCTGAGATACTGTCCTGCTCACCACAATTATAAAGAGTTACTATAACCTTCCGGGCAGCTTGAACCAATCTAGCCATTTTCCCCTGACCTCTCTTATCAACAAGGCATTTCCACCCACAGAACTGTCACTCACTCAATGTTCGCACCATTGTGTTTAAACTCTAGAGACTGTTGCATGTAAAATTCCCAGGAGATCAGCAGTTTCTGAAGTACTCAAACCAGCCCTTTTGGTACCAACATCCATGCCATGATCAAAGTCACAGAGATCACACTTTTTCTTCATTCTGATGTTCGATGTGAACAATAACTGAAGCTCTTAGCCTCTATCTGCATGATTTTATGCATTGCGCTGCTGCCACATGATTAGCTGATTAGACAACTGCATAAATGTGCAGGTGTACAGCTGTTCCTATTAAAATGGACAGTGAGTGTATGTATGTATGTATGTATGTATATATTTATATATATATATATATATATATATATATATATATATATATATACATACATATATACACATACATACAGATAGATAGATAGATAGATAGATAGATAAGCTGAAAGACAAAAAAAAAGCGCTGCATATACCACAGTAGTTTCATTTGCTTCCAGTCAGCAAAGCAGCAATAGTGAAGTGAAGGAGGCTGTAGTATGATTTAAGGTGAGTCTAGAGGGAGGGGGTTGTGAATTTTTTTGGGGAGTCACAGCCAGACACAAAATAAATAAGAACCACTGGAGTAAGGAACTGGAGTAAAGATCAGGTAGACGGTTATAGATGGAAATGCAATTTAATCGGTAATTTGCAAAAGTCAGTGGTGAGGTAACCATCCAATCATACATCGTGACTAACCATGACACCGTAACAAACCTACTGTAATCTTGAAACATGTGGGCAGATGTGACTCATTCTAAGATGACTGACGTTAAATCAGTAACTGTGTACAAGTGATGATAAATGTCCTAGGAAATGATTTCCTAAAAGGAATGGGAAACCTGTGAAATAATAATTTGGTACTGATAACTGATAATGGAAAATTTATCACGGAAAATAACTGAAAATGCATAATAACAGCAAAAAGAAATTAAAATAGGGCCTTCATCTGAAAATCTACTGATCAAATTGTTCTTAATAAACAAGTAATGTTTGCATAAGAATGCAGAAGTTTTTTGAAGTATATAAAACAACCAATAAAGCAGTTTATCAGGATATTAAGAGCATTAAGAGGTTCAGACTTTTAAATTTTACCCTTTTTATTATGAATAAAAAAATAAAACCACCACATTTCCCTGTCTGAGGTCACCTACACTGGCAATAACTCTGACTCTAGTTTAGAGCCAAAAATAGTGACTTATACAACTCATGCACCACTATAAATTTCTCTGTCACTGACTACTTTCCCTTGAAAATTATATGGAAACATAGGCCAATCTACATTTTCACCACAATGGCAATAGCACTACCCTCACGTAATGCGCAGTTATGTGTTGAAGATCTACAACTACACAAAATGCAAGATAACTTTGTTAATGAACAAAGTAAACAGCTCCATGCTCTACAAGTTTTGAGCCTTTAGTTCATTTGGTCACAGAGTCTGTTTAATAAACTCATCTCAAGTTCCCAGTAGGACTTGAGGCTCTTGTTTCCTTTCATGATCTCCCTCATACACATCTAAAGATGAAGCCACTTTTATCCACTTGCCAGATATCCAACAAATTTGGGGAAACAGCAGAGCCATTGATGGGGTGGCCTAGTGTATCCATGGACAGAGAGTTTCAGTGTATTTCAGACAAAGGCTCCTAAATTGGCATGCTCCCAAATTAACAGGAATCTTGCCTTCAAGAGCTGATTTTCCAGTGATCTCATTCGAGGCTGGCGTAAAAGTGCATAGCTTTCACTCTGAGGCATTCACAGAATTCCAAGAGGCAGTAAGCTCACTTAATTGGCTCTTCGCTCCCTTTTCCAAAGGTCTATACTGGAGTGATAAAAAGGGCTAATGAAGGACCATTAATTTAGTTTCAAAAACACATATAAGTGGTTTCCACGAGTGGTCAATGTGCCGGAAAAGAAAGATGCCTGTGGCAATATGGCATAGCTTTCATTCTGTAATAGGTTTAAAAAAAAATGTAGATTAGAAACAATGCATTTTAATCATCAAATATCCTTTTTACTTAAACTCTTTCTAAAGTATGCTGAACTTGAGTGGTTTACTTTTAAAGGGTTGCATGTTATGTGATAAGAGGACAGATATGACACACATCTGTGCTCATTCTTTACAACCCTGCTGAAAAACCCAGCTACCAGCTGCTAAAACACAGGCCAACCTCAGAGAGACCATGCCGGTAAGTCCAGGTAAAAAGAAAACAGTCTCTGAATTACAACTACTGATGCTACATTACAGATAAGTTACTTTTAAGAAAATAATACAACGGTAAGGCAATCAGAAAATCTCAAACAATTATTGAACAATTTAGTCAGGAATAAGTACACTGGAAAATAACTTACTAACTGCCGAAGATGGTTTCCTTGTGTTTTCGCAGCCAAGCTGGACTTTTCAGCAGGCAAGGGAGTAAGACCATTAGCATCCCAATACATTCACAGAAAGTGCATGAGGATGAGTGCACATCATCTACTCTCAATATCAACAACACTGTTAGAAAAAATGGCTCCTCGAGGGTTCTTCAGATGGTTAACATTCATCCTAATGGGTTTTTTGAGCCTTTTCTGGAAGGGAAACCCTCTGTTGCAAATTTCTACATTAATCTTTCAAGGGATCTCCCATAGACACAAAATAGTATGACAAATTCACAGTATGGCAGTTCATATATACACACACACACACACACACACACACACACACACACACACATTCCAGTATATATATATATATACACACAGTATATGTATATATATATATACACATACATACATACATATATACACACACACACACACATTCACATTGGAAGGAATATTTCTTTAAAACAAAAACAGAACAGAACTGAATCTTTGGGAGCTTCTGGTTTAGTTGCTGAAGCGTCTTATTCTTCTTGTAACACAGTACTTTTCCAACACTAACAATTTTTTAAAGTAAAGACCACCACATTCTACGTTTTATCTGTTTATAGTTACATTTAATGTTGTAGCATGTCTGCGAGACAAGTTATAGCAGCTATAAGCAGTCGTTGCCTTACCAGCCTCTCTCTCTCTCTCCATCAAGTTTATTACATTTGGCATTAGTTTTGATTTTGCTAATCAATTGATTTAACCATTGAAGAGAAACAAAGACAGGTATTTATTGAAACAAATAAAAGGTATGACTTACTCTATGGCAGTTTAGCCCTTGTAGGGTATAAAGACAGGTTTCCTTAGATAAAAAAAAAATGTGAAGGTCCCTCTGAAGACGGGTTCGGAGGCTTTTCAGTCTGTAAGAGTCGGAGTAAGTCTTCCTTATTAAATAGCTTTTTGCTCTGTAGTCATAAAAGTCTGTAAATGTTCCTGGGTCTGATTCGTAAGCAAAACTGAGCTAAAAAAAAAATCCCAAGGAAAATACTGTGTTTATTTTGAGGATGTTTTGAGTCATTTGGAGTGGGAGCATAATCCTGAGCACATGACAGTGCAGAAGAGAAGTTGCTTCTTCATTAATGAGGGTTTTTAAAAACCCACCAGCCATACTATTGTTCAGGAAGTAGAAATAATCAGGATTGAGAATGCATATTGGTCTTTTATTGTAAAATACACATTTACATTTGATTCTGAACTCTCATTATGGATGCTAAGTGATTCCTGAACACTGTAGTTTCATTGAGACTAAATTCCTTTTTTCACAATGAGTCAAAAAAAAAAAAAAAGAGGAATGAAGTCATTTGGTAGGTAGCTAATGTTTAATGTCTGCTGAGTTTTTGAATGAAGTCACTGAAAACCTTGTTTAAAAAGCTATACAAAGTACAGGTGTAGGTATAGCCTACATCCTAAACCACATACTAAAGTAGGCTACTACTGTAAATAGCACTCTGTGTCAGGATAGTATACACTGTGTCAGAATAGGATACACTGTGTCAAAATAGTATACTCTGTGTCAGGATAGTTTACACTGTGTCAGGATAGTATACACTGTGTCAGAGTAGTATACACTGTGTCAGAGTAGTATATTGGTATATTGTATAGTATAGTATATTGGTGTCTGCCAAATCCCATAAAGGTAAATGTAAATGTATACTGTGTATCAGAATAGTATACTCTGTGTCAGAATAGTAGGCTATACTCTGTATCAGAATAGTACACTCTGTGTCAGAAGAGTACTCTGTGTCAGAAGAGTACTCTGTGTCAGAATAGTAGGCTATACTCTGTATTAGAATAGTATACTCTGTGTCAGAATAGTAGGCTATATTCTGTATCAGAATAGTATACTCTGTATAAGAATAGTAGGCTATACTCTGTGTCGGACTAGTATACCGTGTATCAGAAGAGTACTCTGTATCAGAATAGTATACTCTGTGTCAGGATAGTATACACTGTGTCAGGATAGTATACTCTGTGTTCGAATAGTATATTGTATATTGTATAGTATAGTATACTATATTGGTATATAGTATATAGTATATAGTATATTGGTGTCTGCCAAATGCCATAAATGTAAATGTAAATGTATACAGTGTGTCAGAATAGCATACTCTATCAGAATAGTAGGCTATACTCTGTATCAGAATAGTATACTCTATCAGAATAGTAGGCTATACTCTGTATTAGAATAGTATATTCTGTGTCAGAATAGTAGGCTATACTCTGTATTAGAATAGTATACTGTGTATCAGAATAGTATACTGTGTATCAGAATAGTAGGCTATACTCTGTATCAGAATAGTATACTCTGTGTCAGAATAGTATACTGTGTATCAGAATAGTAGGCTATACTCTGTATCAGAATAGTAGACTATACTCTGTATTAGAATAGTATACTCTGTATCAGAATAGTAGGCTATACTCTGTATCAGAATAGTATACTCTGTCAGAATAGTAGGCTATACTCTGTATCAGAATAGTAGGCTATACTCTGTATTAGAATAGTATACTGTGTGTTAGAATAGTATACTCTGTATCAGAATAGTAGGCTATACTTTGTGTCAAAATAGTACACTCTGTGTCAGAATAGTATACTCTGTATCAGAATAGTATACTCTGTGTTAGAATAGTATACTCTGTATCAGAATAGTATACTCTGTATCAGAATAGTAGGCTATACTTTGTATCACAATAGTATACTCTCTATCAGAATAGTAGGCTATACTCTGTATCAGAATAGTATACTCTGTGTTAGAATAGTATACTCTGTATCAGAGTAGTATACTCAGTGTTAGAATAGTAGGCTATACTCTGTATCAGAATAGTATACTCTGTGTTAGAATAGTATACTCTGTATCAGAGTAGTATACTCAGTGTTAGAATAGTAGGCTATACTCTGTATCAGAATAGTATACTCTGTGTTAGAATAGTATACTCTGTATCAGAGTAGTATACTCAGTGTTAGAATAGTAGGCTATACTTTGTATAAGAATAGTATACTCAGTGTTAGAATAGTATACTCTCTGTCAGAATAGTATACTCAGTGTTAGAATAGTATACTCAGTGTTAGAACAGTATACTCTCTGTCAGAATAGTATACTCTGTATCAGAATAGTATACTCAGTGTTAGAATAGTATACTCAGTGTTAGAACAGTATACTCTCTGTCAGAATAGTATACTCTGTATCAGAATAGTATACTCAGTGTTAGAATAGTATACTCAGTGTTAGAACAGTATACTCTCTGTCAGAATAGTATACTCTGTATCAGAATAGTATACTCAGTGTTAGAATAGTATACTCAGTGTTAGAACAGTATACTCTCTGTCAGAATAGTATACTCTGTATCAGAATAGTATACTCAGTGTTAGAATAGTATACTCAGTGTTAGAATAGTATACTCTCTGTCAGAATAGTATGCTACAACACCATATTTAGAGACATGCGTTGTCGCTTGTAGGTAGAAATAATGAAGCAATACACTCACTCACCCCGGCGTGTTCCCTTTTGCTGCACCGGTGTCTCCCTTCACACACACACACACACACACACACACACACACGCACAGTAGTTCCAAAAAGAGCCGAACTCAGATTTCCATCGTCAAAAATGCACAGCAAACAGGACGATAAGCCAGAGCTATTGAGAGAGAGTCAGTGAGGGAACAGGGGAGGGTTAGTGAGGTCATGACTATCCCTGACAATCCGCACGCCAGCTGCAAACATCCTAATTATGACCAGTTTTTCGTAATGAAGGGGATATCCGCGATTCCGGTAGCTGTGAATATCCTACTTTAGACTATATTTTTTGTAATTCAAAGGCTATCCAGGGTTTCTACAAGGCATAACAAATAACCGTCGCCGAAAAGAAGAAACCTGTTACAATGAGGAGCTGCCCACAATGCTGAACGTTAAAGCTATGGAGAAACTAGGAGGGGAGAGAGAAAGGGAGATTTTCAGGCTGTGACCAGTAGGGGGCGAAACATCCAGTTCTGCACCATAATTTTGGTTATTATTCCGCATTACCATCCTTCTATATATTTTCAGTACTGTTTGCAGAGTGGGGGGTGGGATTCGAACCCCCAACCTCACGGGTGAGAGGCAAGCGTGCTAACCACTAAGCCATCGTGTCTAAAGGCCCAAAAATTGATAATAAACAGGTTTTAGGATTTCAAAATATTTTAAACAAAGAAAGTCAATTTTCAATATCTTGAATATTTAATATTCAAGATTCTGCACAATTTCTAGATCTCTATTTAAACATAAGCAAATTTGTGATATTGTCCATGTTAACTGCTTTGTAAAAAAAGGTCAGATTTTCCTTATGCCTAATCTCTTCTACTGAAGCACGTGTTCAGAGGACAGTGGTTTAGATTTGATCTAAAATGGATCATAAGGTTTTGCACAAACTTGTGAAGTCCATGTCAGCTCTGGTACATGTCATGTCGAGTTATGTCAGCTGTCATAAAGCAAAAAGGGGACAAACCAAATACTAAGAAACTCTGAAATTCATGTCAATATTTCAAAGATTCTACTTTTCACTCAAGCTGCTGTCAATGATATAATTTGTGAAATGAAAATTGTGGTATTAACTTAGAAAAGTATGCAAAATAGAAGGATTTTTAGAAATAGAAGTGGTCTCAGACTTTTGAAGCCCACTGTATCAATTATATAGGTTTGTAATCATTTATCTTCCATAACCACATTTATCCTGGTCAGGGATGCAGTGCATCCAGAGCCTATCCTGGGAACACTGGGTGCACGGTCCATGAATGGGACCCCAGTGCATTGCAGGACACTATGCACACACACATTCACAGCTAGGGGCAGTTCAGCATGTTTTGGATGGTGGGAGGAAACCACAGAACCTGGAGGATACCCAAGGAAACTTATATGGAGAACATGCGAAACTCATGTTCAAGACAGTAACTTGAGCTCTGGATCGAACCGGGGACCCTGGAGCTGTGCAGCAGCAACACCACACGCTGCACCATCACCCTATTTATTTATTAAACATTTCTGTGCAAAAGTCTCAGGGAACCCATTTTGTTATAGATTTTGTTTATTTTATGACTTCTGCATTATTGAGTCAGTACAAAAAAACGTTTTTTATATTTCCTAGCATTATTTTTCAGACAAAAAAAAAAATCCCTAATGTTGGCTGCTGCATGCATGCAAAAAAAAAAAAAAAAAAAAAAAAAAAAAAAAGCAGCAAGCGTGACAGTCAAAGCCTTGATCAAAACCTACCAGCCAGTTTCCTTATAAAACTGTACAAACTGCACCCGAGACTACTGACCTTTTTAAGTTTACCTTTTTTTTTAAGGCAATGGGTTTGTCACACCAAATATTACCTTTGTTTAGTTTATTAATGTTTACTGCTCTTTTTAGTATTTTTCTTTTATGTAGAAATATTTAATTTCATTTTTTCAAGACATATTTGCTTTACAGCATTTCTTTGCATGTGTCTAAGACTACTGCACAGTACTGTATATTTATTTATATCTTATATTTTTTATTTTGTATTTACAGTCACAACCACTTTATTAGGAACAACTGTACACCTATTTATTCATGCAAATATCCAAATCATGTGGCAGCAGCAGCACAATGCATAAAATCATGCAGTTATAGGTCAAGAGCTTCAGTTAATGTTCACACCCAACATCAGAATGTGACCTCAGTAACTCTGAACATGCCATTGTTGGTGCCAGGTTGTTGAGTATTTCAGAAATCTCTTGGGATTATCATGCACAACAGTCTCTAGACTATGCAAAAAAACAAAAAAACATTCGGTGAGCAGCAGTTCTGCAAGTGGAAACACTTTGTTGATGAGAGAGGTCAGAGGAGAATGGCTAGACTGGTTCAAGCTGACAGGAAGGCTACAGTAACTCAATTAACCACCCTTTACAACCATGGCAAGCAGAAAAGCATCTCAGAATGCACAACACACATCAAATCTTGAGGTGGATGGGCTACAACAGCAGAAGCCCACACTGGGTTCCACTCATGTCAGCCAAGAACAGGAATCTGAGACTACAGTGGGTACAGACTCACTGAAACTTGACACTTGAAGATTGGAAAAATGTCACCTGGTCTTTTTTGCATTTGTTATAAACATGGTAGTTGATGTAACATCATTATTCACTTCATATACTGACTGCTTTTTTTAAATGTTGTGCTGTCCACCTGTTGCAGAACAATGCACAGTACAGAACAATTAGTGCTGGCTAT